>NC_072379.2:139252500-139560000 GCF_028885625.2 Pongo pygmaeus
GCCCGGCTAATTTTTGTAATTTTAGTAGAGACGGGGTTTCATCATGTTGGCCAGGCTGGTCTCAAACTCCTGGCCTCAAGAGATCCACCCACCTTGGCCTCCCAAAGTTCTGAGATTACAGGCATGAGCCACTGTGCCCAGCCAACTTCCTGGTTTTGATGATTGTGCTATGATTCCAGATTTTCTAAGATAACATTTGACGAAGATGGGTGAAGAATATATAACTCTGTACTATTAACGCAACTTTTTTATGTCTGAAATTATTTCAAAATGAACATTTAAAGCCTTAAAAATAAAGCAGCACAGACATAGCAGGCACTGAATAAATATTTGTTGAATTAATTAAAAGAACCAAGGCTGGGTGTGGTGGCTCATGCCTGTAATCCCAGCACTTTGGGAAGCCAAGGCGGGTGGATCACCTGAGGTCAGGAGTTTGAGACTAGCCTGACCAACATGACCCTGCCCCTACTAAAAATGCAAAAATTAGCTGGGTGCGGTGGCGGGCGCCTGTAATCCCAGCTACTCGGGAGGCTGAGGCAGAAGAATCACTTGAACCCAGGAGGCGGAGGTTGCACTGAGCCGAGATAGTGCCATTGCACTCAAGCCTAGGCGACAAGAGCGAAACTCCATCTCTAAATAAATAAATAAATAAATGAACCCAGATCTCCCAGCAATAACGGCACTCAGCCCCAGCCAAACTCCTCCCCTTCTCCACCTCCACCAGCACTTCTGTTTACCCTTTATTGCAGCTGCGCATGATGACCTTCCAGAGCAGTGTGGTGGCTTCATTTCTGCCTTTCAAATCTCATGTAAATTCCTCTTCTGGCCAGCTCTACAGAGAAGAGGGTTCTGGGAAATGTAGTTCCAAGTTAGCCCAATTGACAAAATACAAACCACCACAGTCTACCCCCTGTCAACTTGGCGTCCATAAATATATATTTTATTATCTTTTTTTTTTTTTTTGAGGAAGAGTCTCACTCTGTTGCCCAGGCTGGAGTGCAATGGTGTGATCTTAGCTCACTGCAACCTCCGCTTCCCATGTTCAAGCAATTCTTGTGCCTCAGCCTCCCGAGTAGCTGAGATTACAGGGGTGCACCTGTAATCTCACACACACCTGACTAATTTTTGTATTTTTAGTAGAGATGGGGTTTCACCATGTTGGCCAGGCTGGTCTCGAACTCCTGACCTCAGGTGATCTGCCCACCTCGGCCTCCCAAAATGCTGGGATTATAGGCGAGAGTCACCGAGCCCAGCCTCATACATACTTTTTGAATCACATTAAACCTCCAAATAAAGACAATAGCAAAATCATGCTTTCACCTTACAGGATACAATTATCTTTTATATCACTGAAAATACACTAACCACCTTTCCAATAGAGAATACAAAGCTGCATATCATTTTACTCATGTTTAGGTAATGTTCCTTCCTCTTCTAGCTGATCCCTTGTGGATATTCTGTAACTTGAATAATGAAACATAAAGTTAACTTATTAGCACATCTCATTCAGTAGTAGGGTAATGGAGTGGAGGAAGGAAGGAAAAAGATTGGATGAAATATATATGAATTATTCATATTAAAGTAAGAAGAAATGCTTATAACTACTATAGTCTTCATTTATGTAGTCGGTCTCAGGATTGTGGCTGGTATTCTTAATCCTTTTCCTCAACTAATCAACATCCCCTTCCCCCTCAACACGAACCCTGAAGTAAGGATAAATTATAACCAGCTGTTAAAATATTTGTTCACTGGCTGGACATGGTGGCTCACACCTATAATCCCAACACTTTGGGAGGCCGAGGCAGGCAGATCACTTGAGGTCAGAGTTCGAGACCAGCCTGGCCAACATGATGAAACCCTGTCTCTACTAAAAATACAAAAACAAACAAACAAAAAAAAATTAGCCGAGTGTGGTGGGCATGCCTGTAATTCCAACTACTTGGCAGGCTGAGGCAGGAGAATCACTTGAACCTGGGAGGCAGAGGTTGCAGTAAGCTGAGATTGTACCACTGCACTCCAGCCCTGAGACTCTGTCTCCGAAACAAACAACTCAGCTAGACAGATTCCTTGACTGATGGGGTGATTCAAACCTCCGTTATTGAAGTGCTTGTGATATTAACAAACCTGCCTGAGTTCAATTGTAGTTTTCCATTATCTTCCATTATCTTCATTATATATATATAATGAATATCTATATATGATGAATATATATATAATGAATATATATAATGAATATATATATAATGAATATATATATATAATGTCACACAGGCTGGAGTGCAGTGGCTCAATCATAGCTCACTGCAGCCTTGAACCCTGGACTCAAGCGATCCTCCCACCTCAGCCTCCTGAGTAGTTGGGACTACAGGTTTGCACCATGACACCCAGCTAATTTTTTGTATTTTTTTGTAGTGACGGGGTTTTCACTGCGTTTCCCAGGCTGGTCTTGAACTAATTAACTCAAGCAATACTCTTGCCCTGGCTTCCCAAAGTGCTGGGATTACAGGTGTGAGCCACCGTGACCACCCCCATTATCTTTTATCACAGGACATCTCCCAAATGCCCAAATTCCAGACATACTCCTCCTTATCCACATTGTGAAGTAGCAGCCCAGTTTCCTCTTGATCAGGATCGATTACCCCAGCCAAAATAGTAACTTTCTTGGCCTGTTGGTTCATTGACACCAGGACCCTAAAGCCGTCTGAACTTCCAGTTTCCCTTCCTTCCTTCCTTTTTTTTTTTGACAGGGTCTTTCTCTGTCTTCCAGACTGGAGTGCAGTGGCGGGATCTTGACTCACTGCAACCTCCGCCTCCTGGGTTCAAGCGATTCTCCTGCCTCAGCCTCCCAAGTAGCTGGGATTACAGGTACCTGCCACCATGCCAAGCTAATTTTTGTATTTTTAATAGAAACGGGATTTCATTATGTGGGCCAGGCTGGTCTCGAACAGTTGATCCATCTGTTTTGGCCTCCCAAAGTGCTGGAATTACAGGCGCGAGCTACCGCCCCCAGCCTGAACTTCCAGTTTCATGGAAGCATTGCTATGTTCCCTGATAGATGCATTCCTCTTTTGGGAACTTAGACTTCTAGGCCAGCAGAACCTAAAGTTGTAGGCATGGGAAAGAAAAATATCACAAGTGCATAATTACAGGTAATGGTGAAAGAGACCCCTCCCTTCTCCACCCCCTGACCCCTGGCCCCATGAATCCGGCTATGGGTGAAATAGTGTCATATCTTGGTCACTGATTTAAAGCATCGACCATGGGTAAAGTGCTGTCCGCGAAGGGCGCACGAAGAGCCGCCACCCGCTCAGCGTTGGCTCTGGCGTCGGGGTCGTTGTGTGGTGACAGTCACTCCGGTAGCCGTTTCCAATACAGCATGTGCGGCCGATTTAGCCCTGAGCGAGCTCCGCGGCTGCCTGGCGGGGTCGGCTAGTGCCTGATCCTTCTCTCCGCAGAGCCCACGCCAAGCAGCGACCCTGAGCCGACAGCCGGAGCGCCGGGCAAAGGCCGCCTCGACAGCCTCGCACCGGCCCATCAAGGGGATCCTGAAGAACAAGACTTCTACGACTCTCTATGGTGGCAACGGCCGAAAAGGAGCTGAGCAAAAAATCCCGGAAGTGGGATGAAATGAACCTCCTGGAGACATATCATCCAGCAGACAAAGACTGTGGCTTCATGAACACTGATGAACCAAACACTCTCCTTACCATGGTGTGATGGGTGTTGATGGAGACGCGTGTAATGATACAGAAACCACTGAGGCCATGGCACCAGATAGCTTAGCTAAGAAATTAGCTGCTGCTGAAGGCTCAGAGCCCAAGTATCCGGTTCAGGAACAAGAAAGCAGTGGAGAGGAGGATAGTGAACTCTCACCTGAAGAACGAGGGAAAAAGCGACAATTTGAAATGAAAAGGAAGCTTCACTTCAACAAAGGACTCAATATTAAATTAGCTAGACAACTAATTTCAAAAGACGTACATCATGATGACAAAGATGAAGAAACATGACCGAGTGCAGATGGAGAAAGCAGGAATATGGAAGAATGAAAAAAAAAGGACCTACTACGAGCGACCAATGGCAAAACAAATCACAGAGTTCACAGAAGAGATCGGTTGAATGTTGCAATCGTTTGTTAGACATAAACCCTGTTGCTTCTTGTTCTCCACAATTCATGACTTAAGTACCAAAATGCATACCAATGATTATACATCACCAAGAATTAAATGATAACCTTAGAGACCGACTAGACTGAAAATGCCTAATTGATATATATTCTTGGGTCTAGTACTTTCCCACAAATACAGTGTAATATCAGTCCCAAACTGCATTACTTTTGTAAGAACACTGGTCAATTTGTATAAGAAATTATACAGCTTTTTATGCTTTAGAGGTTAAAAAATATCTTGGGGGGGGGAACTAATTTATTTTCATTACTCTAAATGTGGTGGTAGCTTTTTTTTTTTTTTCTTTGAGAGGGAGTCTCACTTTGTCGCCCATGCTGGAGTGCAGTGGTGCGATCTTGGCTCACTGCAACCTCCATCTCCTGGGTTCAAGTGATTCTCCTGCCTCAGCCTCCCAAGTAGCTGGGATTAAAGGCATGTGCCACCACACCCAGCTAATATTTCTGTATTTTTAGTAGAGCCGGAGTTTTGCCCTGTTGGCCAGGCTGGTCTCGAACTCCTGACATCAAGGGATCTGCCTGCCTCAGCCTCCCAAAGTGCTAGGATTACAGGCATGAGCCACCGCGCCCGGCCAGTGTAGCTCTTATAAAGTTTGTTTGTTTGTTTGTTTTTTAAATCAAAATCCAATTGAACAACAGGATATATAGGCTGATAAATATTTGGGCTAAATAGTATTTTAACATTTGTCTTCAACTTGATTTGTCTGTTTAATTGAAAAGGATTGTAAGAGTTACTGTTGCATTTTCTGGTCTACTATAACATTGAAAATTCCTGTTGAGTTTCTTTGAGTTTACAAGGAAAGGACTGAACTTTTTCTCATCAAAACTAGCTTTTTCCCCACAAATAAATTATCAGGTTAAACTTGAAAAAAAAAAAAGCATAGATCATACACCAGCTCTATAAGGTGTCGTCACCCTT
Source organism: Pongo pygmaeus (assembly GCF_028885625.2). Taxonomy (NCBI): domain Eukaryota; kingdom Metazoa; phylum Chordata; class Mammalia; order Primates; family Hominidae; genus Pongo; species Pongo pygmaeus. The sequence goes on from NC_072379.2 coordinate 139,257,600, forward strand.
ACAGAGATGGTAGATGGTAGCTGGTCCTGTGAATCTTCAAAAGCTCATTCCATTGTTCTATTGGGCCAGCTGCTTCAGGGTGGTGGGAAACACGGTAAGACTAGTAAACTCCATGAGCAGGAGCCTGCTGACCCAGTTAATTTGCTGTGAAATGACTTCCTTGGTCAGAAGTAATGCCATACGGCCTACCTTGACGGTGGGTAGGGCATTCTGTAAGTCCACTTACTGTGGCTCTGGTGGAAGTATTGTGGGTAGGGAAGGAAAATTCGTGTCCATAGTAAGCGTCTATTCCAGCAAGTACAAAGCACTTCCCCTTTCATAATGGAGGTGACCTGATGTAATTAACCTGCCACCAGGCAGCTGATTGGTCTTCTTGGGGAATGGTGCCATATTAGGGCCTCCGTATGGGCTGTGATCTGTTGTCAGTTCAGGCTTGGAGGGTAGAAGACCAGGCTGCTAAGCCCTTGCATCCCTTCTATTGCCGCTGCTATGTCCCCTTTGTTTGTGAGTTCATTGAGCAAGGACGGAGTGGCTGGAGAAAAAGGACTGAATGATGTCCATAGGATGAGTGTTTAATCAGAGAGGCAGACCCATTAGGATACATATTTCTCTCTCTGTGTGTGTGTGTGTATTTGTTGTGCAAATTTGATCTTAGTAATTGTGAGGCTAGTTAAGCAACTGTGTGTATGTTGTCCTCCTGGATGGGATGTCTGATGCTAGAGAGTTAAGTTCACAGGGCAGGTGGTTAGGAGGGAAATGGATATAAATAGAGAAGAGCAGGACAGCCTGTAACCTGCAAGCACAAGCTGGAACTGAGCAGCATGAACTGGAACCTGTGTCAGTCTCACTGCCCCTGACCTTGAGGGTCTGGATGTCCTGAAGAAGCCAGTGCCCATTGTCATGGAGCTGCCCCACCTGGCCCAGGAGTTGGAGAAGCTGAAGGAGGGTCAGCGGAAGGTGAAGTAGCTGCAGGCATGGCTGCCATCCACACTGATGAGGGGAGCCTGCAGGTTAAATGACAACAGGTAAATCACAAAATGGTGACTGCTTCACTTCCACCCTTCAGTTCTCTCTTGTGGCTCATCCTAACTGGAGACATAGCGGGAGGGGGTTCTGAGAAACGGAGTTCAACGCAGCCAGGCTGACATATTTTAAAGTCAGCACAACTGCTCCCTTCTCAAGTTGGCACCCACACACTCCTCTTTTCATCACACTTATCCTCCAGTTACGGACAGTAACAAAGTGATGCTTCCTCCTAACAGAATGCAGCCATCCCACAAATCCACACACACCCTTTCCCCAGCAAAGATGCAAACTCCCTTTTTGTCTTCTTCTAGCTGATTCACACTCCCTTTTTGTGCATTTTATTATCACTCTTTAAACTGTATATAAACACATCATAAGCTTCTTCCTCACTGATTCACACTTCCCCTTTGAGATCCTATAACTGAAATACTGAGAGAGAAAGCTAATTTCTATTAACATGCCTTATGTTAGATGTTAAGGGGATAGGAGAGAGGAAGATAATGAAAATATTTAGTTAATTCATAAATACAAACATATTCCTATCAAAATCATTACTATAGTCCTCATTTCTGCCATTGGTCACATGTCTGTAGTTGACATTGATAATTACCTGCCACCACCCATTCCTCATTTCCTTTGTCCTCAGCAAGCACCTCAGCAGGTCATGGCCTCCTGCCTGGTGGGATCACCCAAACCTTCATTCTTGAAGGGTCTAAGCCTTTAGCAGTCTTGCCTGGATTGGGTTGTTGTCATTTGCCTTTGACTTTAAACACAGGGCACAGGAGTTATAGGTGAAATCCTAATAAAGTCGCTGGTTAAGAGTAGCATATCAATATTAATCACTTAGTTCTGACAAATGTACCATGGTTATGTAACATGTGAACATTAGGGGAAGCTGGGTGAAGGGCATATGGGAACTCTCTATACTGTCTTTGAAAATTTTCTGCAAATCTAAAATTATTCCCACCCCAAAAGCATGTACATCTATCATGCATCGATAAAAAATTATTTAAGTAAAATAACTCCCAAGATTAAAAGCTTTTATGTGTATCTTTCACAAAATAATAAGTCATAATCTAAAATAAAATAAAATGGAGGCCAGGTGCAGTGGCTCACACCTGTAATCCCAGCACTTTGGGTGGCCAAGGCAGGCGGATCACTTGAGGTCAGGGGTTCGAGACCAGCCTGGCCAACATGGTGAAACCCCGCCTCTACTAAAAACGTAAAAATTAGCCAGGTGTGGTGGTGGGCGCCTGTAACCCCAGCTACTCAGGAGGCTGAGACAGGAGAATCACTTGAACCCAGGAGGCAGAGGTTGCAGTGAGCCAAGATCGCACCATTGCACTCCAGCCTGGGTGAGAGAGTGAGACTGTCTCAAAAAAAATTAAAAATAAAAATAATAAATGAATACATAAATAAAATTTAAAATAAAATAAAATGGAGACACATACCTCCTCTTAGGGCTGATGAGAGGATTCAATGAGCTGGTGCCTGTAAAACGCTCACACAGAGCATGCGTTTATAAGGTCAATAAATGGGCCAGGTGCAGTGGCTCATACCTGTAATCCCAGCACTTCGGGAAGCCAAGGCGGGTAGCTCACCTGAGGTCAGGAATTTAAGACCAGCCTGACCAACATGGTGAAACCTCGTCTCTACTAAATACAAAAAATTAGCCGAGCATAGTGGTGCATGCCTGTAATCCCAGCTACTTGGAAGGCTGAAGCAGAATTGCCTGAACCTGGGAGGCAGAGGTTGCAGTGAGCCAAGATAGCATTGCACTCCAGCCTGGGCAACAAGAGCAAAACTCTGTCTCAAAAAAAAAAAAGTCAATAAATGCAGGTTATAATAATAGTTGTTATACTCCCTCCAAACTCTTCCACCTCTCAAATTCTATGAGCATTGCTACTTGGTGGTGGTGTACTCACAGTTTCAGTTTTGGGGAAAATGAAGCTGCAGTGTGGCTCCACTCTCTGGTGTCCTACTAAATATGACATGTGGCATTTCTGTTCTTCACCTGCCCTCCTCCCCTTTTCTTTAAGGCCACAAGAGGGCCAGGTGTGGTGGCTCGCACTTTGGAAGGCCAAGGCAGGTAGATCGCTTGAGCTCAGGATTTGGAGACCAGCCTGAGCAATATGGTGACACCCCGTCTCTACAAAAAAACACAAAAATTAGCCGCGTGTGGTGGTGCATGCTTGTAGTCCCAGCTACTTGGGAGGCTAAGGTGGGAGCATCACTTGAGCTCAGGAGGCAGAGTTTGCAGTGAGCCGAGGGCATGCCACTGCACTCCAGCCTGGGCAACAGAGTGAGACCCTGTCTCAAAAACAAACAAATGAACAAACAAACCAATAAAAAAACCACAAGAAAGATTCTCAAACTAACATACAACGTCTCCAAGAATGTGAAACCTCTTTGAAAAGCTTGAGAAGATTCCACACATCCCTTTCATCTTCTCTAGGCAGTACTCCTCCACCTCTCTTTATTTATTTATTTATCTATTTATTGCAAACCCCTTAGAGATGGATATCTTCCTTTCCCGAAAGAAAAGTTGTCTACACCTGTGGTTTCCAGTCTTTTAAATGTCACCTTTAAAAAAGGAAGGGGGCTGGGAGTCACTTCTAGTTGCCAATTTGTTATTTAATACACAAGGGAAGTTTTTGTTTTTAAATCCCAAATATACTGTTATTATCACCAACATTTTATTAAAATGCCATCAAAAGAAAGGGCATCTTGGCACCAAAAAAAAAAAAGAGGAACAGAATCTCAGAATAAAGTGTGCTTGCAAATAAACACCATAATTGGCAACTTACTCTGACAGGTCAAAAAATTTTAAAACACAGAATGTCCTAAAAAAAAAAAAAAATTCAGGCAAAAGAAATTGCAGCATAAAATATTATCCTAAGATGTGGCATTGCATTTTCATTTTTAAATTGTGAACACTGCATACAAGTGAAAGAGTGCATATAATGTGGATATCTACAGTTTTAAAGAATGATAATAAAATGCACAACACATAATACAGAACTCTCCTGGTACCTTGGAAGGCCCTGGTGCTCCTCCCCACCTTCCTCTCTAGCTCCTGGAGGACACTGCCATCCTGTGTATTTATTAATCACTTCCTGTATTCTCTCCCTCTCAACATATATATGTGTGTTGTTGTTGTTGTTTTGTTTGTTTTTGAGAGTCTCAAAACTCTGTCTCAGAGTTTTGAGTCTTGCTCTGTCACCCAGGCTGGAGTGCAATGGCACCATCTTGGCTCACTGCAACCTCCGCCTCCCAGGTTCAAGTGATTCTCCTGCCTCAGCCTCCCAAGCAGCTGGGACTACAGGTGTGTGTCACCAAATTCGGCTAATTTTTGTGTTTTTAGTAGAGACAGGGTTGCACTATGTTGGCCAGTCTGGTCTCTTTAACTCCTGACCTGGTGATCCGCCCGCCTTGGCCTCCCCAAAGTGCTGGGATTACAGGCGTGAGCCACCACGCCTGGCCTCTCTTTATATTTTACTACCTATGTCTTAACCCAGGAACAAGGCATTAATTAGTTTGGCCTCTTTTTACTGTTGTTTTCTCTTTGTTTGTTTGTTTTGAGGTGGAGTCGCACTCTGTCGCCCTGGCTAGAGTGCAGTGGAGAGATCTTAGCTCACTGCAACCTCCGCCTCCTGGGTTCAACCAATTCTCCTGCCTCAGCCTCCCGAGTAGCTGGGATTACAGGTGCCCACCACCATGCCCGGCTATTGTTTGTTTTTTTGAGGTGGAGTTTCGCTCTTATTGCCCAGGCTGGAGTGCAGTGGTGTGACCTCAGCTCACTGTAACCTCTGTCTTCTTGGTTCAAGCGATTCTCCTGCCTCAGCCTCCTGAGTAGCTGGAATTACAGGCATGCACCACTATGCACAGCTAATTTTGTATTTTTACTAGAGACGGGGTTTCGCCATGTTGGCCAGGCTGGTCTTGAACTTCTGACCGCAGGCGATCCACCCACCTCGGCCTCCTAAAGGGCTGGGATTACAGGCGTGAGCCACCGCACCCGGCCATGTTGTTTTTTTTAGAGATGGGGTCTTGCTATGTTTCCCAGTGGCTGCCCATTAGCATAATCATAGCTCACGGTAGCCTTGAACTCCTGGGCTCAAGCAGTTCTCCCACTCAGCCCCCTGAGTGGCTAGGACTACAGGCATGCACTACCACACCCAGCTTGCTTTTACTGTTTCTGTGAAAGGAATCATGTTGTATATGACTTGCTTCTTTTTCCCCCCTCAAAATAATGGTTTTCTTTTTTGTTGTTGTGGTTGTTGTTGTTGTTTTTATTTTGATGAAGTCTCGTTCTGTTGCCCAGACTGGAGTGCAGTGTCACGATCTCAGCTCACCACAACCTCCACCGACCAGGTTCAAGTGATTCTCCTGCCTCAGCCTCTGGAGTAGCTGGGATTACAGATGCTCACCCCAGCTGATTTTGTATTGTTAGTAGAGATGGGGTTTCACCATATTGGTCAGGCTGGTCTCGAACTCCTGACCTCAAGTGATCCACCTGCCTTGGCCTCCCAAAGTGCTGGAATTACAGGCATGAGCCACCACACCCAGCCCCCACTCAAAATAATGGTTTTCTTGATTGATTCCTGGCTCACTGATTGCCATCTTCTCCCTGAGTCCTCACATGACCGAACTGGTGAGGGAGCTCATTAGGGGTTAGGATTTTTACATATGAATTTGGTGGGGCACACAAACATTCAGATCATTCCAGGACTGGGACTGCAGGTGCGGGCCACCACACCTGGCTAATTTTTGTATTTTTAGTAGAGACAGGGTTCCACTATGTTGGCCAAGCTGGTCTTGAACTCCTGACCTTGTGATTCACTCACCTCGGCCTACGAGGGCTCGCCAGAGCCCTGTGAGGAGCTGGAATGGCCACTTTATTTATGCAGCAGTCATTGCTAGAAACCCAGTTTCACCCACACTTGTGGATGGAGAGGGAAGCAAGGCTCCTCATGCCCTTGTTATGCTCTTTGTGGGTAACAGCCTCCAGGTCTCCAGCGGTTTCTATGGGGCAGGCAGTCCAGGGGCCCTAATGTGGGCTTCAAGGGCTGGTCACCAGCCGATCACCCACTGGGGTAGCCCAACTTCAGGCTCTGGTCACCACCCAGCGGTTGGAAAATCACCTTCAAAGGTGCTGTGAGCAGGTGAACTTCACAGACCCACACAAGAGCATGGGCTGGCCTTGGGAACTGCTGCCCTGTCGGTTCATAGGCCAATAGGTTAACAGGATAGGCCTAGGCTACTTTTACCGGATCCCTGGATCTCTCTAAAAAGGATCCTGACGATACTAGTCTCTAGATCCTTTCTAGAAATGCAGAATCAAATGCCATACCAGAGGACAAATGAATCTGAATCTTGCTTTTTTTTTTTTTTTTAGGTAGGGTCTCACTCTCGCCCAGGCTGCAGTGCAGTGGCGCAATTATATTACATAATAGCTCACTGCAGCTCCAACACCTACCCCACCAACCCCGGAGCTCAAGCGGTCCTCCCACCTCAGCCTCCTGAGTAGCTGGGACTACAGGCATGTGTCACCACGCCCAGTTAATTTTTTATTTTTTTGTAGAGACAGGATCCCCCTGTCTTGCTCAGGCTGGTCTCAAACTCCTGGGCTCAACTGATCCTCCCTCCTCAACCTTCCAAAGTGCTGGGTTTACAGGCGTGAGCCATTGCACCTGGCCTGAATTTTGCATTTTAATAAGATCCCAGGTGACCTGTACCCACGTTCAAGGTTGGGAAGGACTGGCCTACATCTTTCATTGTGCGTGTATTTTTAAATAAATGTTTTTATTAAAATAGAACACACATACAGAATCATTTGATAAATTATCACAAAGTGAATCCATACAGGCACCCAGCCCCCCGATTAAGAAATAGAATAGGGCTAGGGTTAATAGCACCCTAGAAGTTCTCTTTCCCAGACACTCACCCCCAACTCTGGTCCCCAGAGGTAACCAATATTTTCGCTTCTAATGGCGTTAAGTTAATTTGATCCACATTTGTTCTTCATACACATGGAATCATATTGCACGCATTTTTTTGTGTCTGGCTGCTTTTGTTTGTGAGATTCTAAATCCCTCACTAGGAACCCCAGCTTTCCACTGTGTACTTACACATTTTATACTGCTCTCTCGTGTTTCCTGAGTCTTCCATCCCCAGAAAACTGTAAAGTTAAGGAAAGCTCATTTTATCCAAATAAATATTTAGCGAGCACCCACACTGTGCCAGGATTGCAGGGGGCTGAACCCCAACATGTGTTGCCAAACTGAGAGTTCCATGTCATGTGAGGCATCTTGCCTAAGTAGTTTTCAGGGATGTGGAAGATTCACGTTGGTATGTGAATTCAATCTCTGAAAGGAATTTATTACCTGCCCTAAAGACACCCCGAACTGCAGTTTAGCGCACAGCTAACAAGTGACAGCAGGCTTTTCGCTTATGTCTTTAGAACACATCATAAAACCTAGTTCCCAGGAGCTTCTGTCTCGATGATTTCTGCTTTTCTTCAAGTGTTATTTGGTTAAATATTGAGATTCCCTCAGCTAAAAGTTATGTCTCTCAGAAAGCCGTTGATGCTTGTTCTTCTCGGGGCTTCCAGAAATAAATTATGCACAGACATTTTCCCCATTGATGGTTGTGACACTTAAGCCCTCTTGTTTAACTGTTTAATTGTTTAATTTTTAAAATATTTTTGAGACAGGGTCTCACTCTGTCGCCCAGGCTGGAGGGCAGTCGTGCAATCATGGCTCACTGCAGCTTCAATCTCCAGGGCTCAAGTGATCCTCCCACCTCTCAGCCTTCCCAGTAGCTGGGACTACAGATGCGTGCCACCACACCTGGCTAGTTTTTGTATTTTTTGTAGAGACAGGGCTTTGCCATGTTCCCCAGGCTTGTCTTGAACTCCTGGGCTTAAGTGATCCACCCGCCTCCATCTCCCAAAATGATAGGATTACAGGCATCAGCCACCATGCCTGCCTTCTTGTTTGATTTGTTCACTGTCAGCATTGCTATGAGACCAATAGTCAGTCACCTTCTTTCTGGGCCTTGATTTTCTCATCTCTGAAAAGGAGGAAATGTATTACATCAGAGGTTTCTAACCTGAAATCCCTGGATCTCCCAGGGAATCCATTAATCCCTGGAAATTATATGGAAGATTATGCATGTGTGTTTTCAAGGGGAAGGGAGTCCGGAATAACTACCCCCATTCCCTCCCAAAATTAAACACCATCATGCTCAGTAATCCCCAATAACTTTTTTTTTTTTTTTTTTTTTTTAAGACAGAGCCTCCCTCTGTCACCCAGGCTGAGGTGCAGTGGCGCAGTCTCGGCTCACTGCAACCTCCGCCTCCCGGGTTCAAGCGATTCTCCTGCCTCAGCCTCCCGAGTAGCTGGGATTACAGGCACCTGCCACCACACCCGATTAATTTTTGTATTTTTAGTAGAGACAGAGTTTCCCCATGTTGGCCAGGCTGGTCTCAAACTCCTGACCTCGAGTGATGTGCCTGCCTTGGCCTCCCAAAGTGCTGGGATTACAGGTGTGAGCCCCCACATCCAGCTCCCAAGAACATTTTGTAGCACTATCATTCCACAATCATGTGGCTACTTGTGTCAGCTGCAGAGTGTCATTTTTTGCTAAGTGTCTGGTTCCAGCTGAATCTTAAGAAAAGGTGATTCACTTTGCCTTTTTCCTTCCATAAGTTTTTCTGCCCTAACAGGAAGAATACTGTAAAAGTGCAACACCTCTTAATAGCGTCGCCCTCTGATCTCCTCAGGTGAAGGTCATTTCATTTAAAATAGCAAGGTCCTGAATCACGTCCATTCAATTTTCATATAACCTCAATCTGGGTCCTGTTGTATTTGGCTGGCTTGTTTTCTAAATGCTGTAGCTATTCTAACCCTCAGAACGTGTCTGCAGGTCTGGTTCTCATAACCAAATGGATGGGAGACGGGAGCATACCAATATATTTGGAACAATTCAACAATCCAATTTTCTCTACCCAGAGAAACAGCTCTGCAGCAGCCCCCAATGGCTACACATGCCAGGTTTGCCTAATTGGACATGGGTGTTAGCCCATCACCTGAGCAAAGGAGGGAAGCAGAACCCCCCCTGCCTGTCATGTTCAGAGCTCATTAGTTCCCACACAATCACATTAGGTTACAGATTTTCTGTGTGCCAATTCCCCAGCGGTACCCTAGCAACAAGTTGAACCAACAGTTTTCATTACAAACTGCCTTGGTCAGTATAAAGGAACCATCTTATATTTCTTCCAGAGAGCAAAACATGCTAGACTCTTAAGTGTTCTTAATAATTGGCTTCACTGCAGATGAAAGAGGTGGTTTCAGAACTCATCCTCTTCCTAAAATATATATTTCTCTGTTCTTAGTTCTGTAAAGAAATAGAGCTCCATGGCCTAGCGCAGTGCCTCATGCATGTAATCCCAGCACTTTGGGAGGCCGAGGTGGGTGGATCACCTGAGGTCAGGAGTTCGAGACCAGCCTGACCAATATGGTGAAACCCCGTCTCTACTAAAATTACAAAAAATTAGCTGAGCGTGGTGGCATGCGCCTGTAGTCCCAACTACTCAGGAGGCTGAGACAGGAGAATCTCTTGAACTCGGGAGGCGGGGAGGTTGCAGTGAGCCGAGATTGCACCACTGCACTCTAGCCTGGGCGACAGAGCAAGAGTGCGTCTCAAAAAAAAAAAAAAAAAAGGAAAAAAGGAAAAAAGAAATAGAGAAATAGAGCTCCATGATCAACCCTTGTGACTCCAAGTGTGGCCCATGAACCAACCACAGCAGCATCATTTGGAGATTGCTAGAAATGCAAACATCTCAGCCCCACTCCAGACCATCTGGGCTAGAATCTGCACTTTAACCAGATCTTCAGGTGACTCACAATGGTAGGCACATGCGAATTCGAAAAGTACTCCAGAGAAATCACCCAAAGCTCCACTAGTAGACAGTATCTGCCTTACATCTGTGACCTTCTAGCAAGTAACTCATGATCACTAAATGTGAGCCTCTTTCCTTCTCCCTCTTAAAACCCAGGGCACAACCAGGAAGCTTAGAGGGAGGAAGGGAAGGAGAAACAGGCCCAGAAGATGAAGAACTTGGAGAGAGGAGGAGTAATGAAGATGGAGGAGTGAAAAATGAAAGGGCTTGGGGTGGCCTTCAGAGCCTCCCCATAAGGGGTTCTAGGCCTTCAGGGTGTTCTCTGTAGTCACATGCTGCCTCCTAGAGTTACCTAGTTAATAGTCTCTAAATAGGACTCACTTTTTAACTTTGATGACTTTTGAAAAGAAAGTGCATGTCTCAGGTTTTATGTGCATGTTATAATTTTTCTTTTTGAGACAGGGTGTCACTCTGTTGCCCAAGCTGGAGTGCAGTGGCACTATCTCAGCTCACGGCAACCTCCGCCCCCCAGGCTCAAGCCATCCTCCCACCTCAGCCTCCCAAGTAGCTGGGACTACAGGCGTGTGCCACTACACCTGGCTAATTTTTGTGTTTTTATAGAGCCAGAATTTTGCCATGTCACCCAGGCTGGTCTTGAACTCCTGGGCTCAAGTGATCCGCCCACTTCGCCCTCCCAAAGTGCTGGGATTACAGGTATGAGCCACCATGCCCAGCCATATTTTTTTCTAATACACATTAAAATAGATTCGTGGCTATTAACATTTTGTGAAGTTTTGTTTGTAACCACTGCAGATGATCCCTGGGGACACCTGATCTGGAAGAATGATAGTCCAAGTGGTGCAGGAAGTCCCCTGAGAGCTGGCACAAAATCTGCAAGGCTGGTTCTATATCCTCTTTTTTTTTGCGTGTGTGAGAAACGGAGTCTCGCTCTGTCACCAAGGCTGGAGTGCAATGGTGCAATCTCAGCTCACTGCAACCTCCGCCTCCCGGATTCAAGCGATCTTCCTGCCTCAGCCTCCCAAGTAGCTGGGATTACAGCCATCCACCACCATGCCCGGCTAATTTTTGTATTTTTAGTAGAGCCGGGGTTTCACCATGTTGGCCAGGCTGGTCTTGAACTCCTGATCTCAGGTGATCCCACCTGTCTTGGCCTCCCAAAGTGCTGGGATTACAAGCATGAGCCACTGTGCCCGGCTTTTTTTTTTTTTTTCTTTTTGAGACAGTCTTGCTCTGTCACCCAGGCTGGAATGCAGTGACATGATCACAGCTCACTGCAGCCTGGACCTCCTATCCTCCCTCCCGAGTAGCTAGGACCACAGGTATGCACCACCATGCCTGGTCAATTTTTTTTTTTTTTCAGTAGAGATGAAGTCTCATTATGTTGGCCAGGCTGGTCTCGAACTCCTGGGCTCAAGTGATCCTCCCACCTTGGTCTCCCAAAGTGTTGAGACTACAGGCATGAGCCACTGCACTGGGCTGAGGTTCGCACTATTTTCTCGTGTGTCTAAACTGCATTGCAGGACACAAGGGTGTGGTATAATAGTTGTTATTTGGCCAAGTTAAAGTGGCAGTCCACTGCAGATCTGGAGGACCACTCAACATAGAACCTGCTTAAGGGTAGTGGCAAGAACTTGGAATAATGATTGTAGATTAGGCCAAGCACAGTGGCTTACACCTGTAATTCTGGCACTTTGGGAGGCTGAGGCAGGCAGACCACTTGAGGTCAGGAGTTTGAGATCAGCCTGGCCAACATGGTGAAACCCCGTCTCTACTAAAAATACAAAAATTAGTCGGGCATGGTGGCAGGTGCCAGCTACTCAGGAGGCTGAGGCAGGAGAATTGGTTGAACCCACGAGGCAGAGGCTGCAGTGGGCCGAGATTATGCCACTGCACTCCAGCCTGGGTAACAGAGTGAGACTCCATCTCAACAACAAAAAAAGATTGTAGATTAACAAACAAATGTTTGCTTAATACTATAAGTTAACATAAGATACATGGGTTAGGTTGGCTAGAGTCCTGAGTACAGCAGCCATCCAAGACCATCATCTGGGCTCGGAGCATGGATCTAAAAGAAGCAAGAAGCCCTCATCTGGATGTCGCTTGGCCTGAAGGAGCCTGGGGGCCTCTGATCTGCTGCAAGTCATGGCCATGCTTTCCTTCACTTAGCGGCTGGCCTCCACAGAGATGTCAGCAATTCGTAGGAACGGTTCTTCCCTTTATCCTTTGAGAAAAGGGACATGCAAAATAAGCCAAACATTTTCTAGTGTGAACAGACTGAGGTGCTACTTTTAAAAAGAAACATGGAGCAACTGAAAAGTCCAATGGAAAACAGAAAATAACCAAGAGGTCAGAAACTAACACCAGAGAAGAAAGTAGCAATGATTTAAATGTGCGCATTAACAGTTCACAGGAATGGAACAGTTTCCATACACTGAAAGGTGAGTCTCTTTTCCATCTCCACCGAGAGCACAACTTCAAAGGAACAGACTCAAATTGTCGGAAGGGCTAAAAAGAACAACTTTGACTTGTTAGGGATATCAGACTCTGATCCAAACTAACAAAGGAAATAATGTGCTCGCCTTGGAAAATCTTTTTTTTTAAACGGAGAGCTTAAAAAAAAAAATGTGCGCCTGGCTGTATTGTGGGCTGGGGGCGGGTTCTGGCTGGACATTAGGGGGAGAGTCTCTGGTGTCTTTCAGTCGGTGATAAAAAGCTCCTAGGACCTCAGTCCAGTCTTTTCTAGAAGTACAATTAATTATATTGCATTAAATATTGCCTGTGGTAAGTGGGCCATCAATGAAGCTGAGTCTTTCTGTTATTTCTGTTTCCGTGCTTTGAAGACAAGCGTCCTCTCACAGAGCTCTTTGTAAACAGACTTTCTGCCAATTGAATAGAGTAGATTAATTGCACTATAGGAGGAGGGAGAACTTGCAATGTAAAGTGACTCTATGGTACGCTTTACTGTAAAAATGAGAGTCTATTGTAAATGTGGGTTTTTGAAAAGCAAAATGGAAGAGCCCATGCCAGGTAAAAGAATGAATTCCCATCGCACATAGGATAGAGAAGCAGGGCAGCTGGCAGGTGCCCCATGCACATAAAGCTGTGAGCGCCATGCCCAGCCCTGAGGACTCAAGCAACAAATGGAAGCTCTTGAAATACTATCAGCCTGTTTGGATACTGTTATCCTCCTATTCTCCCACGTCTACATAAGTACCAGCAATGACGGAGGATTAAGATTTCATCTAGTGCTCAACAATCTCTTAAATCTCTGTACAGGAACTGACAGTGGTTCAAATCCCAGCTCTCCGCCAGGCACGGTGGCTCACACCTGTAATCCCAGCACTTTGGGAGGCCGAGGCAGGTGGATCCCTTGAAGCCAGGAGTTCGAGACTAGCCTGGCCAACATGGTGAAACCCTGTCTCTACTAAAAATACAAAAATTAGCCAGGTGCAGTGGCAGGCACCTGTAATCCCAGCCACTCAGGAGGCTGAGGCAGGAGAATCACTTGAACCCAGGAGGCAGAGGTTGCAGTGGGCCGATATCACGCCATTGCACTCCAGCCTGGTCGACAAAAGCAAAACTCCGTCTCAAAAAAAAAAAAAAAAAAGAAAAGAAAAAGAAAAACAACAACAAAAAAACCCGCCCTCGTCTGTCTCCACTTGGGTCAAGCCAAACTTCTCCCTGTCCTCTGCAAAACTTCAGCTCCTCCCTGCTCATGCCTTTTTCCGCACTCCTGGGAGCAAAGGGAGGAAAACAGATGGGTTGCAAATGACTCCTATGGATTGGAGCTGAAATATAGGTTGAAGATAACTGGGGAGAGAGTACAGGCAAACAAAGCCCAAAGTCCAGCTTCTTCTCCTCAGCTTTCTGCTCCCTCCAACATCCTCTGGAAAGTTCTCAATAGTAAACAGCTCACACACTTCGGGAAGTATGAGGGGCTTGCACTTTTTCCATGAAACTCTTCAAACAATCATATGAAAATATATTGCAATTATCAGACATCTGGTTTACTCAAATAATATTATATACAAGTACCATTTAATACAGAAGTCGGATTTTATTGCTTTTTGTGAAAGGCCAGAGTGAGATTAAAGAGCAAAGAACAGCACAATGTAACCTGGAGTTAGAGTCAGAGTGAATAACATTGCAAAGGAACTTTCAAAGGAGGAATTATTTCTGGGTCAATTTAACTGTACAGTCTAAAATAACTTTAGCAGCCTGCTCAGAAGATAAACTCTAAACGGACATGTCTGTGTCAAAGAGTAAGAAACTAGCTTTTTCTGAAACATTTCTTTCTTTTTTTTTTTTTTTTTCTGAGACGGAGTCTTGCTCTGTCACCCAGGCTGGAGTGCAGTGGCACGATGTCGGCTCACTGCAAGCTCCGCCTCCTGGGTTCAAGCAATTCTCTGCCTCAGCCTCCCGAGTAGCTGGCATTACAGGCACCTGCCACCACGCCCGGCTAGTTTTTGTATTTTTAGTAGAGACGGGGTTTCACCATCTTGGCCAGGCTGGTCTTGGACTCCTGACCTCGTGATCCACCAGCCTTGGCCTCCCAAAGTGCTGGGATTACAGGCGTGAGCCACTGCACCTGGCCTGAAACATTTCTTAAGTGAATACACATTAGAATTATCCCCAAAACCTTTCTAGTGAAAAGGGTTGATCAACTGGAAGGGTCTAGATGTGTCACTCCTCGGTCCAAACTGCTGAGTGGGAAATGGGTTCCAGAAAAGGCTTGTCTCCGTTTGCAAAATATAAAGTTGGCCAGCGAGTGATACGTTAAGTTCAAGTCTAATCACTGTAAATGTTGTGTCCTCTGCAGCCTGCCTATGGGGCAGCTGGGGCTTCAGCTCTCTGGATTTACAGTCTAAGAATCTGTCTCTGCTTATCCTGCCTTCTGCCCTTTTGTAGGTTAAATGTGTCCCCCAAAAAGATATATTGACGTCTTAATCCCAACTACCTGTAAAGGTTACCTTATTTGGAAATAGGATCTTTGCAGATATAATCAAGTTTAAATGACGTCATACTTAATTAGAGTGGGCCCTACTCCAATATGACTGGGGTCCTTATAAGATCAGGAAACAGAGACAGAGATACACACAACACAGAGGGAAGACAATGTGAAGTGATCCAGGGAGAATGTCTCGTGATGACGGAGGCAGAGATTGGAGTGGTGCATCTACAAGCAACAGACCACCCAGGATTGTTGGTGACACCAGAAGCTGGAAGAGGAGAGGAAGGATTCCCCACTGGAGTCTTCAGAAGGAGGCCAGCCCAACAGAGACCTTGACTGCAGACCTCTAGCCTCCAGAACTGTGACAGAAGAAATCGCTGTTTTTTGTTGGCCGCAGTGGCTCATGTCTATAATCCCAGCACTTTGGGAGGCTGAAGCAGTGGATCACCTGAGGTCAGGAGTTCAAGACTAGCCTGGCCAACATGGTGAAATCCTGTCTCTACTAAATATATAAAAATTAGCCAGGCATGTTGGCACACACCTGTAATCCCAGCTGCTTGGGAGGTTGAGGCAGAAGAATCACTTGAACCCAGGAGGCAGAGATTGCAGTGAGCCAACATCATGCCACTGCACTCCAGCCTGAGCAACAGAGCAAGACTTGGTCTCCAAAAAAAAAAGAAAAAGAAATTGCTGTTGCTTTACGTTCCCCAGGTTGTGGTCATTTTTACACAGCCCTAGCAAAGTCACACATCCCCAGATGGCTTTGTCCTCTCCTCTCCTTCCGGTAATCCCTCCCTGCCCTCGTCCACAGAAATGCAGGTTCACAGAAACACAGGTGTGTCGGTCCACAGCCACAGACCTCCACATACAGCTCCCCAAATGCGCGCACACACACACACACACACACAAATACACATTTTCTGTGTAACTACTGAGCTGAAGATTACAGATGCCTTCATTCTGTCTCTTTTTTTTAACTTTTATTATGGAAAAAAAATTAACATTCACAAAAATAGAGTGGCGTAATGAACACCCATGTGCCCATCCCCAGCTTTTATGAAGAATTTTGCCCATTGAATTTTGCCCATTGTATTTCATCTAGCCCCCAGCCAAGGTCACTTTGCATGGGGCAGTATGTGGAGCATTTTAAAGCAAACAACACACCATGCCAGGTCATCTGTAAAGCTTTAGTGTAAACAACTTCAGGCGCATTTTTTCGGTCACCTCTGAGGAGTATTTTATTACTTATGTAAAAGGAATGAATAGAGTTTTATATCTGGGTCCTCTTTCAGTTCTTTTACAGTTCAGTGATTTTTGTGTGCTTGCTTTGTTTTCTCTTTTTTACAATTTTTTATTTAGTGGTTTTAAATATATTCACACAGTTGTGCAACCATCACCACAATCTAATTTTAGAATATTTCCATCACCCCCAAAAGAAACCCTGTACCCATCAGCAGTCACTCCTCATTTCCCTCCTCCCCAACACTCCAGCCTCAGACAACCACTAATCTGCTTTCTGTCTCAATAGATTTGCTGATTTGGAACATTTCATATAAAGGGAATCATACAGTATCTAGTCTTTTGTAATTGGCTTCTTTTTTCACTTAGCAAAATGTTTCAAGGTGGGTTTATGCTAAAGTATGTATCAGCACTTTAATCCTTTTCATGGCTGAGTAATATTTTACTGCATGGATATGCCACATATTATTTATCCATTTATCAGTTGATGGACATTTGGGTTGTTTCCACCGTTTGGCTATTATGAATAATCCCACAATGAACACTCATGTACAAGTGTTTGTGTGGACATATGTTTTCATTTCTCTTGTGTATATGCCTAAGAGTAGAATTTTTTTGAACATAACTCTATGTCTTGGGTTTTTGTTTTGTTGAGACAGGATCTTACTTTGTTGCCCAGGCTGAAGTGCAGTGGTATGAACATGGCTCACTGCAGCCTTGACCTGCTGGGCTCAAGTGATCCTCCTGCCTCAGCCTCCCATGTAGCTGGGACCACAGGTGTGCACCAACATGCCTGGCTAACTTTTGTATTTTTTGTAGAGACAGGGTTTTGCCATGTTGCTCAGCCTTACTCTCAAACTCCTGGGCTCAAGCAATCTGTCCACCTTGGCCTCCCAAAGTGCTGGGGCCACAGGCGTGAGCCACCATGCCCGGCCTCGTAACTCTATGTTTAACTTTTTTGTGTTTTTTTTGAGATGGAGTATTACTCTGTTGCCCAGGCTGGAGTGCAGTGGAACAATCTCAGCTCACTGCAACCCCCACCTCTCACTGCAACCTCCACCTCCAAAAGTGCTGGGCTTACAGGTGTAAGCCACCACACCAGCCATGTTTAACATTTTGAGGAACCACCAAACTGTTTTCCAAAGTGGCTATAACACTTTACTATTCTACCAGCAATGTATGAAAATTCTAATTTCTCCATAAATTCACTACACTTGTTATTCTCCATCTTTTTTATTATAGCCAACCTGGTGGGTGTAAAGTGATATCTCATTGTGGTTTTTATTTGTATTTCCCTACTGACTAATGATGTTGAGCTTTTTAAATGTGCTTATTGACCATTTGTAAATCTTCTTTGGAGAAATGTGTCTTCAGATCCTTTGCCTGTTTTTCAATTGGGTCATGTCTTTGTGTTGTTGTTGAGTTGTAAAAGATCTTTATATAGTCTGGATGGAAGTCCCTTATTGGGTATATGATTTGCAAATATTTTCTCCCGTCTGTGAGCTGTCTTTTCCTTTCTTCCTGGTGTGCTGTGAAACACAAAAGTTTTCAACTGGATAAAGTCCAGTGTATCTATTTTTTCTTTTGTTGCTTGTCCTTTTGGTGTGGATCTGAGAAACCATTGCCTGACTTGATATCACAAAGATTTAGTCCTATGTTTTCTTCAAAGGGTTTTCTAGTTTTAGCTCTTACATTTAGATGTATGATTCACTTTGAGTAATTTTTTAATACATGGTGTGAGGTAGGGATCCAAACTCATTCTTTTGCATTTGTATATAGATATTACATTTTGATCCTGTTTCTTTTTGACTTGTTCTATGATATTGTACCTGTTTTCCATAAACCACCTTTTATTTATTTATTTAGACACAGGGGTCTCACTATGTTACCCAGGCTGGACTCAAACTCCTGGGCTCAAGCGATCCTCTGGCCTCAACCTCCAGAGTAGCTGGAACTATAGACACACACGATCATGCTCAGTTCCACAAGTCACCTTTTACATGTCTTTGATGAGACTACACCAAGAGTGATAAAAAAGAAAACCCTAAATGAAGAAACAGTCCATATGAGGAAGTGGTTAGCCCTTCTTACATTGCCTGTAATCTGTAACTCATTTCTCCAATTTTAGTTTTTTCCCCTTTTCTTATAATATTTTACAATGCAATTTAGCACCTGTTCAATTCGGTCAGTGGTAACTGTACCAATTAGTCCTGACCTAACCTTCAGCTATTCTGTTCTATCCCATTTCTATCTATCTATCTATCTATCCCTCTATCTATCTATTTAGAGTTGAAGTCTCACACAGTCACACAGGCTGGAGTGCAGTGGTACAATCGTAGCTCACTGTAGCCTTGAATTCCTGGCCTCCAGTGATCTTCCTGCCTCAGCCTCCTGAGTCTCTGGGATTACAAGCATGAGGCATCAATTTAAAACTTAAATTTGACAAAGACTATGAGCACCAACAATGTGTCTGTTGGTCCTGAGTAAATCAGAGGTGAAAAGACAAGTGCCCTGCCCTCAGACTATCACAGCCAAGATGGAGAGAGGTCTGGCATGTAAACAAATAATGAGGGAGTATGAACATGAGAGGGAAGGATTGATTGTGTGAGGGGGGCTGGAAAACCTCATAAAGGGAGGGGATTGGGGCAAAGGCTCAGAGCAGGGCCCAGGCAGGGACCAATGTCTGATACCAGCTGGGTGAGGCCCTTGTCAAGCTGGATACCAGATGCCCCATCTAGAGGAGGCAGTTTCCACTCATCCCCAGCAGATCATATCACTGTAGGTAGACCCAGGAACGTCAAGATAAGTTGAAAAAAATTCTGAGCCAGGTGTGGTGGCTCATGCCTGTAATCTCAGCATTTTGGGATGCCGAGGTGGGCGGATCACCTGAGGTCAGGAGTTCAAGACCAACCTGGCCAACATGGTGAAACTCTGTCTCTACTAAAAATACAAAAATTAGCTGGGTGTGATGGTGGGTGCCTGTAGTCCCAGCTACTCAGGAGGCTGAGGCAGGAGAATCGCTTGAACCCAGGAAGCAGAGGTTGCACTGAACTGAGATCACGCCACTGCACTCCAGCCTGGACAACAGAGCAAGACTCCATCTCAAAAAAAAAAAAAAGAAGGAGTTGAAAAAAAGATATAATTTTTGTGTGGAATTCCTCATTTTTGAAAGTTGTTAATTAATTGGAATTTTAAAACTCTATAGTGGGTTCCTCAAAATGCTGCATAAAATTACCATACAATGCAGCAATTCCACTCCTGGGTATACTCCCCCAGAGAAATGAAAACAGGGATTCAAACAGATATTTGTAGGCCAATGTTCACTGCAACCCGAAGTGGAAACAATCCAAGTGTCTATCAACAGATGAACTGATAAATAATATGTGATATATTCATACAATGCAATATTCAGCCATTAAAAAAAAAGTTCAGTTCCAATACATGCTACAACATGGATGAACCTTGGAAATCTTATGCTAAGTAAAATAAGCCAGCCACAAAAGGACAAATATTATATGATTGCACTACGTGAAATACCTAGAATAAGCAAATTCATACAGACAGAAAGTAGGTAAGAGATTACCAGGGGCTGGAGCAGGCAGGTGGGTGGAAGTGCCTAGGAGTTCTTGCTTAATGGTACAGTTTCTGATTGGGGTGATGAAAACGTTTTGGAAACAGTGGGTGATGTTTGCACAACATTGCAAAAGTAACTAATGCCACTACATTGTACACTTAATAATGGTTAAAATGGGGGCTGGGCGTGGTGACTTATGCCTGTAATCCCAGCACTTTGGGAGACCAAGGTGGGCACATCACGAGGTCAGGAGATCGCCAGAGGAGTTGAGTCCTGAGCAATTGCAGAGAGGGAGCCTGCTCCTAGTACTTCGTACAAATTCCAAATGGGATATATGGAGTTCTAGGGAAGGGCGTGTAAATTCAGTAAAACTCATTCCGACTTTAATTAAACAGAACAGAGCACAGGTCCTATTAGTGGTGGGTTGGTTTCATCTCTTATGTGAAAGAGGTTTACTGAAAAAAGAGCACTGTGATAGAAATCAAACACAGATCGGGGGCTAAGCCCGACTGTGCTAACCAAGTCTGTGCCCTTTGGAATCTATGCTGAATGATAATCTCGCTGTGCCTCGGCGTCCTTGCTTCTCAATGGGGCAAAGTCTCTGTCCTATCCATTTCATGGGATGGCTCTGATGAGAAAAATGAAAGCGATTTCCAAACATTTCACATCTAAGTGCCCTGAATTGTCCCAGGGCTGTGAATTTTACCTATCCCTTGTGCTTTACAATGTTACATAACATGTTTGAAATAAGTGGGTCGTCCACCGGGGTTTGGAATTCACTGTGATCTGGAGACCTGGTCGTATTTATTGTAAGTTTTGACTCCTGGACAAAAAGTGATACATTATTCGCACTCAAGCTCCTCCTGTGTTCTATCCTTACGCAGGACATCATCCACACAGCACCCCATTCTTCATCTTGTGTTGCTCTTTTTGGAAATAAGTATATTTGGATGTTTTGTTACTAAAGCTGCATTCTCCCCGCAGCATGTGTGCTCTGCAGCAACAGGGAAGGGAAAACAGGAACGCTCTGAAGCAGTACATTCCTGTGCTCACCCACACAGAGCCATGGCTTCCTAGACAAGTCCCCGAACCTGGATGTCTGCAGTGTCCTGGCACGCTGCTGGTAAGTGACAGACACACACAGGGCTGCAAGGCTAGGAGCTCCCTCTGTGAGGGAGGAACGAGGACACTTCACAGCTTTCATTTGAGTGGATCCAAGAGAATGTTTTGTGAAAGTGGCAAAAGAGGTAAAACGGCTTTTTCGCTGCAGAAGTAAAGTGGGACACCCAGCGAGAGCCTCGCTGAGGGAAACCACGCAGCCTGTGGCCTGGCTCTGGCTGACCAGATGAAGAATGATCCCTTTCTAAGCCTATTATGGCACTAGGGTGGTTTTTCAACCCGTGATTGTGTTGCGGGTCAAAGCAGGGTAGCTGTGATGAGCCCCGGGCCTGGACCCACACTAGGGAGTTCAGTGTTGAGGGCAGCGGGCCACCCCCTCCCATCATGGCCAGCAATCAGTTGTGGACCAGCCAAGAGGCATGGGGGCACCTGGCCGAAAAATTATCCCCAGAGGCAAACATTTAACAGCTGTGATGTCTTAAATAAATATCATTCTTGCTGAGCAAGAGAAGAAAAGAATAAACAGAAAAGAGTGGGAGAAAGAAAGAGAACAGAATGCAGATTAGATTTAAGAGGGGCAGATACGATGATGAGGGGTGGTGTCTAGATCAATGCAGGAGCACTGAGTAGCTCGCTGGGGCTAAGCAGGCCCCACCATCAGACCCATCCCTAGAGCTGGCAGTGAAGATTCCCCTCTTCTCTAAACGTGCCTAGGGCTTAACGCAGAGGGGAGCCGGGAGTCCTTCAAGAAGCCATGAAGGCTTCACCCTGGCACAGACACAGAGCAGGCACCCTTTCCTCGCTGGCAGCACCCCCCGCAACATCGGCCTCCCCTCTGCTAGGCAGCCCATAGGGCCCAGGGAGGGCACAGAACCAAGCCGTGGAGGAAGGATGATGAGGAGAGGGAGCCGCCTGACTCACCCCGTCCTCAGTCACTCGGATCACGGGTGGGCAGGCCTGCGGATGATGAATCACTGAGAGCTGCGAACGCTATTCTGAGCTCTGCCAAGAACACGAATGCTCTTGTTGGCACCCTGGCACCCTTCACAGTTTCTCTCCTTCCTTGTCTGGCTGCCAGGAGACATGCATTGTAGGAACTGGGTATCTGAGAGGTTTTTTTTTAGCCCAACACAGAAACCATCTAACTCTTTCTATTCTTCCTGCTTCTTAACCAGTTCTTGGAAGTCACTGATTGGAAACCGGAACTGAAAGCCACCTCCTTCCCAGCCTAGCTGAGACAGCCTTGCTGAGAAGCCATTCCAGGGCAGGGCAGACCTTATGGAATTTACCAAATGAATCACCTGGCTACGTGTTTGGCTATGTGTCTGAAAGTACCCAAGAAGTATGTCAGTTAAGTTCTAGATTCTATAAGGAAAAATCAGACTGGTACCTAGAGCTCTGTATAACTGCACAACACATGAGTTAATTTCTCAATCTATCTGGTTCCCATACAGTCTATGAGAACTTTTATCCACTTTCATCTTTCATCCATAGAAAGAGTTAAATGCTGTACAGATTAAATCAAACCCACCACATGCTGCTGGGCTCAGCTACCAGGGATTTAAATAAGAACCTGCCTGTGTGACATTCTCACACTCCTGTGTATTAAATTGCAAGGGGCTCCACAGGGGAAAGTAAGCTGTCCTTCACCTTCTCACTGTCTTGTGTCACAGACCCTTGGGAATGGGTATTTGGAAAAGCAAAGGTCATGCCTGTATGCTTCAGGAAGATGAGGAGAGTATACGTTCCATTCACAAACATATACTGAATATGAAGAAGGCATTTTGAGGGTTACAGAGATGGAGGCACCTCAAGAAGATTAAATCTAGTAGGAGAGATAAGAAGTGTACACAGATCATTTTAAATAACCACCAGCCAGGCGCAGTGGCTCATGCCTGTAATCCCAGCACTTTGGGAGACCAAGGTAGGAGGAACACTTGAGGTCAGGAGTTCAAGACTAGCCTGACCAACATGGCGAAATCCCGTCTCTACTAAAAATATGAAAATTAGCTGGGCTTGGTGACATGTGCCTGTAGTCCCAGCTACTGTGGAGGCTGAGGCAGGAGAATCACTTGAACCCGGGAGGTAGAGGTTGCAGTGAGCCGAGATCATGCTATTGCACTCCAGCCTGGGCGGTAGAGTGAGACTCTGTCTCAAAAAAATAAAATAAAATAAATAAGCACTGAGTCCTATGTGATATGAAAAATAATTAACTGGTTTGATGAAAGTTAGGCAGGATTCACAAACTGTGCCTTGAAGAATAAGCACAATTTCCACCAGGGAAGACACAGAGATGATACCAAAGGTACAGAGAACTGCCCCATTTTTCTACAAGGATGTGGGGAGATAAAATCAGAGCAGTACATGGGGTTTAGACATGCAGTGCCTTAAATGACAGGCTTAGGAGCTTGGGCTTGATTCAGCGGGTATGGAGAACCCACAAGGTGACAGGGGTGATCCAATCAGAGCTTCCAGAAGCTTGGTCTGGCAGTTGTGGCAAGATGACTTGAAAGGAAGGGAAACCAGAGATAGGGAACCAGCGTCATAGTTCAGATGGGAACTAATAAAGGCCTGATGAGGGAAGTAACAATGAGAGAGAAAAAGAAACTTGTGTGTATAATGTTATGGAGATAATTAAACAGAGGCCAAATATTCACCAAATGTGAAGAAATGAAAGAGGAAGAGAAAGGCATCAAAATGATTCTGAAATACTCAAAACCACTAGAGGTGGATGTGTTTTTTCAACTAGAGAAAATGATTTGTAGCCGAATTGACGGAGAAGATTACAGTGCCATCAGCAGGCATATGGACCTCAAGAGGAGAAAAAATTTGGGGGTGGTTCTCCCTTGTGAGGGTGAGAGGCCATGGAGATGACCAGAACACAGTCGAAAATGCATACAAGCGTGATCAGGGCTGGAGAGAAGGATCCGGGAGTCACTCATGCAGCAGTCACAGTGGGAAGTATGGGATACAGCAAAGAAAAGCGTTCCAAAGGCAGAACTAACCAAACAAAGACCTACATTGACAGAATGGAGGAAACAGAAACAAAATGGGGGAAAGCAAAAAGAACGAGCATTTATTGAGTCACCACCATATGCTTGTGCTAAGAGATTTGCCTATGTTATCTGCAAAGTATTTTTTCCATTTTACAGATAAGAAAACTGAATCTAGTCTACTCCATCAAACAACCCAAATTCCAGAAATCCAAGAGTCATTCTCTGCAAATCCATCTCCCTCACCTCTCAGTCAACTGCAACACACCTTGTTAATACTACCTTCTAATCTTTCTTGACTCAATTTCCTTCTTCCAGCCTTATTTTAGAGCCTTCCTTTAGGTCCTCAGGTGTCCCCTGCTTAGGCAATAGCTTCCTCTGTCCAGGTCTCTCTCTTCATGGTCTTACCCATTACCACTCCATCTCCTCTACCACCAAGGATTCCAACACACAAATCCAGTTCTCACAACACCTTCAGAAGCTAGCAAGGGCCTTGGTGAGGTGGCTCTACTCACTCTCTGGGATCACCTCAACCACTCACTTGCAGGCACCACAGGCCTCACAGACCTATCTGTGGCTCACAGAATACAGCTACCTTCCCATAGCTGCACATGTTCCCTGTTTTTCAAGGCTGTCTCCTACTGTTTTTTAAGAGCAATTCAGGCATCATATCCTCCAGGTGTTCAGAGCTTCCCAGGGGCCTGTTTTCTGTACCCTTCACTGCTTTGGCCATATCCCCATCATAGCTCTTACCACACTACAACTTAATCTATATGATCGAATTCAATTTAATCTCACTCTATCTAACACTCAATATTTTCTGGTGAAATTAATGAACGAATCAATTCAAATCCAAGTTTGATTCTGAGGTTCTCATTCTTTCCACTATACAGAGTAGAAAGAGAAACAGGATGGTGCAAGATGACAAAAAGGCAAGAGGCCATTTGCAAAACACTCACAGCTAACATCATACTTAATGGTGAAAGACTACATGCTTTCCTCCTAAAATCAGGAGCAAGACAAGGATGTCTGCTCCCACCACTTCTGTACAACACTGCACTGAAGATTCTAACCAGGGAAATTAGGCAAGAAAAGGATAAGGCACCCAGACTGAAAAAGAAGTTAAACTATCTCTATTCCTAGATGACATGATCCTATATCTAAAAACATCCTAAGGAATCCACAGAATTATTAGAACAAATAAACAAGTTCAGCAAGATTGCAGGATACAAGATCAATATACAAAACTCAATTGTATTTCTCTATATACTAGTGTTGAACAACCCAAAATGAAGGTAAGAAAATAATTCCACTTACAATAAAATTTAAAAGAAAAAAATGGCTGGGTGCAGTGGCTCATGCCTATAATCCCAGGACTTTGAGAGGTCGAGGCGGGTGGATCACCTGAGGTCACGAGTTTGAGACCAGCCTGGCCAACATGGTGAAACCCCGTCTCTACCAAAAACACAAAAATTAGATGGGCGTGGTGGTGGGCGCCTGTAATCCCAGCTACTCAGGAGGCTAAGGCAGGAGAATCATTTGAACCTGGGAGGCAGAAGTTGCAGTGAGCCAAGATCACTCCAACTGGGCGACGGGAGCAAACTCCGTCTCAAAAAAAAAAAAAAAGAAAAAAATACAAAATACATTTAACAGAATAAGTAACAAGACTTGTGCACCAAAAACTATAAAACATCACTGAAAGAAATTAAAGGCATAAATAAATAAAAAGGCATCCCATATTCATGGATTGGAAGGTTTAATATTGTTAAGATGACAATACTCCTCAAATTGATCTACAGACTCAACACAACCCCTATCAAAATCCCAGCCGTCTTGTTTTGTAGAAATTGACAAGCTAATTCTAAAATTCATATGGAAATGCAAGGGACTCAGACTCACCAAAGCGATTTTGAAAATTAAGAACAAAGTTAGAGGACACACACTTGCTGATTTCAAAACTTACTACAGGCAAGGCATGATGATTCATGCCTGTAATCCCAGCACTTTGAGAGGCTGAGGCGGGTCGATCATTTGAGGTCACGAGTTAGAGACCAGCCTGGCCAACATGGTGAAACCTCGTCTCTACTGAAAAAATACAAAAATTCAAACATAGCCAGGTGTGGTGGTGGGTGCCTATAATCCCAGCTACTTGGGAGGCTGAGGCTGAGGCAGAAAAATCACTTGAACCCAGGAGGCAAAAGTTGCAATTAGCCAACATTGCACCACTGCACTCCAGCCTGGGCAGCAAGACCCTGTCTCAAAAAAAAAGAAAAAAAACTTACTACAAAGCTATAGTAATTAAGACAGAACGGTACTGACATAAAGACAGACACACAGATCAATCTGATAAAATTGAGAGTCCAGAAATAAACCCTTACATTCATGGTCAATTGATATTAAACAAAGATGCCAAAACATTTCAATGGAGGTGAAAGTAATCTTTTCAACAAATGATGCTGGGCAACTGGATATTCACATGTAAAAAAATGAATGTGCCTCCTACTTCCTACTTCATACCATATGCAAAAAATAACACAAAATGGATCATACACCTAAAAGTAAGGGCTAGAACTATGAAACTCTTAGAAGGAAACACAGGAATAAGTCTTTGTAACCCTGGATTAGGCCAAGATATCTTACATATGACACCAAACCCAAAAGTGACAAAAGGAAAAATAAATTGGACTTCATCAATATTATTTTTTTGTGTGTTTCAAAGGACACCAGTAAGAGGCCGGACTCACGCCTGTAATCCAAGCACTTTGGGAGGCTGAGGCGGATGGATCACGAGGTCAGGAGATTGAGACCATCCTGGCTAACACTGTGAAACCTCATCTCTACTAAAAAAAATACAAAAAATTAGCCAGGCGTGGTGGCGGGCGCCTGTAGTCCCAGCTACTCAGGAGGCTGAGGCAGGAGAATGGCGTGAACCCGGGAGACAGAGCTTCCAGTTTGCCGAGATCGCGCCACTGCACTCCAGCCTGGGCGACAGAGCGAGACTCCGTCTCAAAAAAAAAAAAAAAAAAAAAAGAACACCAGTAAAAAAGTGAAAAGACAGCCCACAGAATGGAAGAAAATTTTGCAAATGCTACATCTGATAAGGGACTTACATCCAAAACATTAATACATAAAGAACTCTTACAACTCAACAATAAAAGGACAAATAATCTAATTAAAAAATAAAAAAAGATGGCAAGGTACGGTGGCTCATGACTGTAATCCCAGCACTTCGGGAGGCCGAGGCGGGCAGATCACCTGAGGTCAGGAGTTCGAGTTCAGCCTGGTCAACATGGTAAACCCCCATCTCTACTAAAAATACAAAAAAAATTAGCCAGGCATGGTTGTGGCGCCTGTAATCCCAGCTACTCGAGAGGCTGAGGCACGAGAATCATTTGAACCTCGGAGGCAAAGGTTGCAGTGAGCCAAGATCGTGCCACTGCACTCCAGCCTGGGCAGCAGAGTGAGTCTCTGTCTCAAAAAAATAAAAGAGCAAAGAAGAATTTCACCAAAAAGATATTCCAATGGCCATTAAATAAGCACATGAAAAGATGCTCGACATCATTATTCATTAGAAAAATGCAAATCAAAACCACAATAACACACCACTTCAAATTATTAGGATTATTAAAATTGTTAAAAGATAAGCAATAACAAGTGTCAGTGAAAACACAGAGAACCTGGAAGCTTCACAGACTGCCGATGGGATTGTAAAATGATGCAGCCACTTTGGAAAACAGTTTGATGGTTCCTCAAAATGTTAAACATAGAATTACCATATGATGCAGCAATTCCCCAAAACTAGGTATTTACCCAAGAGAATTTAAAACATATGTTCACATCAAAACTTGTACATGAATGCTCATAGAAGCAATATTCAAAATAGCCAAAAAAGGGGAAACACAAATGTCCATCAACTGATGAATGAACAAAATGTAGCATATCCACACAACGCAATATTATCCAGCCATAAAAAGGAATGAAGAGGCTGGGCGCAGTGGCTCATACCTGTAATGCCAGCACTTTGGGAGGCCGAGGTGGGCGGATCACCTGAGGTCAGGAGGTCAAGACCAGCCTGCCCAACATGGTGAAACCCCGTCTCTACTAAAAACACAAAAATTAGCCAGGCGTTGTGGGGTGCGTGCCTGTAGCCCCAGCTACTTGGGAGGCTGAGGCAGGAGAATCGCTTGAACCCAGGAGGTGGAGGTTGCAGTGAGCAGAGATCACGCCACTGCACTCCAGCCTGGGTGATAGAGCAAGGCTCTATCTCAAAAAAAAAAAAAAAGTAATGAAGAACTGATACATGCTACAACCTAAACAAGCATTTGGCTCAATTGTACCCACAAGAGTTTAATTTATGGAGGTAACCAAGTGACTACACAGAGGTCCATGCCACTGAAGGAAGGCTTTTATGACCTACAGCTCCTGACAGGAGGGGAAGCCAGGCCATGTAGGGCCACATGGGGAAGCACCGATTTTGGGCAGGAGGCAGAAGGGTGAGGGAAAAGCCAGGGCCAAAGACTTTATTGTGTTTTCTACAGGAAAGGCAAGACAGGTCAGGGTTAAACAGTTGAGGACTGACTGCGTAAATAATTTTGCCAGGTTTTAGAGCACAGGGGCTGTCGGCTAGTTGCCTGGTGCCTGTCGCTGGGTTGATTAAGGGCAGGGGAAGATTAGCTTGGTATGAGAGTTTGATAAAGAAGACCGCTGATTCGTTTGCAAATGAAAGGTGTTCTCCTGGGCCAGGCCTGAGCTATCTCTAAGAACTGGCTCACTCTGGGAAGGGCAGTGTCTCCCAGTCAGCCAGGCCATGAATGACAAGACATCAAGATTATAGAAAATAAGAAAATATAGTTAATCCAGTAGGCCCGTGATGAATGAATGCCAAATAGACAAATACAGAATCTAAGAAAACACAGAATCACCTTGAAAACATTATGTAAGTAGAAGAAGCCTGTCACAAAAGACATTCTTCGATTCATTGCATCCTTCCATTCATATGCCATGTTTAGAGGAGGAAAATCCATCCACACAAAATGGAAAACAGTATTTTCCAGAAGCAGGGGAGTGGGGAGAGTGGAATGGACTGCTAACGGGTGGAGGGTTCCTTTCTGGGGTGATGAAAATGTCCTAAAGTTAGATAGTGGTGATGGTCACATAACTCTGCGAATAAACTAAAAAAAAAAAAAAATGAATTTTACATTGTAAAGGGGTGGAGTTTCGAGTAGCGAATTACATAAAATAAAGACAAACAACCCGATGTCCATCAACTGATGACTGGATGCAAAAAATGTGGTATATCCATACAATGGAAATATTTTATGCAATAAAAAGAAATGAAATACTGATACATGCTTCAACACAGATGAACCTTGAAACGATGATGCTATGTGAAAGAAGCTAGTCACTAAAGGCCACATGCTGTTCAATTTCATTTAGAAGAAATGTCCGAAATCTATAGAGACAGAAGTGTGATGGATGCCAGGGGTTAGGGGTGTGGAGGAAATGGAGAGTGAGTGCTAATGGATATGGAGTTTCTTGGGGGGATGATGAAAATATTCTACAATTGATTGTGGTAATGGTTGCACAGCTCTGTGAATGTCCCCCAAACCTTTGTGCACTTTAAATGGATGACTTGTATGGCATGTATAAATTATATCTCAATAAAGTTGTTTAAAAAAAAAGACGAAGAGAGTTGTTTAATACTATTAATTGCAAACAGTACATCCACAGAAGAAAAGTGCAGCCTCTGCTTACAGGTCTCTGGTCTGTCTCAGATTTTATAGCTAGAGATGAGGATTCGTGCAAGATCTCACACTTAATCCAGCAAGTAAGAGAGTCACTCTCGGTGTCTAAGCAGCGGAATAACACCGCAAAAGTCCCGTTAGCAAGACTATTCTAAGAGTTGAGCACAGGGCAGAGTGAAGCGAGGCAAGCCTGGGAGCAGGAGCACCAGCGATGAGGCTGTTGTCAGTCACCCAGGCACAGGATGGTGGCTCGGAAATAAAAATGAAAGATAAACTGGAAAAGTGAGGAGGAGAAAGAATCAGCAACACCTGGAGGCTGACTACATGAACAGAGAAAGATGTGCCAAAAATGATCCTTGAGGCTGAGAGCCTGGGGGAATTGAAAGACTGGGCTGCCCCCGATAGTTAAAGAGAAACCAGAAAGCGTGAGAATCATGGCCCAGTTGAGGGCCTGTGGTCCAGGAATCAGAACAACTTCATGAATGAGAATCCAGACATGGCTCGATTCCTAAGGTTCCTCAAAATCATTTCAAGCAGCTTACTGAACAAAGACCACTAGGAAAGTTATATGGGCGGCAGGTTTGCAGGGACTGGAGAAAACTAGCCATATTAAATTGGGATATCCTAGTGATCTCCAGGGAACCTAAGACTGGAAAATGAGTAACAAATTGGGGCCAGGGCTAAAAGGTAGTCATTTGTAGGTTTTAAAAAATATTAAAAAGTGAACTTTCTAAGGAAGTACTAGAGCAAGAACAGAGAAAATTAAACATTAAGTAATGTTCTACCTCCTGTTTACCAGGCACTGTACTAAGAGATTTTTTTTTTTTTTAATGATTAGAATGTAGACCTTTCTAGAGTTTTGTAGACTGGCGAAGACAAGGTTGAGTATGAACAAGAATCTCTGGAACACAGAAAATGAAAGAATTTTGCCTAGAGAGTTTCTTGGGATTGAGGATTAGGAGGAAAGAGGAAATCAAGTTGGGAAAGATCAGTAGAGTTCAAAGAATGAGAAGGTACTCAACAATTTCAAAAGGGAAGAACTGGGACCTCCCAGTTTGATCAGAAAGCAATAGTGGGGGAAGAGTTTCAATCACATTTTGAAAAAGCTTTTTTTTTGGAGAGAGAGAGAGAGAGTCTCGCTCTGTCACCCAGGCTGGAGTGGAGTGGCGTGATCTCGGCTCCCTGCAACCTTCTCCTCCACCTCCCAGGTTCAAGCAATTCATCTGCCTCAGCCTCCCAAATAGCTGGGATTACAGGCGCCCGCCTCCATGCCCAGCTAATTTTTGTATTTTTAGTAGAGATGGGGTTTTGCCATGTTGGCCAGGCTGGTCTCAAACTCCTGACCTCAAGCAATCTGCCCGCCTCAGCCTCCCAAAATGCTGGGATTACAGGCATGAGCCACCGCGCCTGGCCCTAAAAAGTTTTTCAAAGGGAAAGATGGAAGTTGTCTTCAAATATATTGAGTTAGCCCTTCAATGTAAATAAGGAAAAAACTGTATATTTTATATATGTATATTATATATACACACACACACACATATATATACATACACACACACACACACACACACACACATCTCAAGAGAAAATATACATTTGTGTTGCTTTTTCCTAGGACCAATGGAAGAAATCATGAGATTCTCAGTGAATAGGATAAAGACCGTTCTAACCACGGGAGCTCTCCAACAATGGAATGGCTTCCCTGGGAGAGCATGCTCTGGTCCTTGAAAGGGGACAGTTTCCGCGGACAGGTTAGTGGCCAGCTGGTAGAGATGACACAAAGGAATTCACACACCAGGGAGGGAGGAAGCCGACTGAGCTCTAAACTCAGTTCAAAGCTGGATTCCAGATGATGGAAGGAAGAGTTGGTGGAAAATGATGTGGTTTTCCATAGGTGGACTGTCCATTCGGAGAATCTGTTCAGCATTGGTAGTAGAGGGATGGCAGCTGTAAGGGGCAAAGGGGGTGACTGAAGGTCTCTCCTCCCTCCACTGGTTCAATTCAGAGGTCTGGAGACATAAAGACTGAAGAAAAAGGTGGACAGAAGCTAATTTAAGGGAGTGAGATTTTGAGTGAAGGACCCACGTCTTCTGAGACTTTAGCACAGGCTGAGCCAGGGACTTTGAGGCTGAACTGTTTCAGTGGACTATCTCCAGGTCCTCTGCATCTTCCAGTATCAGGGACTGGGAGGTTGGTTACCAGTAGAAGTAGGAGGCCAGGGGCGGGAACCAAGGACTTACACAGAGGGGAAACAGAGAGAGAATAACTAGCCAGGAGGACATCTAAACAAACGGATATAAAGTGAGACTGAAATAAAGAGCGCGCAGCACTTTCCGTCAAACAAGTGTAGCAGGCAGTGTCTGGGACTTTGTCTCCCCCTGCTGAGCCAAGAGGTATGAATGGCCTGCCACGGGGAAAGGTTTTCACAGGCAAAGAACTGCTTGTTTGGGAAGGAAAACATAACCAATGGTATAAAAATCTCCTTCTCTCTCACAACCACCACGACCCTGCAGCATTAAAGAAGCTGGTAGAAAGTGACATGGTTGTGCCAAGACCAGACGCGCGTGGAAGGGGTCAGCAAGGGGGACACCACTGGGCACCCCATGGCCACTCTTGCCAAGCTTTTCTCTGAAAGCTTCTTCCTGTCACCACCGATCCAACCCCTTTATCCAGAGGCTGTGCCAATGGCCTCTCACGGATTGCAGAGACTGGGGCTGGGAGGGTGGGGGCAGGAGTTGGCCTTAGTTTAACTTAGTTAGGGACCCTTCCTCAGGTCATGACACAGGCTTGCTTCTCAAAAGATCTGTTGGTCAGGCGCGGTGGTTCACACCTATAATCTCAGCACTTTGGGAGGCTGAGACAGGTGGATCACCTGAGGTCAGCAGTTTGAGACCAGCCTGGGCAACATGGTGAGACCCTGTCTTCTACTAAAAATACAAAAATTAGCCAGGCATGGTGGCAGATGCCTGTAGTCCCAGCTACTCTGGAGGCTGAGGCACAAGAATCGCTTGAACCCAGGAGGCAGAGGCTGCACTGAGCTGAGAATGCGCCACTGCACTCCAGCCTGGGCAACAGAGCGAGATTCTGTCTCAAAAAAAACAAAAAAAACAAAAAAAATCTGTTAAGGAGGATTATGAGGCTCTACACTCTCTCCAAGAGCTTGTTCACAGAATAATCTCTTTTTGAAACCTGAGTAGAACCAATAAAAGCAAAACCCACCGGGATGTGTGGGGAAGGAGCGCTCTCTGCCACCAGTACTTTGGTCACGACTCTTACCCCTCCCAGCCCCTCCTTCCTGGCTCCAGAATGGTTGCTCTTTATTTTATAACCCCATTAACATCTTCATTCTTCATTCCAGACGTAACAGAGGCCAGTTACGTCTGCTATTTGTTAGGTACTATTTTTTAATGGAAATCAACTGCAGTGCTGTTAGGTTCCTGAGACTTTCCATGGTGAGCCTAACAAGCAAAATGCTAAATAAATAAACAAATGCACACACACACACACAAAATCTAGGAGTGTGGTACCCTAATGTCACTCTGTAGGGTGTGATAATAACTACTAAACAAGGTAAAGGCCTTTGAAGTCCTCAGATGAAAGGTTTTACCTAAATACAATTATCCCATTAAATCCAAAAGAACATTCCTGTCCAATAGGGTAGCCCTTTTATCTGTGTTTCTCTGCCGATGAATTTCTGAGATGACAGCTTCCTGTGCCACAGTGATAAAGGGGATTGAAAACAGTTTCAAATAATTTTGCTACTTTTTATTTAATTCCTGAAAGGACAAAAAGAAAAAAAAATTCCTTAAACAGAGGGCAAGAACAAGCAGCAAAAAGCTGACCAATAGCATTTTAGAAGCAACAATCTCATTCAAGGTTAATTCAACATTTGTTTGAAAGAGGGGTGCCCGAGCAGGGACCCAAGGCAGACCTGGGTTGTGAGAGGTTGTGAGAGGTTGTGACGAAACAGTCACACCTCCACAGACTGTGCAGACACAGAATGGGGGAGAAACACCAAGGCAGCAGTTTATCAAGTGGATGGTGCAACTCTCAGACTCAAACAGAAGATGAGGGAAAAAGAGTAAAGAGGTGCTGTTTAGAAAGGCAAACCTAGGCCGGGCACGGAGTCTCACACTTGTAATCCCACCACTTTGGGAGGCCAAGGTGGGTGGATCACCTGAGGTCAGGAGTTCAAGACCAGCCTGGGCAACATGGTGAAACCCCATCTCTACTAAAAATACAAAATTAGCCAGGCATGGTGGCAGGCACCTCCCAGCTACATGGGAGGCTGAGGCAGGAGAATCGCTTGAACTCAGGAGGTGGAGGTTGCAGTGAGCTGAGATCGCACCACTGCACTCCAGTCTGGGCGACAAGAGCAAAACTCCATCTCAAAAAAAATAAAAAGGTAAATCTAGTACAGAAGGCCCCCTAGAGAGAGGCTGAGACCCCAGGGCAAGGCCAGTCAGCCAGGCTGGCCTGGACATCCCTGTAGGGCCACAGCCCAACAGCAGGAACGGGGCACAGGTGGTTTCCACACAAAGGTGCAGGTCTGACAATTTTGCTCACCCTTGGGACTCTGGCCCTAGAGAAAGATGAGAACTGGCCACCCAATTGACACCTTGGACGTAGAAGCCTGGGGGAAGAGTCAATTTAAGGAGAGGCTGCATGGCAGAAAAAAAAAGCCACTGAAGTTAAATTTTTAAAACTGGGTTTTAATTTAGTCCTAGTTCTGTTATTTAGATGATTTGACTCCCAGCAAGCCACTTAACTCTCTCTGAATCTTGGTTCTCACATGTAAACTACAGAACCACCTGCAGACCTCAGACTGTGGAGGGGATAAAACAGAGTAGTGAACGGAACAGCAGTTTTTAAAGATGCATCCACCTATGAAGTATTATTTCACTAATGGCTGAAAGACCACACCTTGGGTGTCCAGGTACAGAACTTTTCGAGTATTACTTGATTAACTATGCAACATGCGTATGTTCTTACTTCCAAAAAGCCATATACCAACAAATCATTGTTACGTTGCATATAACACACACACACACACACACACACACACACACACACATAAAACCATTGAAGTGGCCGGGCGCAGTGCTCACACCTGTAATCCCAGCACTTTGGGAGGCCAAGGAGGGCAGATCACGAGGTCAGGAGATTGAGACCATCCTGGCTAACACAGTGAAACCCTGTCTCTACTGAAAATACAAAAAAAATTAGCCGAGCGTGGTGGCGGGTGCCTGTAGTCCCAGCTACTCGGGAGGTTGAGGCAGGAGAATGGTGTGAACCGGGGAGGCAGAGCTTGCAGTGAGCCGAGATCATGCCACTGCACTCCAGCCTGGGCGACAGAGCGAGACTCCATCTCAAAAAAAA
Source organism: Pongo pygmaeus (assembly GCF_028885625.2). Lineage (NCBI taxonomy): Eukaryota > Metazoa > Chordata > Mammalia > Primates > Hominidae > Pongo > Pongo pygmaeus. Next base: position 139,292,551 of record NC_072379.2, read on the forward strand.
AATAAAAAAATAAAAAAATAAACCATTGAAGTGATTTGTATTATCTATGATCATGTATATGTAAATACCAGTATTTCACTTTTTTTTTTTTTGAGACAGTCTTGCTCTTTTGCCCAGGCTGGAGTGCAGTGGCGCGCTCTCGGCTCACTGCAGCCTCCACCTCCTGAGTTGAAGTGATTCTCCTGCCTCAGCCTCTTGAGTAGTTGGGATTACAGGCGCCCACCACCACACCAGGCTAAATTTTTGTATTTTTAGTAGAAAGAGGGTTTCATCATGTTGGCCGGGCTCGTCTTGAACTCCTAACCTCAAGTGACCCGCCCGCGTCGGACTCCCAAAGTGCTGGGATTACAGGCGTGAGCCATCATGCCCGAACAGTATTTCACATTTAATTTGATTTATTCTAGACATAAGCTGAAACAAACTTTATGTCACCAGAAATGGCCTGAGGAAAAGCACAAGACTGTGCTTTGACTCTAAAGGCACAGAAGAGGCAAAGTGGGAAGGAACATCAGCCGGCGGTGATGAAATGGCTGCTGTGTCCTGGGCCAGGGTGCTGACTCCTGTGACTCTCACAATTTAATTGAGGAAATGACAACTTAGCCAGAAACAACCAAGAACAAAATAAGGCAATAAAACCAATCAGCCTGGGGTAGACTGTGTGGTCTAAGGATAAGGGCTCTCAAGAGAAGTTTCCAGAAGGAAAATAGCATTACTAGCAGGGTTACCGGGAAAAGCTTCATGGAGGTGGGCAATGAAGGGGGACTATGACGGATGAAGAGAGTTTGAATGCTTGGAAGGGACAGGCCAAGTAAAAACACGCAGCAGGAATAAAGACAGCAGCTTGAATAACACAGAGATTTGTACTGGAGCAAAAGAGCTCACTGTTCGCTGCCGCTGAGCCCTCAGGGAGAGCTGGCGAGGCTGCCAAGAGCCAGAGGAGAGGAGAATGCACTCAAAAGCCACGTAGTCCGAGAACCTGGGCAGCGCCGACAGTCTGCGGCCATTAATTGCAGGCGTGCAGCGTCCTGTGTAAAGCAGGTGGCGGGGCAGTGTGCGGGGTCAGGGAGGAACTTTGCCTTGGCCTGCTCTGCCCACACTCCACTCTCGAATATTCCTCCCACCTTTCTCAACACACTCCACATTTATTCCGCACCAACCGTGCGAGGAGCTGGGCACTGCAAAAAAACAGCAGCAGTCTCCCTGGGGAGTTAGATACAAAAATAGGAAAGACAGAAACAGCTAAGCACCAAATAAGCAACATTGACATTACCACCAAGGGAAGGAGAGATGGTAGAGAAGGAAGGGCTAGCATGGCTGGTTGGGAAAGGTTCCTCAGATGAGATGGTGCTTGGCCAAGCCTTGAGGGAAAATTAAGATTCACGAAGCTGGGAGCCAAAAAGGGATATTAAAGAGAGGTGTCAATCAAGACAAGAAGGTATGAATATGAATGCACAACTGCCCTTTGCAGTGAGTAATGAGCTAACTGGTCTGATGCTGCAGAAGGTTCCTGTAGACAGGCAATGGGAGGGTCAGTACAGAAAGCGAGTAAAACTGAATTCTGCAGAATCTCAATCCCAGGCACTTGATTCTCTTGACCGAGGTTTCTAACTTTGTAGTCCAACGATGAGCTTCAAGTTTTGGCCCATGAACACCCAGTGAGAAAACTGCGAATATTTTTTCATATAAGCATTTCAATCTGGGAGACGTTAAGTGGCTTTCAGATTCTCAAAAGGGTTTATGACCTAAAGAGTTGAAAACGATTAATGCAGCAAACTGGCAGAGTGGTCTGTGTGGGGAGGGGAGAAAAGGTTGGGATTATATAAGTCGAGCCCATTCCCCTCCCCTGAGACCAGCTGTTCTTAACTATACACCAGATAGTCATTAACAAACAGATGCCATTCCTCTCTTTAGTGGCTTCTTGTTCATTAAGTACTTGACAGGGTTATTGGTAGATTACAAAAACAGCTCATCAGGGAAAGTAGAAAGGAGACCAGCGCAGGGGGAGCAGAGGAGAGAACCCAGGAAAAGGGATAGTCGGTAAGAAGATTCGATAAATTAAAATGCCAGAGAAGCCAAAGAAGAAAAAGTCCTGGGAAAGATGAAGTGGTTACAGGTATCAAGCACAAATACGGGATGAGGGGGAAAAAAAATCTCAAAATTCAATGACCCTCAATGCATGGTTTCTGTAGGTTGATGAAGCCAGAGGCTAGAGATAAGGGGTCCAAATCAGGACACTCGGAGAGCAAAAGGAAGTGCCATTGATAATTACGGTGAGTGACAGGTATAAACCAGGACTGTCCTGGGCCAACAGACAGACAGGTAGCTACCTAGTTGAGGAGGAAATGAGTAGTATAGATGGGAAGGCAGCAGATACTGTCTATTAGCTCAAAGGGTTTAGCTGCAAAAAGAAAACTAGGACATTAGTCAGAAAAGCCAAGCCGGTAGGGAAAAGAAAAGGCTTTACCATATATTGATTTGGGAGGCAGGAGGACTTCTGGAGGTTTTGAAGAAGGGGACTGGGTGCGGTGGCTCATGCCAGTAATCCCAGCACTTTGGGAGGCCGAGGTGGGCAGATCATTTGAGCCCAGGAGTTCGAGACCAGCCTGGGAAACACAGCGAAATCCCTTCTCTACAAAAAAAAATTTAAAAATTAGCTGAGTGTGGTGGTGTGCATCTACAGCCCTCGCTACTCGGAGTGGGGCTAAAGTGGGAGAATTGCTTGAGCCCAGGAGGTTGAGGCTGCAGTGAGCTATGATCGTGCCACTGCACTCCAGCCTGGGCGACAGAGCAAGACCCTGTCTCAAAAAAAGAAAAAAAAAAAAAAGGGAAAAGGGAAAAGGGAAGGGGCGCAAAGGACTGAGAGCGTTGCACATTCTCCATCCCACGGAACATCATGAGGCACAGCAGCTCCTCCAATACTGCTGCAGGAATGCTGACTGTGGCACTCTGGTTCCTCGGGAACCAGGAAAGGACAGAATAAGAAGGAGTAGGGAGAGACATTTCCTCCTTTGAAACTGTAAGAAAAAAAAAAACACCTTCTGAAAAGAAAAGGCAGACCGCAGCATTTTATTTCAACCTAGCGAGCATCGACGATCTGGCTGTGAGGAAAGGATGCGTTTTCAAATTAGCTTTCACTATGGTTTTCTCTTCCCTTTTCAAGGGAGAAGATATTAAGAAGAAAATAAAGTGAACTCTTAAATGTTCATTAAAGTTAAATCCTGGCTGGGCGCGGTGGCTCACATCTGTAATCCCAGCAATTTGGGAGGCCAAGGCAGGTGGATCACTTGAGGAGCTAAGAGACCAGACTGGCCAACATGGCGAAGCCCCATCTCTACTAAAAATACAAAAATTAGCTGGGCAAGGTGGCGTGTGCCTGTAGTAGTCCCAGCTACTTGGGAGGCTGAGGCAGGAGAATTGCTTGAACCCGGGAGGTGGAGGTTCCAGTGAGCCGAGATTGCACCAGTGCACTCCAGCCTGGGCAAGAGTGAGACTCTATCTCAAAAAAAAAAAAAAAAAAAAAAAAAATTAAATCCTGCACAGACTGGCAGAACTAGAATAAGGGGATATATCCTTATTTCATGTTGTCCAGTGCTGAGCATTGCTTTGTAATTTCATTTTAGGCAGGCCCAGTGGCTCATGCCTGTTATCCCAGCACTTGGGGAGGTGAAGGTGGGAGGATCGCTTCAGCCCAGGAGTTTGAGACCAGCCTGGGTAACAGTGAGACTTCGTTTCTACAGAAAATAAAAAGACTAAAAATAATTAGCCAGGCATGGTGGCGCACGGTCCAGCTACTTGGGAGGCTAGTCCCAGCTCCTCGGGAACTGAGGCGGGAGGATGGCTTTTAACTTCAGGAGGTCGAGGCTGCAGTGAGCCATGATCGTGCCACTGCACTCCAGTGTGGGTGACAGAGCAAGACTTTTGTCTCAAAAAAAATTGTTAAATGGTTTCATTTCAGTACAGCTCGGGGGCCATAGAAAGGTCAGGGGAACAGTCACCGATCTAAGGTTCAACTGGGTAAGAAAACACAGGCTGGCGTGGGGACACAAAGATGAGACCATACCCACAGTGCAGCTGGAAAGGAAACTGAGCCAAACGCCAGCCAAGAGGTTCAATGAGAAAACAGACGGCCCTTAACTTACAACCGGGCAATTCATCCAAACCGTGCACAGTCTTCCACAGTGGGAAAGGGCAAGTTTTCACAGAACAGATGGAAACGAAGCCACCCCAGCACCTCAGGTGAGGGAGCACGTGACCCAGCAATGCTGTGGGTCAGCGTGGGCTCACCCGGGAGCGCTCAGTATCAGGAAACATAAGGGCACCGATCACATTCTAAATCTCAGTGCTCATGGTATATAGATTTAAGTAACGAAATGGAGATTCATTATAAAAGTCAGTTTATTTTCCCTTTCTGTGTTTCGTATTTTCCCTTTTTGTCAGTAAATGAGCAATACACTGATTGGAAATCTGTATGATTAAATAACATCAACAAGTTCATAAACACACCCCATATCAGAGTATAAAGCAAGAGGTTGAAAAATATCCCCTAGCCCAATGCAAATTAGGTATCCCTCAAAATTGCACATTCTCCTCCTAGTTTGCTTGTATAATTTAAAATATATATATACAGAATGATCTTAAAATATTGATAACTAGTATGGAATTCACAGCCCTGAAGATATATATACTCTACATTTTTCTAAAGAATGGACACCCCTCAGGCCCTAGTAATCCATTCATGTGATTCAATGTCATGTACAGACAGTCCTCGGCTTCTGATTTTTGGACTTTACAATGGTGTGAAATGGTTGCAATTTCAACATAATGTACAATATTCAATAAATTACATGATATATTCAACACTTGATTATAAAATAGAGTTTGTGTTAGATGATTCTGCCCAACTGTGGGCAATTCTAAGTGTTCTGAGTACATTTAGGGTGGACGAGGCTAAGCTGTGGTGTTCAGTAGGTCAGGGGTATTAAATGCATTTGACTTCCAATGGGTTTACTGGGACATAACCCCATCATAAGTCAAAGAGCATCTGTACTTGACACTTACTAGAAAAAAAGGTCTTTCCCTTTTCTCTAATTCTAGTCTTCTGCTGAGGTAACTCCAGGAAGCTGGTTGTGCCAGAGATCAATCCTCTAAAAATAGACTAAGCAGATTAGCTTCCTAGAGGATCCTAAAGTTCCCAGACAACAAATCTGGGATGGAGTGCTTCGGCTCTGAGTTACACGTCGGAATGTTCAAGATAACTGATGTACCTTATGGTCCTTTACACGTCAGAATGTTCAAGATAACTGATGTACCTTATGGTCCTTGAAAGGAAGACGAAATACTTCCAGGAGTCAAAGTTAATTTGAATGAAGATGGAAGAGAACAAGTTGACAATAATTTGAAGCTATTCATGCTTCTAGGGCTGAATGACGTTTAGATCAGACACAGTGACTGAGCCAATCAACAGGCATGTAGTGTGATCTTTCCCACCACAGTGAACAGAGGGATTCTTTGTCCAAGGCAGGCTTGCAGCTCGGTCCAGCTTGAGCATTTGATCAGGATTTGATGCTTCAAAGATGAGCCACTCTCTGTAAACTCATTACCAAAGCAAAATGCAATGATCTCTTCCATTTGTGGAGCATATCACCAACACAAACCACGCGTGGCTTTGCCTCCTGTTCACTCTATTTTCAAGGCTAGAGAAAGTTCAAGTCCAAAACAACAGTTAAGGTTAAAACGCTAAACCTCAATAGGCTAAACAAAGATGCTGGCAGAGTCAGAGGTCAAAGATGCTGGCAGAGTCAGAGGTCAAAGATGCTGGCAGAGTCAGAAGTCACTCGGCACATTCATGAAACAACAGCAAAAATCATCAACAATAATTCCTGTAGTGTAGAAAACTAGTGCAGCCTTCACCGCTGGTCAGCATCTCAGGTGGCTGGCAGTGTTGAGAGACGCCTAACAATCCAAGATCAGGCTGGAGCTCCTAGACAAATCCAAATTAGGGCAGACTCGAAGCCCCAGCAGTCCTGATGTGGCTGACATTGTTCTTTCTGTCTCGTGGGCACCAGTCACTCCCTCAATATGTGAGCCTGTCTCCTTAGCACGAGAGAGAATATTTCCCTCACTATTAATGGCGAGATAAACACAATTGTACAACTTGTCTGTGAAGAGAAAATAGTATCAAATATGCAGCAACAATTTACTTCTGTTAGAGTGTCATGTTTTGAACATAATAATGGATTTGGACAATTACATTCATTTTGACTTCATACAAAGATAATGTTTAATCTTCAATGAATTAGAAAATGATTTTGAAAATCATGGCTAATATTACAAAACACTCAACATCACATTTCAGTTGCCAAAAAAAGAACAATACATACAAATAATTTGCCATAGGCGGAGCAGAGAACTGAGACCAGAGGCTCAGATTAACAACAATGATCCTTATAATAGATAAAGTTTTCTTTCTACTACAATTCCTAGTATGATCACATCAGAAAGTTCATCACAAGATACTTCCCTCTACTTAGCATGGATGTCAGAAATGGAACACAAGTTACATGGCCCAGTCTTTGGAAACTAGATGGGAATAAGACGAAAGCTCCAAGGTATTCCCAGAGCTGGACTATCCTGGGGCTCCTTGACCACAGCAAGAGGACAGCTGCCTGGAGTAGGGGTGGTGGAGGCTGCTTTCAATTACAGTGCCCTGAATTTGAGGACAGGACACTGAATGCATCCCTGGTGCCTTCCAGACTCTCTCAGGCAGACCTGTCTTGAGCACTGTCCCACAATAACATGCCTGAGTATGTCACAGCTCATAACAGAGAGCAACATTTTAAAAGCACAAAGCCTCAGGAGTTTGAGACCAGCCTGGGCAACATGGTGAAACCACCTCTAGGAAAAATTCAAAAAGTTACCAGGCATGGTGGCACACACCTATAGTCTCAGCTAATCAGGAGGCTGAGGTGGGAGGACCACCTGAGCCCAGGATCACCTGAGCCCAGGAGGTCAAGGCTATAGTGAGCTGTGATCGTGCCACTGCACTCCAGCCTGGGTGACAGAATGAGACCTGTCTCAAAAAATAAATAAATAAAAATAAACAAGGCCTTACTCTGTATTGGCTATTTCCAAGAAAGTAGAGAATCCCAGCCAAGAATGTCTAGGGCATCATAAATATTTCCTCAAGAAACTATCAACATTTTAGAACCGGGAAACATGACAGTGTTAATTACAGCAGTGCTTCTCTTTTAACTCAGTGTTGCTTGGTATACATTATCATTTACTTCAGAATTCCTAAATTATATTCAGCAGATAGAGGGTAGCCTAAAGAGTGTACTGATTAAGGGGCTGGTGATACTTTAAATAAGTCTCTTCTTGTTTTTCTGAAATCATAAATGGCAATATTCATTAGACTCAGGTCAAGAGCAAACTGAGAGCCTTTTTCTTCCTTAAAAAGAATGTGAGGCCAGGCGCGGTGGCTCACACCTGTAATCCCAGCACTTTGGGAGGCCGAGGCGGGTGGATCAGCTGAGGTCAGAAGTTCAAGACCAGCCTGGCCAATATGGTGAAACCCCGTCTCTACTAAAAATACAAAAACTAGCCAGGTGTGGTGGCAGGCGCCTGTAATCCCAGCTACTCGGGAGGCTGAGATGGGAGACTCGCTTGAACCCGGGAGGCAGAGGCTGCAGTGAGCCGAGATCGCACCACCACACTTTAGCCTGGGCAACAGAGCGAGACTCTGCCTCAAAAAAAAAAAAAAAAAAAAGAAGCAGAAGAAGAATGTGTCTTTTAGACTAATAAAATGTTACTTTTCACAAAGGAGCCTTTAAAAGTAATCAACAATTTTGCTGAAGTGACTTAAGTAAATGCTTTGAACTTAAATTAATAGAAAAATGACTTTTTTTTTTTTTTTAAAGGAGCACACACTTACCATGAGAATGAAAAAGTAGAAAACCCACATCCATCCTAGCTTGTCCCGGATCAGAGACACTAAATACTGAAAGGGAGAAAAAAAAAAATTACAATATAATTCTTTATAAATTCATAAAAGGAAGCAGCTAAAAAGTAGATTAAACATGGCTTTTAGAAAATAAGAAGGGAACAGGATTTGTATGTTTTGCAGTTTACAAACCTCTTCCACATACATGTGCCTGCTGTGATTAATGGCCCATTTAAGCATGCAGAGTCCAAATGGAAAAACTGTATAATAGAAGTTGTCAGTTCAGAAGGTTTATTTTTATTCACTTTGCTATTTAGCGAGGAAGATGAACATCCACAAGCCACTCCCATTTAATCATTCTTTCTTCCAATGAAAGGTACTATAACTGATGCCTCAAAAATAGTTTGTCTTTAAGTATGCCACTGATTTTCCAATTAGGCTGTTTGCTCACAGTGTTGCAGTACTACCTTTGCATCCTACAGCATACTCTTTTACTTTACTTTCAATTATTGAAAAGGATCTAATTGCACATTTTTAACCCATTTTCTTTTTTTCTCTTATTATGGTAAGATATAACTTACATAAAATTTGCCATTTTAACCTTTTTTTTTTTTTTTTTTGAGATGGAGTCTCACTCTGTCGCTCAGGCTGGAGTGCAGTGGCGCAATCTCAGCTCACTGCAAGCTCTGCCTCCCAGGTTCACATCATTCTCCTGCCTCAACCTCCCAAGTAGCTGGGACTACAGGTGCCTGCCACCTCACCTGGCCAATTTTTTGTATTTTTAGTAGAGATGGGTTTTCACCATGTTAGCCAGGATGGTCTCGATCTCCTGACCTTGTGATCCGCCCACCTCGGCCTCCCAAAGTTCTGGGATTACAGGCGTACTGTGCCCGGCCCATTTTAACCATTTTTAAGTGTACAATCCAGTGGTATCAGTTACATTCATAATGTCGTACAACCATCACGACCATCTATTTCCAAACGTTTTCATCATCCAAATAGAAACTCTGTTCCTATTAAGAAATTAACTGCCCATCTCCCCAGCCCTTGCTAACCTCTTCTTTCTGGTTCCATGAACTGGCCTCTGCTAGGTATTTCGTGTAAATGGAAACACAGTATTTGTCCTTTTATGTCTGGCTTGTTTAACTTAGCATAATGCTTTCAAGGTAAACTACATTGGAATTTCACTCCTTTTTTTTTTGGAGATGGAGTCTTGCTCTGTCACCCAGGCTGGAGTGCAGTGGGGCAATCTCTGCTCACTGCAACCTCTGTCTCCCAGGTTCCAGTGATTCTCCTGCCTCAGCCTCCCGAGTAGCTGGGACTACAGGTGTGAGCCACCATGCTCGGCTAATTTTTGTATTTTTAGTAGAGATGAGGTTTCACCACATTGCCCAGGCTGGTCTGGAACTCCTGACCTCAGGTGATTCACTCACTTCAGCCTCCCAAAGTGCTGGGATTACAAGCATGAGCCACTGCGCCTGGACTTTTTTTTTTTTTAAATGGAGTCTTGCTCTGTCACCCAGGCTGGAGTGCAGTGGTGCGATCTTGGCTCACTGCAACCTCCTCCTCCCAGGTTCAAGCGATTGTCCTGCCTCAGCCTCCCAAGTAGCTGAGGTGCCACCCCTGCTGGCTAATTTTTGTATTTTTAGTAGAGATGAGGATTCACCATGTTGGCCAGGCTGGTCTCGAACTCCTAACCTCAGGTAATCCACCCACCTCAACCTCCCAGAGTGCTGGGATTAAAAGGGACAGGGTCTTTCTCTGTTGCCCAGGCTGTAGTGTAATGGTATGATCACAGCTCACTGTAACCTGCCTTCATTTCTTTTTAATGGCTCATTAGCATTCCATTGTATGGATATACCACATTTTGTTTCTCCATTCATCTGCTGATGGACCCAAGTAGTTTCCACCTTTTGGCTACTATGAATAATACTGCAATAAATGTTGACATACAAACATCTGAGTCCCAGTTTTTTTTGTTTTTTTGTTTTTTTGAGACGGAGTCTTCCTCTGTCACCCAGGCTGGAGTGCAGTGGTGTGATCTTGGCTCACTGCAACCTCCACCTCCCAGGTTCAAGCAATTATCCTGCCTCAGCCTCCTGAGTAGCTGGGATTACAGGCACCTGCCACCACATCCATCTAATTTTTGTATTTTTGGTAGAGACAGGGTTTCACCATGTTGGCCAGGCTGGTCTCGAACTCCTGACCTCAAGTGATCCACCCACCTTGGCCTCCCAAAGTGCTGGGATTACAGGCATGAGCCACGGTGCCTGGCCCCCAGTTTTCAATCTTTTGGGAAATAACTAGGAGTGGCATTGCTGGGTCATATGGTAATTCTATTTAAATTTTTTTGAAGAAGCACCAAAGTATTTTTCACAGAAGCTGCATCATTTTGCATTCCCACCAGCAATGCAGGGCTCCAATTTCTGCACATCATTGCCAACACCAGTCACCTTTCCTGTTTTTTAATTACAGCCATCGTAGTAAGTATGAAGTCACAGCTCACTGTGTTTTTGATTTGCATTTTCCTAATGACTAAGGATGCTGAGACTCTTCATGTGCTTATTGTTCATTTGTACATATTTGTCATGAAGATTTGTCCCTGTTTTCTTCTATGAGTTTTATAATTTTAAGTTCTTCAAGTTAGGCCTTTAATCCATTTTGAGGTAATTTTTGCATATGAGGTAAGGTTAGGGTCCAACCTCATTCTTTTTTTTTTTTTTTTGTCTTTCCTCCCCTACTCCTCAGCTCCAACTTCATTCTTTTCACGTGGATATCCAGTTTTCCCAATACTATTTATTGAGAGACCATCCTTTCCCCATTGAATGGTCCTGGCACCCTTGTCAAAAATCAATGTGGCCACAGACACAAAAGGGTGGCATTCTTTAATCACATTGTTACTGAAATGTACACGTGAAAAAAATTAATGCAGAACGACTATGTGATTTATATTAGATCACATCATGTGTAGCAAAAAAGCAGAGGTCTCATCATCCACTACAGGAAGCATAGGGGGGCTCCAAACTGACTGCAACTTTCTGTTTGTTTTTTTTTTTTTTTAAGATGGGGTCTTGTCCAGGCAAGTGGCTCATGCCTATAATCCTAGCACTTTGGGAGGCTGAGGCAGGAGGATCACTTGAGCCCAGGAGTTTGAGACCAGTCTGGGCAACGTGGTGAAACCCTGTCTCTACAAAAAAAAAATACAAAAATTAGCTGGGCATGGTGGTGGGTACCTGCAGTCCAAGCTACTTGGGAGGCTGAGGTGGGAAAATTGCTTGAGTCCCAGAAGGCAGAGGTTGCAGTGAGCCAAGATCCTGCCACTGCACTCCAGCCTGGGCATCAGAGTCAGATGCTGTCTCAAAAAAAAAAAAAGAGAGAGAGAGAGAGACAGAGTCTGGCTCTGTCACCCAGGCTGGACTGGAGTGGTGTGATCATGACTCACTGCAGCCTTGACTTCCCAGGCTCAAGCGATCCTCCCATCTCAGCCTCCTAAGTAGTTGGGACAGGCACATACCACCATGCTCAGCTAACTTTTTATTTTTTGTAGAGATGAGGGTCTCACTATGTTGCTTCGGCTGGTCTTGAACTCTTGGCCTCAAGTAATCCTCCTGCCTTGGCCTCCCAAAGTGCTGGGATTACTGTCATGAGCCACCACACCCAGCCTCATGTACAAGTTTTAATGTGGACATTTGTTCTCATTTCTCTTGGGCAGATACTGCAACTTAATCTTACTGAACCCCTAGTATGTGTCAACAAAAGCACTAAGCATTGGGAATACAAAGACGAAAGAAACAAGCAGAGCACCTGTCACGGTGCATCACCCTTACACCATGACAGGTGCCTGCTACAGGACCGCATCAACTGCTATGGCAACCTGAAGGAGAAACAATTCTTTACTTGGGAAGTCGGGGAAAGATGGGGCAACAAAGTTATTCAGGGTAAATTAGTACACTGGCTAAGGACAGGGCTGATAGAGTTTAACGCTAAGTCACAGAGTTTGGGCTTTCACCCCTTAGGCAATGGGAAATCATTCAAAACTCAACATGCAAGAGGAATGAGTGAAGCTAACAGTGATTTACTCCAGACATGCTTCCCCAACCATGAAGGTCAGACTAGGACCCAAGTTCACAGTGAGGGATCCGGATACTGGCAGGTGAGGCAATCTAAATAAAAGCAAATTCTCTGAAATACTCATTATAATGCACCCATTTAGTTAGTGAAGAAAACATTCGTAAGGAAGGATAACTTAAAATAATATAATATCAGAAAAGGATGCCCAGTGCAGCCACTCTCTATCCCATAGATGAAGACGTCTGAACTGATGGCTGGGAGCATTTTTCGATTCCCACTCCAGAGCATGATCAGGTAAGTGTATTTTTCAAGCCTTTGCTAAGGTTTTTGTTTCTTTGGGGTTTTTTGCCCTTTAGTCTTATAATCAAATATGCTAAGCATATCAATCATTCATTCCACAAGTAATGTCTACTGTGTGCCAGGCACTGTTCTAGGTACTAAGGTGACAGAAGAACATACAACAAAATGCTGCGCTCAGGAAGCTTATGTTATAGTGGGAGAGACAGACATTAACAAGTGCATATAGACTATTAAAATACAGCTAGGTAGTCAAAGTATTAACGTGGCTTACTTTACCTCAATACTTGTCTCTCATTAACCACTAGCAATCAGACATCAGCAATTCACCCCCACCAAGCAAGTAACAATAATCTTCAAGGTTATTAATGACCTCCTAGATGTCAAAACTAAGAGCCTAAGAGACAAATCCTTCAGTTCTCTTTCTCCTGACCCCTCTACATCCATGACCTTACTAACGCCTTCTCAAACGCAGTTCCCTTGACTACAGGTTACTCTGCTGCCTTCCTCTTTCTTTCTGGGCATTCCCTGAGGCTCGGCCAACATTCTCTTTCCCTATTAAATGTTTCATTCACTTCCACAGGTTCAACTATTTTTATCCATACAGATGACTCTCAGATCCATCTTTCTACAAAATTAGTACTCTACAATCTGTAGTGGTATATCCTAGAAGAGGCATGACTCATGACTCTGCCAGAAAAGAAATATCTGTCCCAGAGAAAGCCTGAATTTATGCAAAAAAAAAAAAAGGTCAATGTAAATAATTCTAAGTATAGTAGGCCAATCTTAGTGTAGGGATCTCAAACATCCGAGTGCGGAAGAATCACCAAGAAGCCTTGTTGAAAATACAGATCCATAGGTTCGAACTCAGCGAGTCTGTAGTACGCTTGGTGTTCTGTATTTTAATGAGTGTCCCAGATGATTCTGATACCAGACACTTATGGGCCACTCTTTGAGATACAGTCAGAGATTTTTGGACACACAGGAAGCAGAGCGAGTGATTCAGGAGCAGCTGCAGAGTCCATGGCCACGTCTGGCCGGGCCCAGGAAGGAACGTGTATGCAGTAGAGTGTCTGGGAAAGGGAGACGGGAGACAGCAATGGTGGGGTCCACATGCCAGGGGGGGATAACAAGAAGCACTCCCCACTATGGAATACCAAGTTCAGCCTGGAAAGAAAGAAGGGGGTGGCAGGCTGGGGCAGAAGGATCTGTCTGTCTTACGAGGTCTTAGCTTATTTGCAGACAGGAAGAATCTAGAAGTATAAGTAGAAAAAAGGAACTAAAAACAATGGAGAGTCCCTCTACATTAGGACGCATCAGCTGGTCCTGAGAGGAGGCGGAAGTCCTTGGGCTCTGGGAACAGCGTTCTACAGCACAAGAGTGCCACCTACCGAGGCCCAGAGGGCAGGTTCACATTCAGCCGCCTTTGAGGGAAGACACTAGAATCCCAGCCTCTCTCCTGTTCTCTCACCTGGCCCACTGCAGCTCCAATGCTCCCCGAACCATCAACAATTCCTGTGACAGTGGCCAAAGCCTCACTGCTCCTTTGGATAAGCTCCTGGCGACCCAAGTCCGCGGAAATAGCAGAACTAATCATATTAGAAGGTCCACCAATCAAAAATCCTGAAGTCATAAACAGAACAGGTTCTTATTAAAACACAATTCACAACCATCAGCAATCTACTGCATAAGGCAAAATAATATCCCAATAGTTTTCTTAATATGTTGGAGAGAAATGGAAAAAAAAGGAAACCCCCAAATAGTATCATTTTCAAACTATTAATAGTTAACATCCACGTTCCTGAAATCCCTTCTTGAATTATGTGACACTCTAGTATATTTTGCAGAACCCAAAGATACAAAAATATAGTGAAACACATAGCCTTTCTAATCCTGTGAAGTTTACATTCATTAATAACTAATTGCACTAGCTTGTCAAATAAATTCTATTATGGTAGAGTTGCATCATATGATCATTCCACTACACAAATTCAACCAGAAATATTGAAAAAAAAGAGCAAAGAGGAAAGAGCCACTGAAATGGAGCAGGTGACTCTATCTGCCACTGCTCTCAGTGAGGCTGCCCATGAATCAGGCATGGGATGGCCCAGGTGAATCTGGTCCCACTGCTGGAATCAGTCCCATGTACCCCAAGTAGAATGAGCAGCTCACTCTCCCAAGCATGATCTAAAGTTTAAAATAAGTAACTTTTCTGGCTGGGCGCAGTGGCTCATGCCTGTAATCTCAGCATTTTGAGAGGCTGAGTTGGGCAGATCACCTGAAGTCAGGAGTTTGAGACCAGCCTGGGCAACATGGTGAAACGCTGTCTCAACTAAAAATACAAAAATTAGCTGGGCGTGGTAGCAGGTGCCTGTAATCCCAACTACTTGGGAGGCTGAGGCAGAAGAATCACTTGAACCCAGGAGGTGGAGATTGCAGTTAGCTGAGATCGCACCACTGCACTCCTGTCTGGGTGACAAGAGCGAGACTCCTTCTCAAAAATAAAAATAAAATTAGAAAGTTTAAAATAAGTAATTTTTCTGGCTGGGGATGGTGGCTCATGCCTATAATCCCAGCATTTTGGGAGGCCAAGGCAGGTGGATCACCTGAGATCAGGAGTTTGAGACCAGCTTGGGCAACATGGTGAAACCATGTCTCTACTAAAAATACAAAAATTAGCCAGGCATGGTGGTGCACGCCTATATTACCAGCTACTCAGGAGGCTGAGGCAGGAGAATCACTTGAACCCAGGAGGTGGAGGTTGCAGTTAGCTGAGACTGCGCCATTACACTCCAGCCTGGGCAACAGAGCAACATTCTGTCTCAATAAATAAATAATAAATAAAATAAGTAATTTTTCTATAACATAGTCCCTAAATGCACCCAACTATTTTATCTAGTGCTCAAGTGACAAAATGCTGACCTATTCCAACACAGGAGGAGACACGAGCTATTGTGGATTTTTTTGAAAGCTGGTGAATTGGTCTCCCATGTGGCATCTTTCTAAGTCGCTTCTAGAGGTAAGAGCAGAAGCTGGGGCAGTAATCAAAAATCTTAGAAAATCTCTGTCAATAGGGACCGCTTCTGTCACAATAGGACTGAGAAGGTCATGTAAGAAACAGCAGAGAAAAAGAATCTGGAAAAGGAGATGTTTTTCCTTTTAAAATTTGAATTCTCTGTAATTAAGGTTTCGGTACTACTCAAATTGAGGGAGAAAACAGTTTCCCTTTTCCTCTGAATTTACAGAGTAACAGAAGCACAGTGGAGCAGAGTCATGTGCCGTACCTGTAACAGTCATCAGAAGGGCATTGATGGACTTATCATTTGGAGAACCTGTGAGGGAAGAAACAGACAAACCACGATGACTTGAAAAGCAGACTCCATGTGCCTCTGCCAACAGTACGCAAAGATCTATATCTCCGTGACCTCACAAATCACTCCCAGAGACAACAAAGAGACACAACTCTCTCTGCCTCTTTCAACTCTGATTTGTAACGTCTGCCTCTTGCTGGTGCTCAAGCTAACAAGACTTCTAAAAGCTAAAGAAAAGCTCTACTCCTGTCTCAGCAGCATCTTAAGGGACATATACCAAACCTACTAATTACCATCTTTTCGCTTTTGAAACCTGTTCCCTTTTTATTGTTTTATTGGCTATAATGCTGTGCCTCTGGAGCCTCCCCCAAACAAAGCATATACACTCCCAAGCAAGCTTTTAAGCAAATTAACAAAGCAAAAGAGATGCCAGTTTCCTCCCAAGACAAATAAAACGATGTGATGACAGGTTTCCCAGGCATTCACAGGACAATGCAAAGGTGGCACATTGGGTCTTGAAGCTGGTCTCCAGGCTCTCCCCAGCACTGGTCACTGACTCCAGACAAATGCCTTATTCCAACCAGATTAGGGGAGCAAAGGAATTAGTAATTGCAAAAGAATACTCACGACTATACCCGATGAGGGACCCAACTGCCAGAAGCAGACTCAGGGCAAGAACCGGCGCTCTCTTCTGTAGTATGTCAGAGATGAAGCCTTGCAAAGTTCCACCTTCAAGCAGAGTGTCGAGCAATCAAAATCACTTCTAATTTAGCTCACTCACCTGAGGCGTGCTCCCCATTTGCCCTCTAGTCTCACTAGCAGCAGCCTGACACTGGTCTATCAAAAAATATGGCTGGGCCGGGCTCGGTGGCTCACACCTGTAATCCCAGCATTTTGGGAGGCCGAGGCGGGTGGATCACAAGGTCAGGAGATGGAGACCATCCTGGCTAACACAGTGAAACCCTGTCTCTACTAAAAATACAAAAAAATTAGCCGGGCGTGGTGGCAGGCACCTGTAGTCCCAGCTACTTGGGAGGCTGAGGCAGGAGAATGGCGTGAACCTGGGAGGCGGAGCTTGCAGTGAGCCGAGATCACACCACTGCGCTCCAGCCTGGGCGACAGAGCGAGCGAGACTCCGTCTCAAAAAAAAAAAAAATATGTCTGACTCCCTGAAAAGGGGTCCTCCATGACCTCCTTTTAGGAGTAAACTGTCTGTTAAATCGCCATGTTGACCAATGGGGACAGGAGACCACAAATCAGACAGCAAAACATGAAAAAAGGAAAAATTGTCAAAGCCATCGGCTATCCCTTACAAAAACAAGTTGTGAATGTTATTTTTGATTTTTCTTTTTAATTTAAAAGATAATGAATTAAGAACTACGCCTCGCTGGGCATGGTGGCTCACACCTATAATCCCAGCACTTTGGGAGACCAAGGCTGGGGCACTGCTTGAGGCCAGGGGTTCAAAACCAGCCTGGGCAACACAGTGCCCTTATCTCTATAAAAGATAAATTAGCCGGGTGTGGTAGCACGTGTCTATATTCCCAGCTACTTGGGAGGCTGAGGTAGGAGGATCGCTTGAGCCCAGGAGGTTGAGGCTGTGGTGAACCGTATCGTGCTACCTGAACCCAGGAGGCTGAGGCTACAGTGAGCTATATCATGCCACTGCACTCCAGCCTGGGCAACAGAGCAAGATCATGTCTCAAAAACCAAAAAACTGTGCCTTACAGTATATTGAGGCCAGTAGGTGGGCACAGTGGCTCACGCCTGTAATCCCAGCACTCTGGGAGGCCGAGATGGGCAAACTGCCTGAGCTCAGGAGTTTGAGACCAGCCTGGGGAATACAGTGAAACGCCATCTCTACAAAAAATACAAAAAAATTAGCTGGGTGTGGTGGTGCATGACTGTAGCCCCAGGTACTTAGGGAGGATCGCTTGAGCCCAGGAGGTTGTGGCTGCAGTGAGCCAAGATCGTGCCACTGCACTCCAGCATGGGTGACAGAGCAGTACCCCCATCTCCAAAAAAAAAAAAAAAAAAGTGGCTAGTAAATATTCACTAAAATAAAATTTAGCAGTTATGGTTTGCTAATAGGACACAATCTTTAAAAAGCAGGGATATGAATCTTTCAAGCAACAATGTCACATACAGCACCATTCTGAGTTCTAGGGGATATGGGACATCTGGTGTGTCCTTATCAGATAGCAGGCAGCTGGACAATTTCAACTTCAGAGGATACAGAATATGGTGAGGTCTAAAGGTGGCAACCTCACTTTGGCTCTGGATTTAAGAATACGGGCAGCCAACTTCAAATACAGTAATAGTAGATTTCCTAGCACAGACTGCTTTCACAAGTTCACGGCAGTTGAGTCTCACCACAATTCTAAATGTTAACATTATTGAAGGTTATTAAGATCTGGCACAGCCATTTAAGTAATACCCACTAAAACACATTCTGCTCCTCTACCTTACTTCCTTGTTCATACTTATTACTTCCTTGTTGATACTTCTAGCTACAGCAAAAAAAAAAAAAAAACCACTATTAAAATCTTCATTTATAATGAAACGACTGTAAAACATTCACAAAAATTAATCCCTGCTGTTATGTCTACCTCTATGATCTGATGACCTACACACTAAGGTGTATTTCTCCTTTATCCTCAGCAGATATGTTCCACGACCCCGTGGATGCCTGAAACCACAGACAGTACCAAACTCTATATATACTATGCTTTTTTTCTATACATACATACCCACGATCAAGTTTAATTTATAAGTTGGGCACAGAAATTAACAATAACTAACGACAAAATAGAAAATAATAACAATATACTGTAACATAAGTTATGTGAATGGTCTCTCTGAAAATATCTTATTGTACGGTATTAAGAGTAACTGAAACTTCGAAAAGTGAAACCACAGATAAGTGGGGGACTGGTGTATTCTTCCTTTTTAGGCTGGGGAAGGTGGGGAAGGCGGGAGGTAGATACAATGAACACGTTCACATTCTAACTTGGATCTCTGACATACAATTAGCTTTAGAGCTAAGATATCACTGAGAAAGCAGTATGAAAGGATTGCATTTAAAGAGATTCCCATGTGCTTCCCGAGACAAAAGAACTGATCCATCAACAAAGGACTAAGAAAAAAGAGTCCAATAAATCACAGCGCTGCCTTAGGCTGGGTCTTCCTTTCTACGGACCTCTTATTTTTTCTTTTCTTTTCTTTTTTTTTTTTTTTGAGTTTGGCTGTTTACTAGTAGGACAGTTTAGGCAAAATGGCTGTAGAATAAGTAATAAAACTTTAAATGAGGCCAGATTTCACAACGCAGTAAAAGATCACTAGTGACTAACTCTTTATTATGGAAAAGACACATCACTGGCATACCTATGATCCCTCCAACGTCGTACCAAATGGACAGCTTGTCGGCTTCCGCCTCCTTCCAGCCGAAGTTGTTACTCAGATAAAAGGGGAGCCAGAAGAAGAAGGAGTAATTGACTAACTTCAAGCAGGCGTAGGCCAATGAGTACTACAAGAAAAGCATTCAACTATCAGCGAGGGACAAATAGCACAGGATGACCACCATTTTTAATGTCATTTAAAAGCAAAACAAAATAAAGGAATTTAGGATGAACAGAACCTGATTTTACAATTAAACATCTCTACAAACTCCCACATGCCTGACTTCAGCTAGTCTCCCTCTGCTCTTCATCCCTGTTAACTTCTAGACAGGCATGTACAGCAGGCCTTTGGAATAAAAAACACATATGGCTACTTCTTAGCTGTCTCCAGTTTCTCCTCCTATCAGTTCTCTGGTAGAAGCAAGCCAGTGTTTTGAACCTATAAGGCACGGCACATACCCATATTTCTTTGTTCACACAAAGAGGAATGGTATTCATGCCACTAACCAGCGTTAACCATAGGCAAAGAAGTCCAGGAAGCATCAGGGCCTTTACTGGGAGCAGCCAAACGGGGTTGGTTATTCTACTCCTTGCCAAGGCAACACTGTGAACAACGGACAGCAAAGGGACTACACTACAGTTGCACGGTCTAAGAAAAGCAGCAGCATGATAATTCCTTTCACACTAGTTTCCAAAAGCTCCACATTCCCCGGTCTGGTGGCAAAGAAGAGAGTCTCTCTGGCAAGTCAAAAATGAAAGAACATGTCATCATCGGCCTTGTGGCTCTCCCTTGAGGGGAAAAAAATGCTGCAGCTGCATGAAGATGTGGTGGGGCTGAGACTCCTATATTCAACACATTACTACCAGGAAATCCTGACATTTAGCATCAAAGGAAAAAGGGGGGGGAACAGAGGGGCTGACTTCAAAGGGTGTCTGGCTAGTATATTCTTTTCCCTGGAGCTGCCAGTTATTCCCTAGGTATTACTTGTTTTAAAACAGCTTCCCTGGCAGGCAACAGCCACCCCCTAGAGAGCCAAATCCCAATCACGAGTGCATTCTGACCAGACAGGCTGCTACAAAGACAAAGGAATTAAGTTAACTAGATTTCCTTTACATCCCTGCCCATGTCAGAGAACAATAGCTTGTGAAGAACAAAGGAACAGCAAAAGAGGTCCATATTTAGTCACAACAAAGTTCTTTCTCAAAAATTAAACTATTACCAGCAGAGTACTTGAAAAACCAGTTAAAAGATAATAATCAATAGCATAAGAACAGGTCTAAAGCAACCTGCATTTCTCTTATATCATATATCATTACTGGGTTAAAGAATTGTGGAAAATTACATTTTAACTCATACTTAACTCTGTTGGAAACGTTAGTTCTCTCAGCTTGGGGGCACTGACAGAAGGGGATTGACAGGCATGTATTAAGATGGCCTACAGATCACTCTACCTGAGGGATCACATTCATAAAGCACCATTGACAAATGAAATAACAACAGGTGCTTGTTCAAAACACAACAGCCCAATGTTACAGGCCCCAGGGAAGACTGGAATAGTTTCTATTCCATGGGAAGGGGAACTGAGACACACGGACGGGTTGCGTGACTTACCCCAAGTGTCACAGAAAGTTAGTGGGTAAGCTGGAAACATAACCTAGGCCTCTTAACTTCCACTCCAGTGCTAGAGCGCCCGAAACATCAAGACAGAAAAACTGCAGCAGAAGGGATTTAGTGTAGACGTTAGAAGGCTTTCCTGACTGCACAGGCTGTGGAAAACACTGGAATGCATTACCAAGAAAGACTGTGGAGTGCTCTGTTCTGGACCCTTTAAAAGGGGGCAAGCCGGGCGCGGTGGCTCACACCTGTAATCCCAGCATTCTGGGAGGCCAAAGTGGGCAGATCATGAGATCAAGAGATGGAGACCATCCCGGCTAACACAGTGAAACCCTGTTATCTACTAAAAATACAAAAAATTAGCCAAGCGTGGTGGCATGCACCTGTAATCCCAGCTACTTGGGAGGCTGAGGCAGGAGAATCGCTTGAACCCAGGAGGCAGAGGTTGCAGTGAGCCAGGACTGCGCCACTGCACTCCAGTCTGGGTGACAGAGCGAGACTCTGTCCCAAAAACATAAATAAATAAATAAATAATAAAAGGGGGCAAGGCAGACTTAGCAACCATTCACAACCCTTCTTCTTGGTCCACATATAATTCTATAATACTTCGAAAGGCCCAAAAGCACACATTAAAAAATATCAATTTTGCCTTTTTAATCACATACCAGATCAGGGTCAGGAAAGCAGGGCTCTTTGGCCAAGTCTGGCTACATCTAACTGTCCCATGTTTTCTGTGGCTTATTTTGCTCTACAGAGCTGAGTAGTTGGGGGAGAGACTGGATGGTTCCCCAAAGTCAAAAATATTTACTCTCTGCCTCTTCATGGAACAGGTTTGTCAACCCCTGCATTAGAGATCAG
This sequence comes from Pongo pygmaeus, assembly GCF_028885625.2. Classification (NCBI taxonomy): domain Eukaryota; kingdom Metazoa; phylum Chordata; class Mammalia; order Primates; family Hominidae; genus Pongo; species Pongo pygmaeus. The sequence continues at coordinate 139,314,040 of NC_072379.2, forward strand.
ATAAGCTGAGGGGCACTAGACAACATTCCTCAGCACATATATTCCTAAAATAAAGTATCCAACAGAGGCTCAATACTTAAGGAAGCTTTATCCCAGGCAGAGGAGATGTCACGGGCTCTCATACCTCTCTGGCTGCGGTGAGATGTGAGCGGTCCTTACCGGTATGACTCCAGGAAGGCAACACGCCTGGTAGAAGCTTATTGCCTTGACTTGGGCAACAGAACTATCGTCTTGGATTGAATAACTCGGCTCATATTCGTCTTCATTTTCACCACCATTAATTAATGGCCTGTGTGAGTCTTCTTCAAAGTTTTCTTCTGCCTCAATACCCGAGAGACCTAAAATAAAAGCGACAGCCACTGTTTATGGAGTGCCTACCACGTGCGAAGGGCTCTGCATACATCCCTACTTATGGGGTGATGTTATTTTTATTTCCATTTTACAGAAGCAGCAACGAAGGTCCAGAGACTGAAGTCAACTAAGGTCAATTAAAGTCACACAGTCTATCTAAAAATACTCAAAAGATAGAAGAATTGTACATCTGTTTGTTTCTGTGGTTTCGTTTGTATGTAATCTGTACTTAACTACAGGTTAAGTATCATTTTTGTGCATCATTTTTATGGATGAAAAGTAATGTTTCAAGAAGTGAAATTAGAAATACATCCCTGTTCATTGCTTGCCAGTGTCTCAATTATAAAAATCATTTGCAAATGCGAATATTTTCCTGTATCTATAAAAGACGTGCATCACTCCTCTCAAACACGTCCAGCTGTGCCAGGGGCTGGCTACAATGTCGACAGGACTCAAACGGCAGTACTGTTCTCCTTTCACTCACTAAAAGGAGCTCAGAGTTTTCCTAGGAAAAAAGAGATTCGATTTCTTGGCCTCAGATTTCCTTTTGGCCATAATAGTAAGACATTCGGAATAGAAGGGGCGGCTTCTCCTCACCAATTTCTTCTGGTGACACCAGGAGTCCAAAGAAGATAACGATCCCACCAGCAAACTGCACAGACGCCGTCACCAGAAAGGCATACTGGAGGAGAGGGGGGAAAGGTGGTCCTTACATATCTGGGGACAGTCATCACAAGCACATTCATTAAAGGCGTGTGGGGGGAGGTGGGGGTGGGGGAGAGGTGGGAAGGGAGACCGGGAAGCAAGGGAGCACCGAGAGCTTCTACTGGGCCAGGTGCTGTGCAAAGTGTTCTACTCGTGTTTTCTCATTTAATTCTTCCTGGTGATTCTATGGGGCTCAGAGAGGAGAATTAAGCTCCCCTGGATACTAAGTGGTACTGTTATGATTGTGAAATTAGACTAGCTCCAAAAATCTAGTTCTTTGCGTCACATAGCCTCCCATAAAAGACAGTATCTGCCCTCGAAGATATTACGTACAGTTGAGGGGATTAAATACATGAAACAATATTATAAAGCACCATGAAGCTGAATAAATGAGAAGGCCCAATCCTACTGAGAAACATATACGGGAATCCAGATGAAGGAAAGAGCTGAAGAGATTGAAGCAGTAAGACAATGTCTTAGGGAAGAATGGAAGATCAAAGCCAATTGCCCATCTTTCCAGGCACACAGTAAGCAAAGACACAGAGTGGAAGGAGATAGAAAGCTTACTGCACGACTCAAGGAGAGGGCTTCTGCTAGGGGATAATAGGGAAGAAAACTGATTTGGAAAGGTGACAGCTAGATTAAAGACTCTCAACCCCCAGGCTGCACAGCTGAATTTTTATTTAACAGAGAATGGAACCTGATGTGGACACTCTGAATTTTTAAACCGATGAGTGACAAAATTAAAGCAATGTTTCCAGAAGTCAAATCTGAGAGCAGCACAGAAGGTGAACTGAAATTTTCATCTGAACCAACTATACAATCCAGGTGTGAGGCTAAGAAGCCTAGAATAAAGCCGGCCATGAATGCAGGGAATGAAGGACTTCTCACTGACCCTAACTACACCAAAATTCTTGGTGAGCTGTTTAAAAATGTATCTACCTTTTAAAAGAGCAAACTTACTTTTAATAATTTAGGTTTTTGAGTAGGTAATATATTCACATGATTCAAGCAATAGAGGAATAAGAGGTACAGTAAAGCTGGGCACGGCAGCTCATACCTATAATCCCAGCACTTTGGGAGGCCGAAGTGGGCAGATCACCTGAGGTCAGGAGTTCGAGACTAGCCTGGCCAACATGGTGAAACCCTATCTCTACTAAAAATACAAAAATTACCCAGGCGTGGTGGCATACACCTGTAATCCCAGCTACTCAGGAGGCTGAGGCAGGAGAATCAATCCCTTGAACCCAGGAGGTTGTTGTGAGCTGAGATCACGCCATTGCACTCCAGCCTGGGTGACAGAGTGAGACTCTGTCTCGGAAAAAAAAAAAAAGAAAGTACAGTAAAAACTCTCCCTCCTACCCCACCTTCCCCATCTGCTCAATTCTCCCGATTTTCCCAACATATAACCATTGTTGTTCATTTTTACTGCCCAGAAATTGTTTTGGAAACATACAAGCTAATACAAGCATATTCTCTTTCATTCTTCCTTCTTACACAAATGGCATTCAATACACAGTTTTGCACCCTTGCTGTCTTCACTTAGCACATTGTTTTTTTTTTTTTTTTTGAGACAGAGTCTCGCTTTGTCACTCAGGCTGGAGTGCAGTGGCGCGATCTTGGCTCACCGCAACCTTCGCCTCTCGGATTCAAGCAATTCTCTGCCTCAGCCTCTGGAGTAGCTGGGATTACAGGTGCCTGTGACCACGCCTGGCTAATTTTTGTATTTTTAGTAGAGACAGGGTTTCATCATGTTGGCCAGTCTGGTCTTGAACTCCTGACCTCGTGATCCACCTGCCTCGGCCTCCCAAAGTGCTGGGATTACAGGCGTGAGCCACCACGCCCGGTCCACTTAGCACACTTTTGAGATTGCTGCAGTGCACTGCTCTCTATCAGTTCATACAGAGCTTCCTCATTCGACTTCAGAGGTGCACAGCATTGCTTTCAACAGGTTTATCATGGTTGAACTATGGCCCTGTTCGCTGACAGTTGTGTTCACTCTTTGGCTTTTATAAACAATGCCAAAATAAAGAATCTTGTAGATGCATCATTTGCATGTGTTTCAGTCTATTCATCTGTGCGAATAATTCCTGGAGGTGTAACTACTCAGTGTGCGTAGTTGTAATTTTGACAGACACTTCCATATTGACCCCTCCAGGAGTTAGTGACTCTGTTAGTCTTTCAACTGCAATGCCTGTCTCTTCAGGTTCTTACAAGTACAACATGTTTTCAAACTTTTGGATTTTTACAAGTCTAGTAAGTATACAGTATAGTTTTTCTTCCTTTTTTTTTTTTTAAACAACATAGCTTTAATTTGCATTTCTCTGCTAAGTTCCATAAGATCAGAGATTTTTGTCTCTGTTGGTCAGTTCTATATTCTATAGTTCCAAGAGCACATATAGGGAGTTAAATATTAAATAAGGAGTGAGTAGAATATTTTACATATGTTTACAAGCCATTCCTACATGCTTTACATGAGCTATATATTCAAATTCTGTATCTTTCTATTGTTGGTCTTTTTCTTATCAATTCATGGATGCTCTTTACATATTAGGCGGATTAGTCTTTGCTTTTTGGTGTTTTTTTTTTTTTTTTTTTTTTGAGACAGGGTCTTGCTCCATCACCAAGATTGGAGTGCAGTGGTGTGTCTTGGCTCACTGCACCCTCCAGCTCCCAGGCTCAAGCAATCAATCCTCCCACCTCAGCCTCCTGAATAGCAGAGACTACAGGCATACATCCCCACACTCAGCTAATTTTGTAGTTTTTTTTGTAGATACAAGGTCTCATTATATTGCCCAGGCTGATCTTGAACTCCTGAGCTCAAGTGATCCTTCTACTTCAGCCTCCCAAAGTGCTGGGATTATAGGCGTGAGCCACCATGCCTGACCCAGGTTAGTCCTTTATCTGTAATACAAGTTGCAAATACTTCTCAACTGGTTATATGTCTTTAGACGCTCCATAGTGTTTTCGTTACGAATAATTTTTTATGTGTTTGAATATATCAGAGGTTTATCTACTTTTAATGAATATATCAGTTTGTCTACTTTTTTTTTTAAATTAATTTATTTCTGAACAGAGTCTCACTCTGTCACCCAGGCTGGCATGAAGCAGTGCGACCTTGGCTCACTGCAACCTCCGCCTCCTGGGTTCAAACGATTCTCCTGCCTCAGCCTGCAGAGTAGCTGGGATTATAGGCATGCGCCACCACACCCGGCTAATTTTTGTATTTTTTGAGTAGAGACGAGGTTTCACCATGTTGGCCAAGCTGGTCTCAAACTCTCGACCTTGGGTGATCCACCTGCCTTGGCCTCCCAAAGTGCTGGCATTACAGGCGTGAGCCACCATGCCCGGACAGAAGTTTGTCTCTTTTAATACAAGCCTTGCCCTATCCAGACACAGTTCTACACAGTTTTAAATGGCCACAGTATTATTTAATATATAAAAAGCAACACACATGTGCACACACAGAGAGAGAGAGAGAGCACCAGAGCTAGAAAACAATACCTACCTCATAACCATACTGAAGAACAGAAGAAGCTAGGCATGCTCCCAAAATGTTGCCCACCGAAGCACAGGCACTCCAGAGACCAAAAACAACTCCTCGTCTAAGATGGAAAACAGTGGGAGACAAAGGGCCATGGTCAGAAGAGATACTCTGGGCAGTTCAAAATACAAAACAGCCAAAACAACCAAGGTGCATGCTACCAAGACTAAACACGCTATTTAAAAAGTTTTTAAAAATACACTAAAATGGGCCGGGCGCAGTGGCTCACACCTGTAATCCCAGTACTTTGGGAGGCCAAGGCGGGCAGATCACCTGAGGTCAGGAGTTTGAGACCAGCCTGACCAACATGGAGAAACCCCATCTCTCCTAAAAATACAAAATCAGCTGGGCGTGGTGGCATGCGCCTGTAACCCCAGCTACTCGGAAGACTTAGGCAAGAGAATAGCTTGAACCCGTGAGGCGGAGGTTGCAGTAAGCCGAGATCAGGCCACTGCACTCCAGCCTTGGCAACAGAGCGAGACTCCACCTCCCCAAAAAAAAAAAAAAAAACTATCCAGAATATAAGGCTCTCAAAACTCGGTAAAATATGACAACAGACAATGCAATAGAATGTTAAAAAGCATGAATCTACAATCATCTCAAAATACAAAGTCTTTGAAAAGTGGGCAAAAATTCTAATAGATACTTCACACAAAAAAATATACAAATAAGCACATGAAAAAACACTCAATTGGCCAGGCGAGGTGGCTCACGCCTGTAATCCCAGCCTTTGGGAGGCCTGAGGTGGGCAGGTCATTTGAGGTCAGGAGTTTGAGACTAGCCTGACCAACATGGTGAAACCCCGTCTCTACTAAAAATACAAAAATTAGCTGCGCATGGTGGCTGCACACCTGTAATCCCAGCTACTTGGGAGGCTGAGGCAAGAGAATCACTTGAAACCAGGAGGCGGAGGTTGCAGTGAGCCGAGATCGCATCACTATACTCCAGCCTGGGTGACAGGGCGAGACCCTGTTTCAAAAGCAAAACAAAGCAAAAATTTTTTTAAAAAGATGCTCAACATCATTAGACATTAGAAAAATGGAAATTAAAGTCACAATGCGATATCATTACACACCTATTAGAATGGCTAAAATCAAAAAACACCAAGCACGCCAAGTGTTGGGAAGGGCACAGAACAATAAGAACCCTTATGCTCTGCTGATGGGAATGTAAAATGGTACGACCACTTTGGAAGACACTGCCAGTGTCTTAAAATGGTAAACACAGCCAGGCGCAGTGGCTACGCCTACAGTCCCAGCACTTTGGGAGGCCGAGGTGGGTGGATCACCTGAGGTCAGGAGTTCAAGGCCAGCCTGGCCAACATGGAGAAACCCCATGTCTACTAAAAATACAAAAAATTAGCTGGGCATGGTGGCGGGCCCCTGTAATCCCAGCTACTCAGGAGGCTGAGGCAGGAGAATCACTTGAACCCAGGAGGTGGAGGTTGCGGTGAGCCGAGATCACGCCATTGCACTCCAGCCTGGGCAGTAAGAGCGAAACTCCATCCTGGGGAAAAACAAAAAAAAGGGAAATACAAACCTAGCATATGATCCAGCCATTCCACTCCTAGGTATTTACCCAAGAGAAAGGAAAGCATATGTCCACACAAGGATTTGTACACAAATGTTCCCAGGAGCTTTATTTGTAATAGCCCAAAACTGAAAACAAGCCAAATGTTCATCCACAGGTAAATGAATAAACATGAATAAATTTATAATTATGCTGAATGAAAGAAGACACAAAGGCTGGGTGTGGTGGCTCATGCCTGTATTCCCAGCACTTCGGGAGGCTGAGGCAGAATAGCTTGAGGCCATGAACTTGAGACCAGCCTGGGCAACACAGATCCTTTCTTTACAGGAAAAAAAAAAAAAAAAAAAAAAAAAGATGACTCAAAGAAAGAGTACATACTGTATGATTCCATTTATATATAAAATTATGGCTGGGCACGGTGGCTCACGCCTGTAATCCCAGCACTTTGGGAGGCCGAGGCGGGCGAAATCACCTGTGGTCAGGAGATCGAGACCAGCCTGACCAACATGGAGAAACCCCACCTGTACTAAAAATGCAAAACTAGCCAGGTGTGGGGGCACATGCCTGTAATCCTAGCTACTCAGGAGGCTACAGCAGGAGAATTGCTTGAACCTGGGAGGCGGAGGTTGCAGGGAGCCGAGATCACGCCATTGCAATGGGCAACAAGAGCAAAACTCCATCTCAAAAAAAAAAAAAAAAATTAGCTGGACATGGTGGTACGCGCCTGTAGTCCCAGCTACTCGGGAGGCTGAGAAAGGAGAATCACTTGAACCCGGGAGGCGAAGGTTGCAGTAAGCCGAGATCACCCCACTGCACTCCAGCCTGGCGACAGAACAAGATTCTGTCTCAAAAACAAAAAAGAAAAAAAAGCTCCTTGAAGGTTTAGGGGGACAAAATATTCCATTTGATCAAGCCCCAAAGTCTGGCATTCTTCATCTGAATCTAATTAGAGCCCCTGTTACATGACCTTGGGCAGGTCAACATGAATAACCTTTAACCTCAATTTCCTTATCTTTAATGTAAAAAGGTTAAATAAGATCACTCTCAAAAAAGGGCAGGGAAGGCAAAACCCAAAGGAAGATACATGATGGATAGTAAATGAGATTTTTATGTTCTCTAAAGAAACGATGAGTAAAATAAAAAATTGAGACCTCCTGCCTTGGCCCACACTCAGAATCTGCCCACAGCCCAAAGAGTGGTAGGAATGTGTCTCCTAGGCCAGATCACTTCTAAGGTCCACACCATTTCCAACGCACACTGACGTGAAACCCTCTCTCCCTGAACAACTCTGACTTGCTAACGAAAGATGTGGGTGGTATCTAAGGCATCAAAGTAACTGACTTTGACAAGCCTGAAAAATCCATCATGGAAACCACTTAAACAGAGAAATCAGAGAGGAAGGAAGTGGCATACCCAGCTTTCCCAAACCAGTTGCCCATCACAGCAACCACACAGGGCCAACCAGTGGACTGCAGCAGGCCGTTCACAATCCACAGGCAGCAGTACAGCCATTTGTTGTAGAAACGCAGCCATTCTGTGAGCGCGCCAAAGACAAACACCTTGAAGAGGAGGAAACAAAAGGAATATGTAACAGCCACACTGACACTTTCAGTGGACGCCACTCTACCCACTTGCTTCAGAGCAGAGACCACGTGAAGGATACACTCACACAGCCAGTGCCTGTAAGTCACGTGGCCAGCATCACAAAGGTCCTGCTCAGAGCCGCAATGAGGAGGCAGCCACCCAATCACTGCCCACCAGAGAGGAGGAGATGCCAAAGACATAAAGTCATTAAGCTATCAGCCCTCCAACTGACATCTTCAAGGCTAAAAAGTGAATTCCGGGCCGGGCTCACGCCTGTAATCTCAGCACTTTGGGAGGCCGAGGCGGGCAGATCACAAGGTCAGGAAATCGAGACCATCTGGCTAACACAGTGAAACCCCATCTCTAACGAAAATACAAAAAATTAGCTAGGTGTGGTGGCGGGCGCCTGTAGTCCCAGCTACTCGGGAGGCTGAGGCAGGAGAATGGCGTGAACCCGGGAGGTGGAGCTTGCAGTGAGCCGAGATCGTGCCACTGCACTCCAGCCTGCGCGGGAGTGCGAGACTCTGTCTCAAAAAAAAAAAAAAGAAAAAAAAGTGAATTCCTCATTTTACATGTATTTCTATCTCCTCACCCTCAGACTGTGCATGTGGAGGGAACAGCAACCTCCAGAGGGCTGCTGTGAGGACAGAACGAGCTCAGGGAGGCCACCTTTCCTGGAGCAGTGCCAGACGCTGCTATGGGCAGAGGCATGGGGCGTGTGCCAGCCACTGTTATGGCTACAGCTCCTGAGTTAATCAACGAAAGCGAAACCTATCAAACTTGTGATCTGCTGAATCATTTAGCAGCTTTCATCAAGGGGCTGCTTTTTTCCAGGCATTTTGCTCAAGTGGACATTTTATCTACAGTCAAACTGTATTTTGAGAATACTCTGCATGATTAAAAAATAGTATGTACAATACTGTCTAGTTCCAGTTACAAGACATTCTGGAATAAGCAAAACTGTACACAGAAAAATGATCAGGGGTTGCCAGGGGCTGGAGAAAGAAGGGGTGGTCACAAAACTACTCATTTGTTGAAAGTCTGAACAATATGCTTAAAAAGGGCAAGTTTATGTACAAACTGCAGTTTTTAAAAAATATATAAAACACAAAAAAGTCTGTGCACAGGTTTTAAAATAATATGTTTATTATGTGTGGGTGAGCAACTCATAAATAAATAAAGTGCTTCCATCTCTAAAATGTCAAGGGGAAAAAAAGGTTTTACTTACACTCAAATGACAAACACTGAAAAACAACAGTAGGCCAAACGCAGGGACTTGTGCCGGTAATTCCAGTGTTTGGGGAGGCAAAGGAGGGAGGATCACTTAAGGCCAGGAGTTCAAGGAACAACCTGGGCAATATAGTGAGACCCCATGACTAAAAAATTTAAAGATTAGCTGAGCATGGTGGTACACACCTACAGTCCCAGCTACTCGGGAGGCTAAAGTGGGAGGATTGCTCAAGCTTGGGAGTTCAAGGCTGCAGGATCATACCGCTGCACTCCAGCCTGGGCAGCAAATTGAGACCTTATCTCTAAAAAAATAATAATCATAATAAATTAGGGTCTAACTAAACTCCATGGTTTCATTTAATCAACAAAAATTCCTGATTAGAAGCTAGTAAGCAATGACGATTAGTCAGATATGGAGGCCGGGCACGGTGGCTCACCCCTGTAATCCCAGCACTTTGGGAGGCTGGGGTGGGCAGATCACCTGATGTCAGGAGTTCGAGACTAGCCTGGCCAACATGGTGAAACCCTGACTCCATTAAAAATACAAAAATTAGCCGGGAATGGTCGGGCACACCTGTAGTCCCAGCTACTCAGGAGGCTGACGCAGGAGAATGGCTTGAATCTGGGAAATGGAGGTTGCAGTGAGCCAAGATCATGCCACTGCACTCCAGTCTGGGTGACAGAGCAAGACTCCATTTCAAAAAAAAAAAGATTAATCAGATATGGATTCTCCCCTACACAGCACTTGTTTCAAATGCCTCACATACAGAAACTCGCAGTCCTCACTGCCATCCAGGGAGAGCTAATATGCATATCTCCCTCTGAAGCTCACAGAAATCATAAGCTAGGAAACTACAGAAGACAGACAGAAACCCAGGCTGTCCTGGTCTAGGGTATTTGTGATTTTAACCACTGCATGCCCGCCCTAAGGGAAAGCAAGACTGAAACAGAAATAACCAAGCTAAGCAGCAGACTGTTTCAAGTGCCTGCAAAGAAACAGGCACGGGAGCTCAGAAGAGGGACTGACATTCTCAAAGAGGTGTCATTTGGCCAATGCTTGAAGGAGACTGTGAGTTGGACGATGGAGAGCTGAAAAGGGGACCATCCAAGGCAGGCAGAACAGGAGGAACAAAAGCACCGAGATAGAAAGGAGCAGGACAGGGCCAGGCGCGGTGGCTCACACCTGTAATCCCAGCACTTTGGGAGGCCGAGGTGGGCGGATCACCTGAGGTCAGGAGTTCGAGACCAGCCTGACCAACATGGAGAAACCCCTGTCTTTACTAAAAATAAAAAAGTAAGTCAGGTGTGGTGGCGCATGCTTGTAATCCCAGCTACTCAGGAGGCTGAGGCATGAGAATCGCTTGAACCTGGGAGGCGGAGGTTGTGATGAGCCAAGATTGCACCATTCCACTACAGCCTGGGCAACAAGAGTGAAACTCTGCCTCAAAAAAAAAAAAACAAACAAACAAAGGAGCAGGATGTTAGCGGCCTGGAAAGCAGTCCAGCTTGGCTGGAGCAAAGGGATGAAGCAGAGTGACAAATATGATGGGAAGGCAGCTGGGGCCAGGGTGTAGTGAACGCCAGGCCATTTATTCAGACTATTAATTAACTCTGCTGGTGCCTGAGGGACAACAAAGGGACCTGATTAGAATCTTACTTTAAAAAGACTCATCTGGCCAGGTGCAGTGGCTCACGCCTGTAATCCCAGCACTTTGGGAGGCCAAGGCAGGAGGATCACCTGAGGCCAAGAGATGAGCCTGGCCAACATGGTGAAACCCTGTCTCTACTAAAAATACAAAAATCACCCAGGCATGGTGACCTGCACCTATAGTCCCAGCTACTCAGGAGGCTGAGGCAGGAGAATCGCTTGAACATGGGAGGCAGAGGTTGCAGTGAGCTGAGATCGCACCATAGCACTCCAGCCTGGAGTAACAGAGCAAGATTCTGTCTCAGGGGGAAAAAAAAACCAAGACTCATCTAAGCGAAAAGGCAAATGAGGGATTCGAACAATGAGGATTAATCTTACTATTCTATTCTACAGAGAAGTAGGGAGATTACTTAGATTTCTAAAATACCTGACCAAAATAATAATAATAAGACCTTTTTAACTTACCACTAATGCAGAAGAGCACATGCCGAAAGACAGAACCCATCGCAAGTTCAACCGATCCCCAACGATGCCACTGATGAAAAGGCCCTAAAAATAAAGCATTTTCTTTTACAGCTCTAAATAATAACACAGTATGAAAAAGTAACATGCACTGCAAAGCAAATGAGACAAACACAGATATTATTTAAAATTAACTCTTATTCACATGCCTAGGCTACCTGTCTACAGGAGTTTCACAAATGTTTCATGAAATGGCAGTGGGCTGGATAACAGGGTCAGTAATACAGTGAAAACAAAAAAGTTATGAAAATAGAATGAAAAAATATTTAAAAAAAAAAAAAAAGAAATGGCAGCGGGCTTCTGCACACTCTACCACAAACACACCAAAGTTCAGGGCAAACTTTGGTTTTACTTGATTCCCTAACTGGAAAAAAATAAATAAATAAGAATGACTCTAATAAAACAAGCACACAAGTATATTTCATTTTCTAGACTAGATTAATTCCTACCCATCAGTGATAAGCTCTCCCAAAGGGATTCCTCTTGGCCCTCTGCACTCTGGGTTAACATGTGTTATCACACGCCCTGCAGTTTCAGTTCCAACCTTGTAAAAAGTGGAATAGAAGGTTCCAACACTAGCTGCCTGTTGAATCTGAACCTTGGGTTTCATGACATCCCAAGGCAGGGAGAGTAGGAAGGCAGAGACAATAATAAGCTGGAGACAGGTTCTGCCTTCTGCTCTCCTCCCACTGAGTGGCAGGAATTAAAATGCTGAGATCACGGCAGGAAGTGAGACTGAAGACCTTAAGCGCAGCACACTTTAGGTTTCTTCCATAAATATATAAAATATCTTGAGTGAAAACCTAAATTCAGTTAGGACCAGGTGTTTCTAATAAATTGACTATCTCTAAAACTTGGCTGGGCGTGGTGTCTCACGCCTGTAATCCTAGCACTTTGGGAGCAGGGAGAATTGCTTGAGGCCAATAGTTCAAGACCAAACTGGCCAACATAGCAAGAACCTATCTCTAAAAAAAACAAAAATTGGGCCGAGTGCAGTAGCTCACGCCTGTAATCCCAGCACTTTGGGAGGCCAAGGCGGGTGGATCACCTAAGGTGAAGAGTTCAAGACCAGCCTGACCAACATGGTGAAACCCTGTCTCTACTAAAAAATAAGAAAAATTAGCCAGGCATGATGGCTCGCACCTGTAATCCCAGTGACTCGGGAGGCTGAGGCAGGAGAATCACTTGAACCCAGGAGGCGGAGCTTGCAGTGAGCCGAGATGGCACCACTGTACTCCAGCCTGGGCGATAGAGTGAGATTCCATCTCAAAAAAAAAAAAAAAATGAGAAGATAAATTTAAATATGAATGTTTCTCCCTCATTATCATCAAGCTTCCTCATCCTAAGAGAAGCATGTCAGCCTTAAAGTAGATTCTGTGTTGTCTAGCTGCCCCTCACGTGGACTTATGCTACACAGAACAAAAGGGACGAAGAAAATCTCAATTCTGCTTCAGATGACAGAACAATACATGCTTTTTTTTTTTTTTTTGAGACAGAGTCTCACTCTGTCATCCAGGCTGGAATGCAATGATGTGATCTTGGCTCACTGCAGCCTCTGCCTCCTAGGTTCGAGCAATTCTCCTGCCTTAGCCTCCCGAGTAGCTGGGACTACAAGCCTGCACTCGGCCAATTTTTGTTTTTTTAGAGATGGGTTCTTGCTATGTTGGCCAGTTCGGTCTTGAACTATTGGCCTCAAGCAATTCTCCCCACTCCCAAAGTGCTAGGATTATAGGCGTGAGACACCACGCCCAGCCAAGTTTTAGAGATAGTCAATTTATTAGAAACACCTGGTCCTAACTGAATTTGCCTGGTTAATTTTTGTATTTTCAGTAGAGATGGGGTTTTGCCATGCTGGCCAGGCTGGTCTCAAACTCCTGACCTCAGGTGGTCTGCCCGCCTTGGCCTCCCAAAGTACTGGGATTACAGGTGTGAGCCACCGTGCCCCACCAGAATCAATACATTCTGTTTTGCTGCAGAAAGCAAAATGCCCATAAGTTACAGAAGGAAGTGCAGCTCAAGATAAAAAAAAACCATGACCATTGATTTTTCATGGCATTGATCTTTCATGTCCTAAATCTAGTCCTATAGATGACTCTATAGATGAGGAAACTAAACACCAAAAAAAGGTTAAATTCTACTTTGCAACCAAGTTTAACACAGCTAGTTAGACTACACTGCCTCTTAAACTGGTCCCTGAAAGAAATGAGTGGCTCGAAGAGAAGCGAGCACCGTGTCACCAGCTCCAGCCAAAGCCCCGCGCCTCTACATGGGGATTTTATACAGAAAATACCCAAGGTGAGGAGGTAGACTAAATGAACGACCAAAGAACTGTTCTGTTTCTCTGTTTCCTCTTTGAAGAAAAGATACTCTTAATAATTAACCAAATAGGCTGGGCGCAGTGGCTCACACCTGTAATCCCAGCACTTCGGAAGGCTGAGGTGGGCGGATCATTTGAGGTCAGGAGTTCGAGACCAGTCTGACCAACACAGTGAAACCCCATCTCTACTAAAAATACAAAAAAAATTAGCAAGGCATGGTGGCATATGTCTGCAGTCCCAGCTACTCGGGAGGCTGAAGCAGCAGATTTGCTTGAACCCAGCGGGCAGAGGTTGCAGTGAGCCAAGACTGTGCCACTGCACTCCAGCCTGGGCAACACAGCAAGACTCCGTCTCAAAAAAAAAAAAAAAATAGGCCAGGCATGGTAGCTAACGCCTGTAATCCCAGCACTTTGGAAGGCAGCGGTAAGTGGATCAACTGAGGACAGGAGTTTGAGACCAGCCTGGCCAACATGGTGAAACCCCGTCTCTACTAAAAATACAAACATTAGCTTAGGGCATGATGGTGTGCACCTGTAATCCCAGCTACCCAGGAGGCTGAGGCAGGAGAATCACTGGAACTAGGAGGCGGAGGTTGCAGTGAGCTGAGATCGCACCATTGTACTCTAGCCTGGGCAACAGAGCAAGACTCGGTCTCAAAAAATAATAATAAAATAAATAATAAAATAAAATAAATAAATAAATAAAAATAACTAACCAAATAAACATTTAGAAACTACTTCAGAACTTTTACCCAGTATTTCACATTGCCTGGACATTGAGAATTAAAAGGCGTTTTTAATAAGGCACACTTAAAGACAGAAATAAGGCATACTTAAAGACAGCATCTTATACGCTGGGGAGAAAAGGAAGGTTCCTCTCACAGTCCACGTTCCAGCTGCTGCCACCATCAGCTCCAGAACTCTAATGTGGCATCCACCACAGCTGTTCCTACAGCCAGGCAGAGACGCCAGCTGCCTATCCTGACGCTCAATTACTCCTCGCCACCATGGAATGTCTCCCAGGATGCTACCTCTCCAGGATCCCGCCTTCCTTTTTTTTTTTTTTGAGATGGAGTCTCATTTTGTCATCCAGGCTGGAGTGCAGTGGCGCAATCTCGGCTCACTGCAACCTCTTCCTCCTGGGTTCAAGCAATTCTCTTGCCTCAGCCTCCCAAGTAGCTGGGACTACAGGCACCCACATCTGGCTAATTTTTGTATTTTTATTGGAAATGGGGTTTCTTCATGCTGGCCAGGATGGTCTCAAACTCCTGACCCCAAGTTATCCACCCGCCTCGGTCTCCCAAAGTGCTAGGATTACAGGCGTGGACCACCGCGCCCAGCCCCACCTTCCTTACCACTCCACCCCCTCCAGCTGGCCCATTCCTCACCCACCTCTGAGGACTGGAAGCCCCAGGGCTCAGGCTTCACACCTCTTCCCCGCCCTCGCCTGTTCTCTTGATCAATTCATGCAGCCTCACAGTTTTGATCTATAAATCATCTAAAGGCCAAGGACTCCGAGCGCGGTGGCTCACGCCTGTAATCCCAGCACTTTGGGAGGCCAAGGCAGGCGGATCGTCTGAGGTCGGGTGTTCGAGATCAGCCTGACCAACATGGAGAAACCCGGTCTCTACTAAAAAAATACAAAATTAGCCGGGCGTGGTGGTGCATGCCTGCAATCCCAGCTACTCAGGAGGCTAAGGCAGGAGAATTGCTTGAATCCGGGAGGTGGAGGTTGTGGTGAGCCGAGATTGTGCCATTGCACTCCAGCCTGGGCGACAAGCGCAAAACTCTGTCTCAAAAATAAAAAATTAAAAACATAATAATAATAAAGGCCAAGGACTCCAAAAACGTGTATCTTCAGACTGAACCTACACCTTGAACTCCACACTCAATGACCAAGTGTCTGCTCTTCATCATCTGGGCAGTAGAGGTCAAATGTAATGCATCCAAAAGCGAGTCATCAAAGCTTTCTATCTCCCCAGTCTCCCCTCTGCCATGACACTTCCACCCTGGAGGTGTTCTTGACACATTTCTCTTACATTCCACATTCAAGAGGGAAAAAATATTATTGGCTTTACCTCCAAAACACCGCTAAAATCTACTTCCCCCCAACCTCTGTTACTGTTACGCTGGACCCAAGCCACCATCATCCTTCACCTCAAAAGAACTCAGCTCCCAGAGCAAGTGCACCTGTCCAAACCTAAGTCAGGTCCTGCCACTGCTCTGCACAAAACCTTCCAGCAGCTCCCATCTCACTCAAGGTTAAAGCCAAAGCCCCCCCAAAGGTACCAAAACCCTACAGATCTGAGCCCCACCGCATCTCTGGCCTCTCTTCTTGCAGCTCTGATCCAAGCACACCAACCTTACTCACCTGCTCAGGTCTTCACTCAAATGCCCGCTGCCTCTTGAGGTCTCCCGGCTGTGCTACTTAAAATTACAACCTCCCCCAGGCCCCTTTAGTCCCCCTTCTCTGCTTTATTTTCCTCCATTGTACTTACCACCTTCAAATATACTCTATAATGTATTTACAGCATTTGGTTACTGTCTGTCTCCCCTAACTCCAAGAATACAGGTCCATAAAGGCAGGGCATTTTGTGTTGTTCGGGATAAATTCCCATTGACATATGCTAGATGAGCAATAAATATCTGTCGAATGAATGAATAAATGAATGGGAAGAACAAAAAATATAAACTTCAGAAATATTGAACTCTGCCTCAGTCAGCAAATTCAAAATCCCTTACAAATTTCGTAAGGCTCAGGGTCATTTCCATTTACATTTTTCTTTACCTTTAAGCCCTAGAGTTCCAAAACTTACCACAGCATAGGAGAAGAGGAAAATGGTATCCAGTGTTCCGAGGAAAAGAGTCGCTTTCTCTGCACTGGGGAACAAATGGTTGCTGCTCCAGATCTACAGTAAGACAGCAGGAACAGGTCAGTCCCTATAGAATCTGGAGGAGGCCATCCCAAGCCCCACCTAGCAACCCCAGGAGCTTAGGGAAGGGAGATCGCAGCCCACCTACAACCCATTCACGACAAAGCAGCTGAGCAGCTCTCACAGCACCTCAGTGGCCAGTCTGCAGAACCACAAAACGAGTTCTTTCTATTTTTATTTACTTATTTATTTATTTTTGAGACGGAGTCTCACTCTGTTGCCCAGGCTAGAGGGCAGTGGCACGATCTTGGCTCACTGCAACCCCCACCTCCTGGGTGCAGGTGATTCTCCTGCCTCAGCCTCCCTCAGCTGGGATTACACGCACGTGCCACCACGCCCAGATAATTTTTGTATTTTTAGTAGAGACGGGGTTTCGCCATGTTGGCCAGGATGGTCTCCATCTCCTGACCTCGTGATCCACCCACCTCTGCCTCCCAAAGTGCTGGGATTACAGGCATGAGCCACCGTGCCCGACTGAGAGCTACGTTCTTTGTAACTGCAAAATGCCATGTATGATCCTGCAGGATCTTTATATTCTTCAGCTGTGTTTAAATCCAGTTTTTTAAATTCCTTTAGGATAAGAATTCCAAGTCTTACACATATTTATACAGGGTCTAACAGTGAAAAGAACCCATGGTTATTTTGTCAATGTCTTTTGTAATGAATTAAATAATGTCCATTCATTTTCATTTTAAAGAAAGATGAGCAGGATATATGAAACCAGGCCATGAAAGGAACCACTAAAGGAAATGGAAATACAAATTTATGCTGAAAAAAAGAGGCACAGGGAATCTGTGAAAAGTTATCCTCAACTTTATCAAGGGCCAGCAGTGGAAAAAAGATCTGAGTTAGTTTATAGAACTTTTTTTTTTTTTTTTTTTTTTTGGAGACGGAGTCTCGCTCTGTTACCCAGGCTGGAGTGCAATGGCACGATCTTGGCTTACTGCAACCTCTGCCTCTTGGGTTCAAGTGATTCTCCTGCGTCAGCCTCCTGAGTAGCTGGGATTACAGGCGCCTGCCACAGCACCCAGCTGATTTTTGTATTTTTAGTAGAAACGGGGTTTCACCATGTTGGTCAGGCTGGTCTCAAACTCCTGACCTCGTGATCCACCTGCCTCGGCCTCCCAAAGTTCTGGGATTACAGGTGTGAGCCACGGTGCCCAGCCTAGTTTACAGAACTTTCAAAAATGTAATGGGCTGCTTCACAGTGTAGTGAATTTCCCCCGCAATAGACATCCCTGAGGGAAACGGAAAGGTAATTTCTCAAAGATACAGAAGGGGTTCTTTGATAGGATGGGAGATGGACCAGATCATAGCCCTCCAACTGTGGTCCACGGAACTCGGGGAATCAGAGAGGCCTCCAGAGCCTTGCCCCAAGGGGGTCTGCAAGGTCAAAATTCTTTGCACCACATTAAAATGTGATGTCCTTTCAACTTTGTTCCCTTCTGCACTGACAGTGCAAGAGCAGTGGAGACAAACTGCTGCACCTTAGCATAAACCAAGGTAGTAATGCCAAACAGCACTAGTGATCACCATATTGCTCACTGCAGCATGCTCACAATAAAAAACCAGAACAGGATTTTAAAAAGCCAATGTCGGCTGGGAGGGGTGGCTCACACCTGTAATCCCAGCACTTTTGGGAGGCTGAGGCGGGCGGATCACTTGAAGTCAAAAGTTCAAGACCAGCCTGGCCAACATGGTGAAATCCCATCTCTGCTAAAATTACAAAAATTAGCCAGGTGTGGTGGTGGGCGCCTGTAATCCCAGCTACTCGGGAAGCTGAGGCAGTAGAATTGCTTGCACTTGAGAGGAGGTTTCACTGAACCGAGATCGTGCCACTGCACTCCAGCCTGGGTGACAGAGTGAGACTCTATCTCAAAAAAAAAAAGCCAGTGTCACGTAAGACTGTCCTTCATGAAGCAGTAAAAATTTTTAATTTTATAAACTGTAGGCCCTTGAGTACAATAATTTTTTTCTTTTTTTTTTTTTTTTTTGAGACAGAGCCTCACCCTGTCACCCAGGCTGGAGTGCAATGGCGCGATCTTGGCTCACTGCAACCTCCGCCTACCGGGTTCAAGCGATTCTCCTGCCTCAGCCTCCTGAGTAGCTGGGACTATAGGCACGTGCTACCATGCCCGGCTAGTTTTTGTATTTTTAGTAGACACAGGTTCCACCATGTTGGTCAGGCTGGTCTCGAACTCCTGACCTCGTGATCTGTCCCCCTCGGCCTCCCAAAGTGCTGGGATTACAGTAGTGAGCCACTGCATCTGGCCAATAATTTTTCATATTCTGTGTGAGTAAGTAGAAAGTCTGCAAGAATCACTTCTGATACCAAAGCAGCTGGAACGTATTTTGACTTGAAAGAATGACTGAGAAACTAGTTATTCAGATTTGAGTATTTGGCAGCTATTTCCTCAAAAATGAATGAAATTAGCCTGTCACTTTAAAGAACCAAAGAACAACACAAATAGATCTTAATGTAAGAGTATTCCAAAGTGCATTGATACAGTTTCAGATTCCATCACTGGAACTAACTTTTAAGAAATTATCACTTATCAAAATTTTGCTGTAGTACCAAAGACAAATGAACATCCACAATTAACTGAAAAGGCTATAAAAACACTTCTCTCTTTTCTAACTTCAAACCTGTGAAAGGCCAGATTTTCTTCCTATATTTCAAATAACTTTTTTTTTTTTTTTTTTGAGATGGGGTCTCATTATGTTGCCCAGGCTGCTCTTGAACTCCTGGGCTCAAGCGATCCAGCATTAGCTTCCTGAGTATTTGGGACTACAGACACACTCCACCATGCCCAGCTAATGGATCTCTGAATAAACTCTGCAACACATTGAATTCAAAGGAGACATGAAAACCCACTATCTCCTATTAACAGACATGAAGTGATGTGCAAAAATGTAAAACAATGCCACTCATTATTCTGTTTTGAAAAAGTCATTTTTCAGAAGATGTTATTTATGTTAATACTTATTGACTTATTTAATTCATTAAAAAGCAATCCCAAAAACTCCAATGTATTTTTTAAATTCTCAGCTTTAATTTCTAAACTAGTATCTATAGATATAAACCCATATAACCAAACACATTTTGGCATCCTACGACCAAAAAGCTAGAAAATCCTTGAACTAAATCATTTCTGAGGTACTTACTAATTATAATATACTGGCATTTCTGAGATGGGTTGTTACAGAAAGAAATTTTGATTTTAGGCCAGGTACGGTGGCTCACGCCTACAATCCCAAGCACTTTGGAAGGCCGAGACAGGTCGATCGCTTGAGGTCAGGAATTTGAAACCAGCCTGGCCAACATGGCAAAACCCCATCTCCACCAAAAAATACAAAAACTAGCCGGGCGTGGTGGCATGTGCCTGTAGTGCCACTACTCGTGAGACTGAGACGGGAGAATCGCTTGAACCCAGGAAGCAGAGGATGCAGTGAGCTGAGATCGCGCCACTGTACTCCAGCCTGGGAGACAGAGCAAGACTCAATCTCAAAAAAAAAAAAAAGAATTTAGATTTTAGAATATTAAAGAGGCTGGGTGCGGTAGCTCATGCTTATAATCCAACACTCTGGGAGGCCCAGGCAGGAGGATCCCTTGAGACCAGGAGCTCGAGACCAGCATAGGCAACATGCTGAGACCCCCACCATCTCTACAAAAATAAAAATAAATTAGCTGGGCATGGTGGTACACACCTGTCGTGCCAGAGTTCAGTGTCTGCGTACAGGAAGCTGAGATGGGAAGATGGCTTGAGCCCAGGACTTCAAGGCTGCAGTGAGCTATGATCATGCCACTGTACTCCAGCCTGAGCAACAGAGCAAGACCCTGTCTTAAAAAACAAACAAGGCCAGCGCGGTGGCTCACACCTGTAATCCCAACACTTTGGGAGGCTGAGGTTGGGGGATCATGAGGTCAGGAGTTTGAGACCAGCCTGGCCAATATGGCGAAACCCCGTCTCTACTAAAAATACAAAAATTAGTCAGGTGTGGTGGCACACACCTATAGTCCCACCTACCTGGGAGGCTGAGGCAGAAGAATCGCTTCAACCCAGGAGGCAGAAGTTGCAGTGGGCCGAGATTGTGCCACTGCACTCCAGCCTGGGTGACAGAGCAAGATTCCAACTCAAAAAAAAAAAAAAAAACAAAAAAAACAGGCCGGGTGCAGTGGCTCATGCTTGTAATCCTAGCACCTTGGAAGGCGGGGGTAGGTGGATTGCCTGAGCTCAGGAGTTCAAGTTCGAGACCAGCCTGGGCAACACAGTGAAACCTCATCTCTACTAAAATACAAAAAATTAGCCAGGCATGGTGATGTGCACCTGTAATCCCAGCTACTCCGTAGGCTGAGACAGGAGAATCGCTTGAACCTGGGAGGCAGAGGTTGCAGTGAGCCAAGATAGTGCCATTGCACTCCAGCCTGAGCGACAGAGCAAGACTCCATCTCAAAAAAATAAATAAATAAATAAATTTAAAAGAATATTAAAGAGAAAAATCGCAATCAGCAATTTTAAAGAAACATCTTTATTTTTAATCCATGTCAAGTGAGTAATGTGCCCACGTTGTAACAAGGTTCAAGGGTGGCACATCTCACACATGTGTGCGAATACTCAATAATCCAGCTTATGAACTACAAAAGAATCAAAGAAATGTATCTTTAACAAAAAATAAAATCCCCAAATCATAAACAAATAATAAAGTGTGATTCCAAAGCACTGGAACTAATTTCTAGGTGGCTTCTGGCACCAATCTGGTTACTTTAACTTCACACATACTGTGAAAACGCATTCTATCGAAGATGAGAAAGCAGTGCAGGCTCACACAGCTGACATCAAACAGTAACTTCAGCAATGCCAATTTGGGGCCCTAAATGTCTTCAATTAGAGTGACATTCCCACATTCCCACTGCAACCACAGTGTTCCATCCTTGCGTGCCCAGCAGACTCATCAGGACCCATGATTAAGCCCTGCTGGGTACACGCACCAGTGTGAGCTAGAGATAAGGAACTTAAGCAGCTGCTCAAAGTTGTAGGGTTTCTTTACTCCTCCAAGAAGTTACCAAAAACTCCCTGAAGGTGTGGCTTTCGCAAGAATTAACAGATTTTAAACAGCTTTTTTCTGCTTCACTGCCAGAAGTCAGTTGAAATATACTTTTTGACTGTTGACTTAAATGGAAAACAAAACGAAACCAAAAACTAAAAGAACAAAGTAGGACTAACAAACAGATTCAGGAAACGGTAACAGAAAAAAGCCTAGAGAAGAAAGTTAACAACAATAACATAGCTCAGATCAGGATGACTATACTACTTGGTTAAAAATGTTCCAAGTATTCATAGTGAACCATCCAATGTTTAATGAAAGTCACCAGCACAACTAAGTCAACATGCTAAATGTGATTCAACCTGGTCTGAGCGTACGTTTGATGTGAACTTATCAGCCTGAATGTACTGCAGGGTTTTCTTGTATTGTGCTGGGGGGACTATATAAGCTACTACATTTGCTCGATGTTGAGGTACTTCCTGTGCACACACTAAAGTTCCCTGTGTGAGTTTCCCAGGTGAGAATGTTTATAACAGAATAAGAGCTATGCAGGCGGGCAGTGGAAGCTCACTAACATGCAAGGGCTTCCTCAAAGTGGTGAGCAGAGGATGGATGACAAGCCAACTTATGCATGAGGTTCTTTGCATTAAGGCGAGTAGAACACGTTTATGTGGGAATCTACCAAGTAGCTGTGCATAAGGTTGAGATGGAATGTCCAAAGACACTTTTTGAGACAGGGTCTTGCTCTGTCACCCAGGCTGGAGTGCAGTGGCACAAACATGGCTCACTGCAGCCTTGACCTCTAGAAACTAAATGATCCTCCCACCTCAGCCTCCTAAGTAGCTGGGAGTACAGATATGTGCCACCACACCCAGCTAATTTTTTTTTTTTTTTTTTTTTTTTTGAGACAGAGTCTCACTCTGTCACCCAGGCTGGAGTGCAATGGCATGATCTCGGCTCACTGCAAACTCTACCTCCTAGGTTCAAGCCATTCTCCTGCCTCAGCCTCCCAAGAAGCTGGGACTATAGGCATGCACCACCATACCCAGCTAATTTTTGTATTTTTAGTAGAGATGGAGTGTCGCCATGTTGGCCAGGCTGGTCTCGAACTCCTGACCTCAAGTGATCTGCCCACCTCAGCCTCCCAAAGTGTTTTTTTTTGTTGTTTTTTCCTTTTTCATTTTTGTAGAGACGGTGATCTCTCTATGTTGCCCAGACTAGTCTCAAACTCCTGGGCTCAAACAATCCTCCTGCCTAGGCCTCCCAAAGTGGTGGGATTACAGGCCTAAGCCATCGCACCTGGCCCAAGACACTTTAAATTCTCCTTCCTTCTCCTGGAGATAATTTTAGATTCCCTAGCGCTATTCTCATGTAAGAACTGTACAAATTTTTATTATAGTTTTTAGCTGAGTTGTTCTCAAATGTAAGATCTAATGATTATTATCTATAGACATAGATTTTATGTTATTATGTTTACTCACCATTTCCAATGTTTGTCCATGTCAGTGAATCCATTATAAGTTCTAAAGGTAACAGAGACTGTGTCTGCTGACCTCTTTTTTTGTAAAACACCCAGAGCTATGCACAAAAATGAAAGCTATAAAAAGTACTTTTTAGGATGCTATTTAGAGCACTTAAGAAATGTTTTTCTGTTTAATTTTTTAACTTTTAAAAATATATAAGCAAAATATTTTTTTAGCTGGCCACGGTGGCATACACCTGTAGTCCCAGCTACTCAGGAGGCTGAGGCAGGAGATCGTTTGAGCCCAAGAATTCAAGTACAGCCTGGGCAACACAGCAAGAGCACCATCTCTTAAAAAATAATAATAAAAAAAAAAATTTATTGAAAATTAATGAGAGAGGCCTCTGGGAAGCTTGGCCTGGCCTCCTCCAGACTTCACACCAGGCCGGCCTCTTCCCTTTGCTGAGTTTACCTTGTATCCTCTCACTGGAATAAATTACAGCCACACGTACTCTATGTTGAGTCCTCCTAGTTAATCACCAAACTAGGGGTGATCTTGGGAACCCCAACCCAGTTACCTTAAAAATAAAGGCAACCTTGGGCAGTACAACCAGAAATCTAGTGCCTAAATGAAATCCTCTTTTTCTGTATATTGTTCAGGCTGTACCTGAAATCCCACAATTAGTGCTCAGTGTCACTAAACTACAGCTGAAGGGGCCAGGAATGTTTTGCCTAAACAGAAACTTAGGGAGACAGGGAGGAATTTTCTTCAAAAGTTGAATAAAAATGTAAGCGTCCACCTCACACAACAGTGAGTTTCTTCTGCTTGGAACTACTGAAGCAGAAGCTGGATGATTATCTTCCAAGAATGACAAAGAAAGATTCCAATCTGGAAGGTTAGGGTACGTGATCTCTCTAAGACCACTTCCATCTTTAAGATTTATGATTCTGGGCCGGGCGCAGTGGCTCACACCTGTAATCCCAGCACTTGGGGAAGCCGAGGTGGGAGGATCACGAGGTCAAGAGATCAAGACCATCCTGGCCAACATGGTGAAACTCTGTCTCTACTAAAAAATACAAAAATTAGCTGGGCGTGGTGGCATGCGCCTGTAGTCCCAGCTACTCAGGAGGCTGAGGCAGGAGAATCGCTTGAACCCGGGAGGCGGATGTTGCAGTGAGCCGAGATCATGCCACCGCACTCCAGCCTGGCGATAGAGCAAGCCTCCATCTCAAAAAAAAAAAAAAAGATTTATGATTCTGGCCGGGCGTGGTGGCTCACGCTTGTAATACCAACACTATGGGAGGCCGAGGCAGGCAGATCACTTGAGGTCAGGAATTAGACTAGCCTGGCCAACATGGCGAAACCCCTTCTCTACTAAAAATACAAAAATTAGCCAGGCGTGGTGGTGCATGCCTGTAATCCCAGCTACTCAGGAGGCTGAGGCAGGAGAATCCATGATCCCAGGGGGTGGAGGTTGCAGTGAGCCGAGATCATGCCTGACTTCAAGGCACGTAAGCAAGATACAAGCAAATGAAACAGGCTGGGCACAGTGGCTCATATCTGTAATCCTAAAACTTTGGGAAGCCAAGGAAGGAAGATTGCTTGAGCCCAGTTCAAGACCAGCCTGGGAAACACGGTAAGACCCTGTCTCTACAAAAAAATTTAAATTAAAGAAAGAAACAGGCCGGGCATGGTGGCTCACACCTGTAATCCCCACACTTCGGGAAGCCAAGGCGGGCAGATCATGAGGTCAGGAGATCGAGACCATGCTGGCTAACATGGTGAAACCCCATCTCTACTAAAAATATTTTAAAAATTAGCCAGGAGTGGTGGTGGGCGCCTGTAGTCCCAGCTACTCGGGAGGCTGAGGCAGGAAAATGGTGTGAACCTGGGAGGCGGAGCTTGCAGTGAGCCGAGATGGCACCACTGCACTCCAGCCTGGGCGACAGAGTGAGACTCTGTCTCAAGAAAAAAAAAAAAAGAAACAATAAGAAAATATGGAAATACCAAGACATTACAATATGCAAGACAGTGTACAAGAGTTTAGTGAAGGGAAAAATCAGAAGTTGGGAAAAAACTTGACTGAAAACGTGGCATTTTACCCAGGCGTGATGGCTCACATTATAATCCCAGCACTTTGGGAGGCCAAAGCGGGTGGACTGCTTGAGCTCAGGAGTTCAAGACCAGCCTGGGCAACATGGTGAAACCCCATCTCTACAAAAAAAAAAAAGATTAGCTGGGCACGGTGGTGCGTGACTGTAGTCCCAGCTACTCAGGGGGCTGAGGTGGGAGGATCGCTTGAGCCCAGAAGGTGGAGGTTGCAGAGATGTTTTCTGAGAGATCGTTCCACTGCACTCCAGCCTGGGCAACAGAAAGATACTCTGTTAAAAAAAAAAAAAAAAAAGTTATATTTTATCTTGACACAAAGAGAAAGGCAAACTTTAGATAGGTGGAAAAGGGCAAAAAAGCACATAAAAGATAATGTGCAAAATCTCAAAGACAGAATCTCAAAGACAGAGCACAGCACTAACGAAAGCCAGTGAAAAAACAGCCTTGTCAAAAGGTGTGATTTCTCAACAGTTAGAAACAAGCCGGCTGGAGAGGTAAAATGGGACTGAGTCAGAGCAGGCTTTGAAATTGGTAGAATAGTTTGGCTCTTATGTGATAAGAAACAGTGAGCCATTTCAGAGTCCTAGGCAAGTAAAAGATGCAAAAAAGAGCTTAAGAAGAATCTAGGGGTGTGCACCGTCTCCTTCTTCGATCCATCCCAGCACTTTGTTCTGCTTACCTCCACAGGCAGCTCAACTGATGTGTTAAAAGCACTTGGGGTCCACTGCTCAGAGATACTGACTTTGACATTGCTGAATGTTTTTCGTGAAGCATGGAGCAACGAATAACTACAAAATAGAGAGAATACAGATGAATGAATAGCAAAGAGAAACAGCATTCAGTAAAATCACAGGTATAGGCCCATTTCTTTTATTCAGTTGTATTTTATTTTATTTGGTGGGCAGCCACCTGAACCAAAATAGATTCAGAGAGGCTCTCTCAATTTTATTTATTTTTATTTTTTGAGACAGGATCTCGCTCTGTCACTCAAGCTAGAGTGCAGTTATGATCATAGCTCACTAGGCTTGACCTCCTGGGCTCAAGCGAGCCTCCCACCCCAGCCTGAGTAGCTGGGATTACAGGGGCACTTTACCACGCGCAGTGCACCTGTAATCTTAGCTACTCGGGATACAAAAATTTCTGTATTTTTTGTAGAGACAGAGTCTTGCTATGTTGCCCAGGATGGTCTCAAACTCCTGGGCTCAAGTGATCCTCCCAACACTTGGCCTCCCAAACTGCTGGGATTACAGGCATGACACTGAACAATTTTAGAATTTTTCTCTTTTTTTTTTTTGAGACAGAGTCTCGCTCTGTTGCCCAGGCTGGAGTGCAGTGCTGTCTGATCTCAGCTCACGGCAAACTCAGCCTCCCGGATTCACGCCAATTCTCCTGCCTCAGCCTCCCGAGTAGCTGGGATTACAGGCACGTGCCACCACGCCCAGCTGATTTTTGTATTTTTAGGAGAGACGGGGTTTCACCATGTTGGCCAGGTTGGTCTCGAACTCCTGACCTCAGATGATCCACCCGCCTCGGCCTCCCAAAGTGCTGGAATTACAGGCGTGAGCCACTGTGCCTGGCCAAGAATTCTTCTCTTTAAAAAAAAAAAAAAGGATGAGCCAAGCATGGTAGCTCACGCCTATAGTCCCAGCACTTTGGGAGGCTGAGGTGGGAGGATTGCTTGAGCCCAGGAGATTGAGACCAGCCTAGGCAACATAAGAAGACTTCATCTCTACAAACAATAATAATAAAAAAAATAAATAAGCCAGGCATGGTGGCTCATGCTTATGGTCCCAGCTACTCAAGAGGCTGAGGCGGGTAGATCATTTGATCCTGGGAGTTCGAGGCTGCAGTGAACCGTGATCACACCACTGCACTCCAGCCTGGGCGACAGGGTGAGATTCCATCTCAAATAAATAAATAAATAAATAATCATTATTTCTGGTGCCTTTCATAAAGATTAATAAACAAAATCTACTCAGCAGAAATGTCAAAAAAAGCTGAGTAACAAGGTCACTTACAGCATGCCTCTAACACCCAATGGCCTGATGTATGCTATGTTACTAAGAGAACCGCTTAAGATCACCTTTGTTCTCCAGCTCCTGCTTTTAACAAATAGAGGACTTCTCTCTCCAAACAGGGTGATGAAAAGAAATGCCTGTAATCCCAGCACTTTGGGAGGCCGAGGCAGGCAGATTACGAAGTCAGGAGATTGAGACTATCCTGGCTAACATAGTGAAACCATCTCTATTTAGTAGCCGGGCATGGTGACATGCACCTGTAATCCCAGCTACTCGGGAGGCTGAGGCAGGAGAATAGCTTGAACCCAGGAGGCGGAGGTTGCAGTGAGCTGAGGTAATGCCACTGCACTCCAGCCTGGGCAACAAAGTGATACTCTGTCTCAAAAAAAAAAAAAAAAAAAAAAAAGTGAGATATATTTTTTAAAAAAAAAAGTACAAAACAAAAAAAAATAGATCAGGGCTTCTCCGCCTCCACACTATTGACATTTGCAGGTGAAACGTTCTTTGTTGTGGAGAGCTGTCCTGTGCATGGGACAATGTTTAGTAGCATCCCTGGTCTCCACCACTAACTACAAGTAGCATTCCTCTCTCCTCATGACAACCAAAACTATCTTAGACACCGCCAAATGTCCTCTGGAGGGCAAAACAGCCCTCCAGAACTACTATATTAGAGCTATCAAGACTACAACAGAAGGAATAACTAACATTATAAGTGTATGCCCATCAGTGCATTTGACACTTGCCATGCAACATCTCCCACAAAAGAAAAAAAGCAAAAAAGCAGGAGAGCAGCTTTAGCGACATGCTTACCTGAAGAAAGTGAGCAGGAACACTACAACGTGATGATGGCTGAACTGGGACAGCAGAGACACTCTTTGAAAAACATGTGGCCAGGCCATGTTCTTCCTGACCTTCCTTCTCACCTTTGACCTTAAAGTTTGGATAGTGAGTGATTTACATCATTTCTTCTTTCTGGAAAGACAAAACACATTATGGACATTATTAAACATAGGCAGATTATCCAAAAACTGAATTATTTAGATTTATAGTCACCATATAATCAGGCCTTGTGGGAAAAAAATCTCATGGCCTAGTTGACACCAGAAAACTGGATCAGTAATTATTTTAAAGCTATTAGGTAGTCCTTAAAAAAAAAAAAAATCCTGGACAAGAGATTATATCTTAATAGAAAGAGCTCATACAAACTGATAAGAAAATCACTCATTCTTATAGAAAAACTGAGCAAAGGAAATAAACAGACGATTCAGAAGAAATGAAATGGCTATTAAACTTGAGAAATAAAAGTTCAATCCCACTAGTAATATTAAAAATGTAATTAAGGCAAGAAAGCATTTGGATAGTTAAAAAAGATTGTGCTCAATGCAACTCAGGGTATAATGGTTCCCGAACTCCCATATGCTACTGAAAGAAGTAAAAATTAGTATAATAT
This sequence comes from Pongo pygmaeus, assembly GCF_028885625.2. Lineage (NCBI taxonomy): Eukaryota > Metazoa > Chordata > Mammalia > Primates > Hominidae > Pongo > Pongo pygmaeus. Next base: position 139,342,490 of record NC_072379.2, read on the forward strand.
TATAGGAAGACAATCTAGCCATGTTCATCAAGAGTGTTTGACACAAAAATTCAATTTCTGGGCTGCTCTCTCTATGCAGTAGCTGCCCTTTTATTCCTTTACTTTTGAATAAGCTTGCTTTCACTTAAAAAAAAATGAATTTCCAGGGATCTATTCCTTAAAAAATACAGATGTGTTTAGGCCTATAAACAAAAGTATTTTTCACAAAGTGTTGGAGGAGATTTTTAATATTAAAAGAAAGAAGGAGCTGGGCACAATGGCTCACACCTGTAGAACCCCAGCTATTGGAGAGGCTGAGACAGGAGGATCCCTTGAGTCCAGGAGTTTGAGGTTACAGTGAGCTATGATCACGCCACTGCAGTCGACCCTGGGCAACAAAGTGAGACCCCTGACTCTAAGCAAAACAAAACAAAATGATTAAATACAACGTTCTAAATGATCTTCTATTGCCTTGAGGTGAGGTCCCATTGCAAGACTCTGGGCAAGCTGCCTAACCCCCGTCTGCCCCCCAGTATCCCCCCAAAATGAAAAAATTTGTGTCAAAGAAACAGAGAAAGCAGTCGGGCCACCCCTTGTCATCTCCTTCCACTACTTCCAGCGGCTTTTTTTTTAATTTTTGAGACAGGGTCTCACTCTGTCACCCAGGCTGGAGTACAGTGGCACAATCTCGACTCACTGCAACCTCTGCTTCCCAGGCTCAAGCGATTCTCCAGCTTCAGCCTCCCAAGTAGCTGGGACTATAAGCATGAGCCGCCATGCCTGGCTAATGTTTGTATTTTTTGTAGAAACATGGTTTCATCATGTTGCCCAGGCTGGTCTTGAACTCCTGAGCTCAAAGTGATCTGCCCACCTTGGCCTCCAAAAGTGCTGGGATTACAGGCATAAGCCACTGTGCCTGGCCCCAATGCCTTTTCATTTGACTGTACTCTCTAAAAGCTGCACCCATGCTCTGATATCCAAGAACAATTACGCATAAAGTAAGCAGCTAAACTTAACGTCTCCAGTTATGAGTCTGCAGAACCAATCTAAATATACAATAGGGGAATAATTAAATAAATTATGGTATGTCTGAATGGCTGAATCATTTATAATCATTTGCCACGAAGACTTTTTAATGACATGAGAAAATGTCAAGTGAAAAAAAGTGGGAGCCGGTTATAAATCTAATTAACTCAACTGTGTTTACATAATACTTACAAATAAATAGGGAATATAGTAGTTCTCTCTGGGTAGTGAAATGATGGATAATTTTAATTTTCTTCTATGTACTTTCTTAAAAAGCCTACAATAAACATCTATATAATTTTTATAATGGAAGGGAAACACCCACAGCATTAGAAAAGTACTATCTTTTAGGCTGGGCATGTTGGCTCATGCCTGTAATCCCCACACTTTGGGAGGCCAATGTGGGAGGCACACTTAAGCCCAAGAGTTTGAGAACAGCCTGGGCAACATAGTGAGACCCCATCTCTACAAAAACTAAAAAAAAAAAAAAAAAAAAAAACAATAGCCAAGCGTGATGGCTCATGTCTGTGGTCCCAGCTACTCAGGAGGCTAAGGCAGGAGGATCGCTTGAGCCCAGGGGTTCAAGGAGGCAGGGAGCTATGATTACACCATTGCACTCCAGCCTGTACCACAGAGTAAGACCTTGCCTGCCCCCCGCCGCACCAAAAAAAGTAATGTAATTTATCCTCATATTCAAGGGAAAAAATCCACAAAATGGCTTGTATGATAAATCTACAACAGTAGTCAAGGTAGGGAACACATTCAAGAGCTCCGATACTCAAGAAAGGATCACAGGGCTTGGCTCTCAGATCTACGTTCACTGGAACTGTTACACTACTTATTTTCACTAGCCACAGCTCAATAGATGCACCCAAACCTTAAAGGCTAAGAGACCCAGCAGAAAGGCCATTCTTGCAACTTGTAGATAAAAGAAACAAAGTTGAGGTGGTTACAATTACGTACACATGACAGTTGTTTTCCTTACTAGCTGTTAGCCCCTGGGACAAGTCATGCTCTATAAATCGCAAGTGGTCATCCATAAAATGGCTTCTTTCATTTGAGAGTTGTAAGGCTAAAAGTAACAATGTATGTGACATATTCAGATAATTATATTAGCCACTGATCTGCCAAGGATTAATTCCAAATCAGCAGAATTTAGCTAATTTCATTTTAAAGTCATTCTTCTTGGAAAATGTTAATAAAATTACATGCCAAGTAGGACTATAAAATTCCACTCACAAAATGTAAATAAACTTCCTGTCTGTAATTCCAGGAAGTTACAAAAACAAGAACTACTAGTGTTATGACTAAATTTACTTCCATCCTGAAAATTAAACATGAAACCCAAGTGGAAAAACTCAAAACTTTAATCATTCTCTATGAATCATAGCTCTTTGAACTGGACACCTTCCCACCTCAAAACACTGTAGTATGTACTCCAGGAAAGGGCATGGGATATGAAATTCAATAAGGTATCGTGTAAAATCATAATTCCAAAAATAAATGCTCCAACAGATTGAAATTACAGTACATTGGCAATAGAGCTGTATAACCTAGGGCTGTACAGTTATACTAATAGCTTTAAATAACTACCAAGATACTTGAGGCCATTTGGATTTAGTTTCTAAATAGACCATCTTTTCCCAAGCTACAATGATTGGGGAGAAAAGGCTTAATTAAGCACATTGGAAAAACAAGCTTTATTTTATTCTTTTATTTATTTATTTTTTTCTGAGACAGAGTCTGGCTCTGTTGCCCAGGCTGGAATGCAGTGGCACAATCTCGGCTCACTGGAACCTCTGTCTCCCAGGTTCAAGAGATTCTCCTGCCTCAGCCTCTCGAGTAGCTGGGATTGCAGGTGCCCGCCATCATGCCTGGCTAATTTTTGTATTTTTGGTAGAGATGGGGTTTCACCATGTTGGCCAGGCTGGTCTCGAACTCCTAACCTCAGATGATCCACCCACCTTGGCCTCCCAAAGTGCTGGGATCACAGGCGTGAGCCACCATGCCCGGCCTTATTTATTTATTTATTGAGACAAGGTTTCACTTTGTCACCCAGACTGGAGTGCAGTGGCACAACCTCAGCTCACTGCAGCCTTGACCTCTCAGGCTCAAGCAATCCTTTGGGAATACAGGCGCGCACGCCACCACATCCAGCTTATTTTTTGTATTTATGTTAAGTCAGGGTTTTGCCATGTTGTCCAGGCTGGTCTTGAATTTCTGGCCTCGGGCAATCCTTCCACCTCAGCCTTCCAAAGTGCTAAGACTACAGGTGTGAGCCATCTCGCCCAGGAAAATAGTTTTAAACATTCACCTGCTGTGTGCATAATGACATTTAAGATGAATACTATAACATTTGGTCCCATGCAATTACAATAATAATAATAATAATAATACCTTGCATATGTATCCTATCTATCACAGAAGTGATTTCCAATCATCCATGAGCTCAGGGACCCTGGGGTGTACAGGAGTTTTTGTCAAGTCTGAGTCCATCGAGCACATCCTACTTTTTGAAGAATACTCTCTTTACCACTCTAAATACACACTGAACAAATGTGTAACATTTTTCAAATATGTGTACATGCTGTTATAATTAATAAAACCAAATTGCAAAACCAAATTTCATTTCAGTGCTTCTGAATTCATTGTAGCTTGTCATTTAGTATTTTCTCAATTGGTGAATTTTTATTTTTTAAGGCCTACAGCACCCGGTATTCCCAGGCAGTGTCCCACCCAAGCGCTAACCAGGCCCCACCATACTTAGCTTCCAAAGTCAGACAAGGCAGGGCATGTTCAGAGTGGTATGCAGGTATGGTTGTAGACTCTATTAATGAATACTGAATACACAATTATCAACCGATATTTGTCAGCAACAAGAATTTTAACATTATAGTATTTTTAATTGACAAATACAATTATATATATTTATCATGTACAACACGTTTTAAAATATGTGCACATTGTGGAATGGCTCAGTCAAGCTAGTTAATATATCCATTACCTCACCTACTTATTTTTTGTGGTAAGAAAACTTAAAATCTACTCTTTTAGCAATTTTCAAAATAGAGTACATTGTTATTAACTATAGTCACCGGTAGGGCACAGTGGCTCACAGTGGCTCACAGGCCTGTAATATCGGCAATTTGGGAGGCCGAGGCGGGTGGATTGCTGGAGTTCAGGAGTCTCAGACCAACCTGGGCAACACAGCAAAACCCCATCTCTACAAAAAATACAAAAATATTAGCCAGGTCGGGTGCGGTGACTCACACCTGTAATCCCAGCACTTTGGGAGGCCAAGGTGGGTGGATCACTTGAGGTCAGGAGTTCGAGACCAGCCTGGCCAACATGGCGAAACCCCATCTCTACTAAAAATACAAAAAATTAGCCAGGCGTGGTGACGCACGCCTGTAATCCCAGCTACTTGGGAGGTCGAGGCATGAGAATCACTTGAACCTAGAAGGTGGAGGCTGCAGTGAGCTGAAATCACACCACTGCACTCCAGCCTGGGCAACAGACCGAGACTCCATCTAAATATATATATATGTATGTATGTATGTATTAGTCGGGGGTGATGGCACAAGCCTATAGTCCCAGCCACTCCAGAGACTGAGATGGGAGGATCACCTGGGAGTTAGAGGCTCAGTGAGCTGCGATTGCGCCACTGCACTCCAGCCTGGGTGACAGAGTGAGGGCCTGTCTCAAAAAAAAACAAAACCTATAGTCACCATATTGTACAATAGATCTCTTCAACTTATTCCTCCTAACTAAAATTTTGTATCCTTTGGCCAACATCTCCCCAAACCCCCATTAGAATTATTTTAAAAGATAAAAAAAAAAATCCTTGTTTAAAAATAAGATTCTGGACAGGCATGGTGGCTCATGCCTGAAATTCCAGTAATTTGGGAGGTCGAGGTGGGAGGACTACTTGAGCCCAGGAGTTTGAGACCAGCCTGGGAAACGTAGCAAAACCCCGTTTCCACAAAAAATACAAAAAGTAGCCAGGTGTGGTGGTGTGTGCCTGTAGTCCCAGTTACTCAGGAGGCTGAGACAGGAGAATCACTTGAGCCTGGGAGGTAGAGGTTTCAGTGAGCCAAGATTGCGCCACTGCATTCCAGCCTGCACGACAGAGTGAGACCCTGTACCAAAAAAAAAAAAAGAAAGGATTCCTTTGCTTCCATTCTCTCCAGAAAAAAAAAAAAAAAAATACTGGCAAGATTCTTGCCATCAAATAAAATCCAGAAAACCATTGGCCAGGCATGGTGGCTCACGTCTGGAATCCCAGCACTTTGGGAGGCTGAGACAGGCGGATCACGAAGTCAGGGGTTTGAGACCAGCCTGGCCAACATGGCGAAACCCTGTCGCTATTAAAAATATAAAAATTAGTTGGGCGTGGTAGCAGGCGCTTGTAATCCCAGCTACTCAGGAGGCTGAGGCAGTAGAATCGCCAGAGGTTGCAGTGCCAAGATCATGCCACTGCACTCCAGCCTGGGCAACAAGAGCAAGACTCCATCTTAAAAAAAAAAAAAAAAAATCCAGAACCATTAAGCCACCTTCTACTTTCCAAAGCAAGTTCACAATCACTAACTCATGTGATTTTTATAGTGAAGTTTTTCTTAGTCCTAGAAGACTACCCATTAAAAATGGTAATTTCCAGAATGGAACACAATAGTGAAACCACCTTTGCAAAACTGTAACTGAGAAAATTATGACAGTGAAAGAAATCAGAACTAACCGGCTCTATCTTGCTTTTAACCCTTAAGGAATGTCCTTGTTCATTCCTGGGCATAGGCTGAACTAACTTTAGGAAGGAATTCAGTTCATGGTTTGACACTGAAACAAAATTGATAACAGACCCCCTTCTTGCCTGGGGTCCAGTCTGCCTTTGCAGGACTAACAAATTAGCTACAAGATTAGAAATTACAATTTAGGGGTCATGCAACCTCTGGGGTCTGAACCTCCCCAAATTGCTCCTGGGGATAACATCACTATTGTAAAACCTAAGATCAGTGCTTGAAACATTTTGCAGACTCTGTACTCGATAGATCAGCTGACACCACCCAGACTGGTAATCTGGCTCAACCAGCTCTGCCATCCCACCCAGGAACAGAAGACAGCAAGAAAACCTCACTTCGGCCCCCAGTGACTCCTTCTCCAACCTGACCAATCAGCACTCCCTACTTCCCAAGCCCCTACCCACCAAATTATCTTTAAAAACTCTGATCCCCGAATGCTCGGGGAGACTGATTTGAGTAATAATAAAACTCCTATCTCCCGCACAGCCGGCTCTGTGAGAACTACTGTTTTGCCATTGCAGTTCCCCTGTCTTGATAAATTGGCTCTGTCTAGGAAGCAGGCAAGGTGAACCCATTGGGTGGTTACAATAGTGTGCAATCACTGCTAAGTAAAAGATGACTTCGCACTGCAGCAACACGTCCAGGTGGAAGGCAATGCTGCCTTCTGAAACGCTGCTTTGGGATATAAAATTTCCCCCAATTATTATTTCTAATTTCACTTTCTATAATGGTATTTAGAGTCCTTTCCAACCCAAATACAAAGCTGTTTCAGAGGCCAAGGCAAGAGGATCATTTGAGGACAGTAGTTCAGTATCAGCCTGGGCAGCAGACCCCGTCTCTACAAAAAATTTAAAATTTCACCAGATGTAGTGGCATGCACTGTAGTCCTAGCTACCAGGGAGGCTGAGGCAGGAGGATCGCTTAAGGCCAGGCCTTCAAGGCTACAGTGAGCTATGATGATGCCACTGCACTCCTGCCTAGGTGACAGAGGAAGATCCTGCCTCAAAAAACAAAACAAAACAAAAAAACCCAACTGTCTCGTATTAGGAACTCTCTGAAGAAAGTCTACTGCAGAGTGGGCAGGGGCGTGGTCAGCAGGAAAAGAGATGACATACATGAAGCCACCACACACCCACTCTGCCCCATTCATCTCATCTGCCCAGTCTTCCCACACACCCACCCCCAGCCCTTTTGACCATGCTCTCTGGAAACAGAGATACACGGTTAGCAAGCCCCGTATACTTGCTCTCTGGAAACCTAGTTACATGGTTAGCAGGCACCATATCCTCACAAGACTCCAGGCGCTCCCGATACCTTCACTTCCCCTAAGGCCTTTCAAGAGGAGCAGTCTTCCCTCCCCCAACCTACATGCCTCAAGGACACAAGGGGTCCATGTTCTCTTTGTTCCCCGAGGCCGTTTCTGGACCACTGTCTTCCTGCCAAGACCCCAGCTTCTTTGAAACTCACACCTTGGGGCTCTATAGCCTGCTGTTCCCCATAGATGTCAGGGACTGATCTCCCCCGCACTCCTGTGGCATGGTCACCCAACCTCCATCCCCACCACCAGGTGGATAAGCTCCCTCCTGGGCCTCTCAGTTCCGGTTCTCTTCACCACCACCCTTCTCCTCCATCCCCCAATAAAAAACCCACACAAGGCTGAAGCCTGGTAGCCGGATTTCAAACCTCCTACTTCCTTTCCTTGCAGATCACTTACCTGAATATACCACACCTCAACGGTCATTTGACCTCAACAAGGCTCCCAATTCAGTAGCCTCATTTTTACCTTATCCATCCCCCTCCTGTCCTCACTTCCTGCCTTACCAATTTAGAATCTACAGTGCCCTTCCTTGTCTCTGTCCTCCTCCTTCCCTGCACCAAAGCAGCTGAGTTTTGCCACAGAAAAATCACTCAAGCAGGCTGATTTCACTTTTTAGATTGAAACCACAAACCTCAAAGGGCATGCAACACTGCCCAGCAAGCCTACTACACTTCCTAGTAATTTTGCTTTCTCAACCTGTGACAGCGATTTCACACTTCTCTTTTTAAACTTCCAACATCGTCCTCTCCTCCTTCCTCTGGTATCATACCTTTATGTCAACAATTCCCAGATTCATTGCTCTAACTTAGACCCTCCAGGATCCAAATGACCAATTAATATCCCTCCAAAATCTAAAACAGAACTCTTAGGCCAGGCACAGTGGCTCACGCCTGTAATCCCAGCACTTTGGGAGGCCAAGGCAGGAAGATCACTTGAGATCAGGAGCTCGAGGCCATCCTGGCCAACATAGTGAAACTCTGTCTCTACTAAAAACACAAAAATTAGCCGGTTGTGGCGGCATGCGCCTTGTAATCCCAGCTACTTGGGAGGCTGAGGCAGGAGAATCACTTGAACCCAGGAGGCAGAGGTTGCAGTGAGCCGAGATCAGGCCACTGCACTCCAGTCTGGGCAACAGAGTGAGACTCCATTTCAAAAAAATAAACAATAAGATAAAACACAACTCTTCATTTCTCCCTCCAAATCTATCCCTCCCCTGTGGAGTTCTAATTAGAGAAAAAGGAGTCAGGCTGGTGGGATCAGGGGAAACCAAAAAGAATAAGCAGATAAACTATAAGCCTGCCTTTCTTCGTGGCCCAGGACATATATCCCTCCTGTGCAAGTAACTCACAATCTTCCTGCACCCAGTAATCACCAGACACTCAGCCGACAGAAACATGCAAGTTAGCTCACTGCAACCTTATCATTATCTGTACTGCACAAAGCCCTCTTCAGCACACAGCACCATCCTATAAAATCTCCAGCAAGCCTTTATCTCTTTGCAGTCAGCTCCTCTTTTGCTGACCTGCCTGTTGCTTCTTTGCAAACATACTCTCAGACCTTCTCTAATAAATATGCCTTTCTATACCTATAACTGTCTTGGTAAATTCTTCTCACCACCTACACCACCAGCCCAGATAGTCACTGATCACCTGCAACATTTTGGTGGCCTGTACGGGAAACTCGCCTTATGGAAAACCCTCTCCCCTCCCTTTCTCTTTCCCAACTTGGGACTCTTAGTGGACAGCATCTAAGCAGGAAGATAACTGAAGGTCCTGGCTGAAGCTATACTCCAATGGGACTGAAAGGTGTCCGTGTAACCTCCACCAGCCCAGATAGTCGCTAATCACCTGCAACATCCCTTGGTATTCCCCATCTCAGCAAAGGTACTGCCATTCCTTACAGTCAACCAAGGTAACTATGAGGTAGCCTATACTTCTTTTCCCTTAACTTCTACATCCAACCCATTACTAAATCCAGTCCTTTTCACCTCCAAAATATATCCCAAATCCCAACCTCCAGATGGATAAGCTCACTCCCCAGCCTCTCAGTTCTGGTCCTCTTCACCGCCACCCTCTGCTCTCCATCCTCACTGCCCCGCCCTAAGATAAACCACCAGTAGCATCTCCTACCTGCCTACCTCGACAGCTTCTGCTTAAAACTCTTTACTGCCTTCCCAAGACTGAGATAAAAACACAGATTCTTTGCCACAGCCTTCAAAGCCTGTCTAACCTCTGCAGGTAAATAGGATGCTTAGGGCTGGGGAGGGACAGGGCTGACAGATGGGTTGGTACAGATGGAGGAGGAGCCTGCCTGAGCCAGTATCTAAACTGCAGAGGTTGGGTTTTGTTTTATTTCATTACTTTTCAACTGGTATTATATGCCTAAGATATAAAACTCAAAAGGTATAGCTGGGTGCAGTGGCTCATGCCTGTAATCTCATCACTTTGGGAGGCTGAGGTAGGCAGATCACCTGAGGTCAGGAGTTTGAGACCAGCCGGGCCAACATGGGGAAACTATGTCTCTACTAAAAATACAAAAATTATCCAGAAGCAGTGGCGTGCGCCTGTAATCCCAGCTACTCAGGAGGCTGAAGCAGGAGAATCGCTTGAACCCAGGAGTTGGAGGTTGCAGTGAGCTGAGATCGCGCCACTGTACTCCAGCCTGGGTGACAGAGCAAGACTCCATCCCAAAAAAGAAAAAAAACTCAAAGGATACAACTCCCTCCTGTGTCCTCAGTCCACCCTGATCTCCTAACCAGTTTCTTTCACGTCTTCTTTCTTTCCTTCAGGGGCACAATCTGTGCCTCTGCACACATACCAGGCAGAGCCCCCAAGATCACACATGCAAACACACAGCACACACTATCTGTTGTGCATTTTCTTCACTTACCAGAGGTTGGAGGTCCATCCATATCAGCACCCGCAGAGCTGAACACGTGCGCCGTCCTCCCTGACATGAACGAGTCTTTAGATATTTAACCAGTCCCCCACTGGGCAGCTGGGTGGTTCCCAATCCTTTGCCAGGCCACCTGGTGAGGATCTAGCCTGTCTCCTTTCTGCTGTGCCCACCTACCTCCCACACTCACCACCACCATCTCCCCACACCAAATCCCTCTCCTGTCCCTGAACCCATCAAGCCTCCTCCTGCTTCGGGCTTTGTGTTTATTGTTCCGCAAGAGAAGTGCTTTTGTCCTGCTTCTTGGCAAATGGCTTGCTCCTTCCTTTTCTTGGCTAGTCAATGAAATGTTACCCCCTAGAGTGAGCTCCCTGATCACCCTGTCTAAAATGGTCTCCCCTGGTTACTACCTCTCTCATCTCTTTCGCCATTTCTTTCCTTCAAAGCATCTCTCCCAATTATCTGGTTTAATTGTTTCCATGTCTACTGTTCATCTGTAAGCTCCATAAAAGCAGTGGCTCTCTCTGTCCTGAGTCCCACAGCTACATCCACAGGACCCAGCAGAGCACTGAGAATGATCAATAAATATTTTTTGGGCTGGGCGCGATGGCTCACACTTGTAATCTCAACACTTTGGGAGGCCAAGGCAGACAGATGGCTTGAGCACATGAGTTCGGAACCAGCCTGAGCAATATGGTAAAACCCTGTCTCTACAAAAAATACAAAAATCAGCAGGGCATGCTGGTGCACACCTGTAGTCCCAGCTACTCGAGAGGTGGAGGCGGGAGGATCACTTGAACCTGGTAGGTGGAGACTGAAGTGAGCCAAGGTTGCACCATTGCACTCCAGCCTGGGCAACAGAGTGAGATCCCATATCAAAAAAAAAGTTTTTTTTGAATCAATGAATTGGTTGACTGACAGCAGAACACTGAATGCTTACAAAGTACTAGGCACCATGCTAGGTACCTACCATGCATTACTGCATTTAGTTCTCTCAGTGTTTTACAGATGAGAAAACAGATATTAGAAAGTAATCTCTAGGTCTGGTCCAGTGGCTCATGCCTATAATCCCAGCACTTTGGGAGGCCAAGGTGGGAGGATCACTTAAGCTTAAGAGTTTAAGACCAACCTTGGCAACATAGGGAGGCCCCATCTCTACAAAAAATACAAAAATTAGCCAGTTGTGGTGGTGGACACCTGTGGCCCCACCTACTTGGGAGGCTGAGGTGGGAGGGTTACTTGAGCCCGGGAGGCTGGGGCAGCAGTGAGCCATGACTGCACCACTGCACTCCAGCCTGGGCGACACAGCGAGACTCCATCTCAAAAAAAAAATTTTTTTTTGGAGACAGGGTCTCGCTCTGTCGCCCAGGCTGGAGGGCAGTGGCGTGATCTTGGCTCACTGCAACCTCCGCCTCCCAGGTTCAAGCGATTCTTCTGCCTCAGCCTCTTGAGTAGCTGGGACTACAGGCATGCACCACCACGTCCAGCTAATTTTTGTATTTTTAGTAGAGACAGGGTTTCACCATATTGGCAAGGCTGTTCTCGAACTCCTGACCTCGTGATCCACCCGCCTCAGCCTCCCAAAGTGCTGGGATTACAGGTGTGAGCCACTGTGCTCAGCCCTCAAAAAATTTTTTAAAAAAGAAAGCAATCTCACTCAAACGATGGAGTGCACATTCCAACTCAGACCTAATTCTAGATCCTATGTTATATCATTTAAGGGTAAAGGTTAAAATAGAAAATACTCCAAGCTGGGTAAAATAAAATAGTTAGAACTATCACACCCTTCATGCATTAAAAAAGAGCTATAAAGCTGGGCACCGTGGCTCATGCCTGTAATCTGAGCATTTTGGGAGGCCAAGGCGGGTGGATCACGAGGTCAGGAGTTCAAGACCAGCCTGGCCAAGATGGTGAAACCCCGTCTCTACTAAAAATACAAAAATTAGCCAGGCGTGGTGGCAGGCACCTATAATCCCAGCTACTTGGGAGGCTGAGGCAGAGAATTGCTTGAACTCGGGAGGCGGAGGCTGCAGTGAGCTGAGATGGTGCCACTGCACTCCAGTCTTGGTGACAAAGCGAGACTCCATCTCAAATTAAAAAAAAAAAAAGACGCTATAAAAAAATAAAAATAGGCTGAGTGTGGTGGCTCACGCCTGTAATCCCAGCACTTTGGGAGGCTAAGGCAGGTGGATCATTTGAGGTCAGGAGTTCTAGACTACCCTGGCAAATATGGCGAAACCCTGTCTCTACTAAAAACACAAATATTGGCCAGGTGTGGTCGTGGATGCCTGTAATCCCAGCTACTTGGGAGGCTGAAACAGGAGAATTGCTTGAACCCAGGAGGCGGAGGTTGCAGTGAACCGAGATCCCCCTACTGCTCTCCAACCTGGGCAACAAAGCAAGACTCCACCTCAAATAATAAATAAATAAATAAATAAAAGAACTAGCACACCTAAACTCAGAGGTATATACCAAGGATGGGGAAAAAAAACAACTTACTGGTAAGAGTGGTTCTCTTACACACTCAAAGGAGAGAGGCATTAGATGGGCAATTACTCACCTCCCAGACTTCAGTTTTTATGTCTGCACAGTAAAAAGATTATGTGTATTCAAAGTGTAAAGAAGAATGTGGGAAATTATTAAATGGATAGTTGAGTTCACCATTTTTACAGTATTGTATATGTTGCAGTTTAGCATCTCAATGCTCACACTCATACAACTATCTTTTTTTTTTTTTTTTTTTCCTTCAGAGACAGGGTCTCACTCTGTTACCCAGGCTGGAGTGCAGTGGCGTGATCATAGTTCACTGCAGCCTCAATCTCCTACCTAGGTTTAAGTGATCCTCCTGCCTCAGCCTCCAAAGTTGCTGGGACTACAGGTGGGCACCATCATACCTGGCTAATTTTCTTAGTTTTTGTAGAGACAGGGTCTTGCTATGTTAACCAGTCTGATCTTGAATTCCTGGCCTTAAGAGATAGATCCTCCTGCCTCAGCCTCCTGCCTCAAAGGCCTAGGATTATGGGCATGAGCCACTGCACCCAGACACAAGTATCTTTTTTATCCCACATTATCTCATATGAAGCCATTTACTTGTACCTCATAAATCCTTTTTATTCATAATTCATCCATCTTCCTGTAATTTTTCTTTCTTCTTAAATTATCTCATTACCACAGGCATAAAATACTTGGCATTTATCTGTAAATATCTCTCATTTTATTCCAGGGTTTCCAAAACCACATTCTTCCTCCCTGTTTTTGGACATGTTCCAAAGACAACCAGTTTTCAAGACAAAAATCTTTCCCTCTTCTACACAAAGGATTTATAATCAAGTTAATGGTCACTGCAGTGACATGACATTAACACTGATGAACAGAGAACAAATCAGAACATTAAACAATGAACAAGGCAGTTGATCCTGACAACTAGAAAGCAGCAAGATACTGTTGACTTAACTTTTATAAAAGTATTATTTCCGGGTCATCTTCTTAGGCAGAGACTGGAAATCAAAGACTAATAGAAGAATGGTGTCATTCAAGACACAAGCCAGGTATGGAATCTAAGACCCTCCACTTAAGTAGCTTCTCTGAATCTCAATTTCTTTTCTTTCTTTCTTTTTTTTTTTTTCTGTTTGACAGAGTCTGAGGCCGGGCGCAGTGGCTCACGCCTGTAATTCCAGCGCTTTAGGAGGCCGAGGCAGGCGGACTACGAGGTCAGGAGATCCAGACCATCATGGCCAATATGGTGAAACCCCGTCTCTACTAAAAATACAAAAATTAGCCCGGCGTGGTGGCGGGCGCCTGTAGTCCCAGCTACTTGGGAAGCTCAGGCAGGAGAATCACTTGAACCCGGGAGGCGGAGGCTGCAGTGAGCCGAGATGGTGCCACTGCACTCTAGCCTGGGCGACAAGAGCAAAAACTCACTCTCAAAAAAAAAAAAAAGGCAGAGTCTGGCTGTGTCGCCCAGGCTGGAGTGCAGTGGTGTGATCTCGGCTCACTGCAGCCTCCGCCTCCCAGGTTCAAGCAATTCTCCTGCCTCAGCCTCCCGAGTAGCTGGGATTACAGGCATGCGCCACCACGCCCAGCTAATTTTTGTATTTTTAGTAGAGACGGGGTTTCACTATGTTGGCCAGGCTGGTCTTGAACTCCTGACCTCAAGGGATCCACAGGCCTCGGCCTCCCAAAGTGCTGGGATTACAGGCATGAGACACTGCGCCCAACCCGAAGCTCAATTTCCTCATGTATTAATTAAACGAGATAATTTATATGGAGTTCTTAGTATAGAGCCTAGTATCCAAGAAACATCAAACAAACTGAAAAGAAATCATTTAAGCACCAAAGCACTGAAGACATTCCCTTCAACAACTATTATATATATTTATGTATGTATAAATTTGTGTAAAGGTAGAAATAAACCGGTGGACAAAAAGATAACAACTGAATGATTTTGCTCACCCCAGGAATCACTCCTCCCTATAAACTTTTCAGTAAGAGTTACCACGAGATAGCCTACCATCTTACATTTCAAGAAAACACTAAAAACTCCGGGGACACATTCCCATTATCTCCCGTCAAAACTGAGAATAAACAGAACACACCCTGCGAAGAAGAATAGGGAGAGAATGACGAATAATTTGACCAAATTCTTTGATTGAGTTCATGCTAGTTACCAGAAGACAAAACCAGTCACTCCACTGAGACCCCGCTTCTTCTCTGACCTCTATACATCCTTTCCAAAGAGCTTCCTTCCCCACCTACCTGAAAAGCATCCCCTCTCCCCTGGTCCGAACGACAAGCCCTTTTCTGATCAAGTCAGAATCTCCCAGACCCACTGCTGGAGGACAGGCGAGCGAGGAGCACAAAAGCCGCCGCCGCGTGGATCAGGGCCGGGCCGCAGGGTCCCCCGGGGGTCCTTCTCCTCCCCATCCTCCCCATCGCAGCCTCGCCGTGACCGCCGAGACCCCAGGCCCGGGCCCAGGGAGGAGAAAGAGGGGGCGAGCGGCCGACCCACCCAAGGGGGGCCGCCACCTACATCTCCCCACCGCCCTCCCGACCCGGGAAGCCCCTCGGATTGGACCCGCCCCCGCCCCAGCAGGTCTTCGGCCCCACGCATCACGGCTCGCGCACCCGAGATCCGCAGTGGTCGCCGCTCTCCAGCCGCAGCTCAGCTCGCCGGGTCTGCTTGGCTCCGCTGCCCGCCTCCCCCGCCGCCAGCTCACCCCTGGCGCCGCGGCCAGGGTTTCCGGACGTCCACGTGACCCTCCCGTCCCGGGGCACGCTGGGAGTTGTAGTCCCGCGGCGCGGCCTCACCTGCCGGCGCGGAGGAGGGCGAGGAGGGCGGAGGCTGGGAGCGTAGAGAGCTCTGCTGCTGCGGACCTGGCCAGTAATGTTAGCTGCAAAAGACGAGAGGTAGAGAGAAGAAATGATATGTGGAGAACTGGTGCATCCTTTTTTTTTTTTTTTCTTTCAAAAAAGCGGTATTCGGTCTTTGTTTTTATAAAAAGTAACATGCTGCTAAGTGTGCTACTGACCTGCCTAAATTTTAGGTGTCTAATTAAATGCAGGCCGGGCACATTGGGCTCACGCCTGTAATCCAACACTTTAGGAGGTCGAGAAGGGAGGATCACTTGAACCCAGTAGTTCAAGACCAACCTTAGCAACATAGCCAGACCCCATCTCTACAAAAAATTTTAAAATTAGCCAGGAGTAGTGGCATGTGCCTGTGGTCCCTGCTACTGGGGCGACCGAGGTGCGAGGATCGCTTGAGCCCAAAAGTTTGAGGCTGGCAGCTGTGATCGCTCCACTGCACCAGCCTGGGCAACAGAACGAGACCCTGCCTCCAAAAAAAAAAAAAATCCAACACAAGTGGCTCATACCTGTAATCCTAACACTTTGGGAGGCCGAAGTAGGAGCATCATTTGAGAACAAGAGTTTGAGACCAGCCTGGGCAAGATAGTGAGAGCCGCCCACCCCCCCACCACCACCACCACCGTCGCCGCCGTTTCTTAAATAAAGGGAAAAAATACAGACATCTGTTCGAATTTTAAAGGAAAAAAAACTTCTCTTAACCCAGAAAATCTCCACAACAACCATTACATACCTGTTCTCAAGATAAACAATCACTAGTCTTCAAATAACAGAACTTGACAACACCTTTTGTCAAACATAGTTCCTCCTTACTTAATAGTAGTAATTGGGGAGACCACTCATGTTGGCTTTATCCAGAAGCAAAACAAACTTCGCATAACTTTTTGTTGTTGTTGTTCGTTTTTTAAACTTCGCATATCTTTTTGTTTGTTTTTTGTTTTTGAGACGGAGTCTTGCTCTGTGGCCCAGGCTGGAATGCAGTGGCGTGATCTCAGCTCACTGCAAGCTCCCCCTCCCGGGTTCAAGGGATTCTCCTGCCTCAGCCTCACAAATAGCTGGGACTACAGGCCCCGCCACCACGCCTGGCTAATTTT
Source organism: Pongo pygmaeus (assembly GCF_028885625.2). Taxonomy (NCBI): domain Eukaryota; kingdom Metazoa; phylum Chordata; class Mammalia; order Primates; family Hominidae; genus Pongo; species Pongo pygmaeus. The sequence continues at coordinate 139,358,962 of NC_072379.2, forward strand.
TTTGTATTTTTAGTAGAGACGGGGTTTCACCGTGTTAGCCAGGATGGTCTCGATCTCCTGACCTCGTGATCTGCCTGCCTCGGCGTCCCAAAGTTCTGGGATTACAGGTGTGAGCCACCGCGCCTGGCTAAACTTCGCATATCTTTATAGCAGGAGGTAGTTTTACAAATTGGAGCAAGGCGCCCATGTCCACTAAGTCTCTTACCCTCCTGTAGGAACTGGGAGATACAGGCACTAACTCCACGTCTGCATTTCAAAAAGATGACCCCCAAGTCCTTGAGGATACATTTCTGACTTGTGATACTGGCAAGAGGCTCATTTCGCCGTTATAAAGATTTGTATACATTTGAAAAGGACAGAGAAAGAAATTTTGAAGGAAAAGAGAGAAGGCTGAGAAGTCTCTTTATTTTCAGCAGAGGAATTAAGCCTGTTATTTTTCATTTTTATTTGCCCTTATACAGTGGTAGTTTTGTCTCTAGGCATCCAAGGAGAAATATGATGTCAGGGTGAGCAAAAATAAATGAGCCAAATATGTTACTTTTATTTTTAAAAATATATTGTGAATCGTTTATTTTTCAGTCTAAAAAAGGAAGCAAATTCTGACACACACTACAACATAGATGAACCTTAAAAAACATTATGCTAAGTGAAATAAGTCAGACGTAAAAGGACCAGTACAGTACAATTCCACTTATATGAGGTAGCCGGAACAGTCAAATTCATAGAGTCAGAAAGTAGCATGGTGTTTGCCCATGGCTGGAGGGAAGGGGAAATGAGAAATTGTTGTTTAATGGCTACGGAGTTTCCATTTGGGATGACAAAAAGGTCCTGGAGATGAATGGTGATGTTAGTTGCACAACAGTGTATTTAATGCCATTGAATTGTACACTTACAAATGGTTAAAATGGTAAATATATATACATAGAGTGAAATACATACTTTTTTGTGTTATATTTACATATGGGTGTATACATATGTGTGTGTGTGTGTACTATCAAGTGTATAACCTGTGTCACCACCACTCAGGGCTAAAATGCCTTGTTAGCCACGTGGTGGTGTGTACCTGTAATCCCAGCTACTAGGGAGGTTGAGGCAGGAGGATCACTTCAGCCTCACCTTTGGAGGCTGCAGTGAGCTATGATCGTACCACTGCGCTCCAGCCTGGGTGACAGAGGGAGACCCAGTCTCTTAAAAATGAAAAAAAAGTGTATATATATATATATATATATATACACACACATTTATACACATGAATGCCTTCTTTCCTGTAGCCCAAGCTATGCTCTTTGTATTTATAGTGACCTTGGTGGAGAGGGTCGGGTGGTAGACAGAGGCAAGATCTCTCTTCCCTTGACTTCCAAAACCATCAGGATATTTAAATATTTGTAACATTTGTTTTCTACCTGCAGATGTTCTCCAAGTGCTCAGTGGGTCTGAGTCAGGTGACTTTTTTTTTAAACAGTAACCAGCTTGTGTGCAGTGGCTCACCCCTATAATCCTAGCACTTTGGAAGGCCGAGGCAGGTAGATCACCTGAGGTCAGGAGTTCCAGACCAGCCTGGCCAACATAGTGAAACCCCGTCTCTACTAAAAATACAAAAATTAGCTGGACATGGTGGCGGGTGCCTGTAATCCCAACTACTCGGGAGGCTGAGGCAGGAGAATTGCTTGAACCCGGGAGGTGGAGGTTGCAGTGAGCCAAGATCGCACCATTGCACTCCAGCCTGAGTGACAAAAGCTAAACCTTATCTCAAAAAAAAAAAAAAAAAGTAACCATTACCAGAAGAAAGACAACATTTGGACACTTAACTTCATGACATTGACACCTAACAGGTTTTATTTCCTGATCACACATTTGGGGCGAATCTTTACCTACGCTGGATTACCACGTTGGGCTGGTGGTTCTCACCCTGCAGCAATATTTGACAGAGTCTTTTGTTTGCTTGCTATACCTGCCAGTGTTGAGTTTATCTCACCCAGAAGACAGTATCCTGAAAATGGATATGTAACTGGAATTTTGGGTAAGACATGTATTTTCAAATTTATCTGAAGACATCATAGAAGTAATGCTCTTGGACAGTGAATAAATTGCCCCGTATTTCAGTGCTTCTCAAACATTGCGGACCCCAGCCTACAGTTAAAAAGCCATTTCAGGCCGGGCATGGTGGCCCACGCCTGTTATCCCAGAACCTTGGGAGGCTGATGTGGGAGGATTGCTTGATCCCAGGAGTTCAAGATCATTCTGGGTAACAAAGTGAGGAACTGGCTCTACAAAAAAAAGAAATAAATAGCTGGGCATGATGGTGCACACCTGTAGTCCCAGATATACAGGAGGCTGAGGCAGGAAGATTGCTTGAGCCCAGGAGGTTGAGGCTGCAGTGAGCCATGATGGTGCCACTGCACTTCAGCCTGGGAGACAGAGCGAGACCCTGTCTCAAAAAAAACATTTTTTTTTTACATCACCCTGTACAATAGGCACGTGTACAACTGACCCAAAAATTTTGCAAAACAGTAGTCACTGTTACTACACAAGATACATTCTGAAGTTGTTTCCTAATCCCTTCTTGTGAAAATGCTGGTTGCAATCCACAAGGATTGATTTCATGACTCATTTATAGGTCTCAGCCCACAGTTTGGAAACAGGACACCAATGTAAATATTTTATCAAACAGGGTGTCTCTGTTTCAATTTTGCTTATTGTGTCTATAACGCCATTTAACTGCGTACGTATCACATCCTGTGTAGTGGAGAAAATCTGGTCCCTGTGATAGGCATTGAGAGGCAGTTACTGTTCTAGACTCTGGGGAAAAAAATAGTAAGGAAAATTCACCTCAGTTTTATGCTTCTACTGCCAGCATCTGGGACTGATAAACTTGAGGTTTTCTGGACATTAACCTTTGCTCTATGGTAGAATTTTTGAGGGAGCGAGGCAGACATTTTTTTTCAGCTTTTTCTTCTCATATACCTTCAAAGTTCTTTTAGTTTTGTTTTTGCCTCCTTCTCTTTGCATCATCTCCTTTCTCTGACTCCTCACAAAGAGATATTCAGATCCACAAAACAAAGACTTAAATTACTTACAATCTGGCCAGGCACGGTGGTTTCATGCCTTGTAATCCCGGCACTTTGGGAAGCCAAGGCAGGAGGATCACTTGAGCCCAGGAGTTTCTTTTCTTTTTTCTTTTTTTTTGAGACGGAGTCTCACTCTGTCACCCAGGCTGGAGTGCAGTGGCATGACCTTGGCTCACTGCAACCTCCACTTCCCAGGCTCAAGCGATTCTCCTGCCAGAGTAGCTGGGATTATAGACTCACCACCACACCTGGCTAATTTTTGTATTTTTAGTAGAGATGGGGTTTTGCCATGTTGGCCAGGCTGATCTCGAACTCCTGACCTCAAGTGATCTGCCCGCCTCAGCCTCCCAAAGTGCTGGGATCACAGGCATGAGCCACCACGCCTGGCCAAACCCAGGAGTTTCAAACCACCATGGGCAACATAGGGAGATCCCATCTCTAAAAAAAATAAATAATTAGTGGGTCATGGTGGTGTATGACTGTAGTCCCAGCTACTTGGGATGCTGAAGTGGGAGGCTTCCTTGAGCCTGGGATGTTGTGGCTGCAGTGAGCCATGATCACGCCTGTGCACTCCAGCCTGGGCCACAGAGCAAGACCCTGTATCTAAAAAATATGTATATATAAAAAATAAAATAAATTACTTAAGATCTATATCCTCCTTTAGTTGGTGTTATCTCAACTGACAACCCTCAGGCCAGCTGTAGTCCCAGATATTCAGGAGGCTGAGGCAGGAGGATTGCTTGAGCCCGGGAGGTTGAGGCTGTAGTGAGCCATGATGGTGCCACTGCACTTCAGCCTGGGTGACAGAGTGAGACCTTGTCTCCAAAAAAAAAAAAAATTTTTTTACATCACCCAGTACAATATGCACATGTACAACTGACCCAAACATTTTGCAAAACAGTCACTGTTACTACATGAGATACATTCTGAAATTGTTTCCTAACAAGGGACACCAGGACAAATTGAGAGCAAAGGACACAAGAGCCCACAAGAGAAGGTAAAGTAGAAGAAAGGAGCAGGGGCAGCGGTCTTATGGGCCGGCGCTGGTTTAATTCACTGGCTGTTCCTTCCCATGAGGGCTTCCCGCTAGGCCGGCGGGAACAGGTGCTTTGTACCCTGAGGCAGCTCTGCACTCAGGGCAGGTGGGAGGGATTGCACTTTCCTTTCACTTTCTCAGGACGCCAAACCCGACACCTGGGGCCAGAACTACGCTTCCCACCAAGCAGCGAGGCAGGAGGAAGAAGGGGGCACTGCGAGCTGAAAAGCAAAACCAGAAGAAAGAGAAAACATTACCTGCTGACCAGCAGAGGTGAGAGAGTGAGACAGGTAAGCGACAGGTGAACCAAGAAGGCGAAGGCTGCGGGATGCCGGCGGGAGGACATCATCGGGGTGGACGCTGCCTGTGCCTCCCAGCAAGGCTTGTAGACTAAATGAAAGGGGGCTTTCGTGGAAACTCTGAGGACTCCCGAGGGTGCGGGGAGACATGGAAGTAAAGTCTCAGCTCAAGTTACAGTGATAAGACCAAGACACCGGAAGTGGAATGGCTGTCTTTAGTTGAAAAGTCAGACAGGAAAAAAGTGGTTTGATTGTGTCTGTTGTCTGCTGGATCACCTACCCATATGTGATTTCAGAGAGGGCCAAGAGAGGTATGGGATCCTTCTTCATCGCCTTAAAGCCTTGGGTTTCTGCATGCAGATTGGACATTTGAGTGCATTTTACCTTGTGTGATGAGACAGAGTGTCCTTGTCTATGACTTTAGAGAAAACCAGAGTAAAACGGAGAGGTGAAGAAGGATGTCACAAGGCAGGAGCAATTTGCAGCACATCAAATGTAATCATTAAGTGGGATCAGGTTTCAGTTACTTTTAGAGCAATTGGATGAGGAGTCCGAACACACTCTCTTGAAGAACAGTTAAAGAGGATGAGGATATTCTCCTCGGGGGGATATTCTTGCTGCTTCAAATATCTGATGGGCTGTCATGTGGAACAGGAATGTGATGTGTCTTGGCAGAGTAAGGATAGCACTGAGCTAGACAGATGGAAACCTCACGGAGGGAGGTGTCAATCCCACAGAAGTGAGAGCTGCCCAGTGCAAAATGGAAATTTTTCAGGAGGTAGTCAGTTCCTTGTGATCAGAGATATTTAAGCATAGGTGTACATTTAAGCCAGGGATGCTGATGGTGGGAGTAAAGTTTCAGGTAGGTGACTTGGTCGATTGGTGTTTTCCAAACCTGGCTCATCATCAGAATCACCTGGGGAAGAGACAGAGCAAGAGGGGAGGAGAGGGAAGAGAGACAGAGGTTTTTGGTTTTGTATTTTGTTTGTTTGTTTGTTTGTTTTTTGAAACGGAGTTTCGCTCTTGTTGCCCAGGCTGGACTGCAATGGTGCAGTCTCGGCTCACTGCAACCCCTGCCCTCTGGGTTCAACCCATTCTCCTGCCTTAGCCTCCCAAGTAGCTGGGATTACAGGTGCATGCCACCACGCCCGGCTAATGTTTTATATTTTTAGTAGAGATGGGGTTTCACCATGTTGGCCAGGCTGATCTTGAACTCCTGACCTCAAGTGATCCACCTGCCTCAGCCTCCCAAATTGCTTGGATTACAGGTGTGAGCCACTGCACCTGGCCTATTTCTTATTATTTTAATAGAGATGGGCACAGGGACAAGGCGGGGGGATGGGCGGAAGGCGGGGATCTCATTATATTGCTCAGACTACTTTCAACCTCCTGGCGTCAAGTGATCCTTCTGCCTCGGCCTGCCAAAGTGCTAGGATTACAGGCATGAGCGACTGTGGCCTGGCGCACTAAACATATTTTAAAGTTAAAAACACAAAACACAAAACCTGGCCCAGTGCAGTTTTGAGATCATACCACTGCACTCCAGCCTGGGTGACAAAGCGAGAGTCTATCTCAAAAAAAAAAAAAAAATTAAGAAATAATTTTTAAAAGAACAAGGTAAAATATGTTTAGCAAGTCTGGGATGAGCTCCAAAAATATATTTTTTCAGTGATATTCCCAGATAATTCTGATAATCAGTTAGTTTGTGAAACACTGTCATTAGAAACTTTTATTCTCCAGCCGGGCACGGTGGCTCATGCCTGTAATCTTTGGGAGGCCTGTAACACTTTGGGAGACCCAGGCAGGCAGATCACCTGAGGTCAGGAGTTCCTAACCAGCCTGGCCAACATGGCGAAACTCTGTATCGACTAAAAATACAAAAATTAGCCAGGCGTGGTGGTAGGCGCCTGTAATCCCAGCTACCTGGGAGGCTGAGGCAAGAGAATCACTTGAACCCGGGAGGTGGATGTTGCAGTGAGCCGAGACCACACCATCGCACTCCAGCCTGGGCAAGAAGAGTGAAACTCTGTCTCAAAAAAAAAAAAGAAGGAAATATATATTTTTCAATGATACTCCCAGATAATTCTGATAATCAGTTAGTTTGTGAAACACCGTCATTAGAAACCTTAATTTTCTGGCGGCACATGATGGTTCAGGTCTGTAATCCCAGCAGTTTGGGAGACTGAGGCAGGTAAATCACTTGAGGTCAGGCATTCGAGACCAGCCTGACCAAATGGGTGAAACCCCGTCTCTACTAAAAATACAAAAATTACCTGGGTGTGGTAGTGCAGGTCTATAATCCCAGCTACTCGGGAGGCTGAGGCGGGAGAATCGTTTGAACTGGAAGGCAGAGGTTGCAGTGAACTGAGATCATGCCATTGCACTCCAGCCTGGGCGACACAGCGAGACTCTGTCTCGAAAAAAAGAAAAAAAAACCTTTGGTAAAATATGCCATAACCAGCCTTTGGTAAAATATGCCATAACATTATAGCTGTGGTTTTAATTTTGAATATTCTCAAAATCCTAATTTCGTGGTCAAAAAAATTAGGCTCCAAACAGAACAAAAAGGTCATGTCACTCTTCCCCAAGCTGACTTACCAATCACCTCTTATCAGTCCTCGTTGCTGACTACCTAGATGGTCAGTAGTTTTTTGTTTTTTGGGGTTTTTTTTTGAGGTGGAGTTTCGCTCTTGTTGCCCAGGCTGGAGTGCAATGGCGTGATCTCGGCTCACTGCAATTTCTGCCTCCCGGATTCAAGTGATTCTCCTGCCTCAGCCTCCCAAATAGCTGAGATTATAGGCATACGCCACCACACCCAGCTAATTTTGTATTTTTAGTAGAGATGGGGTTTCTCTATGTTGGTCAGGCTGGTCTCAAACTCCCAACCTCGGGTGATCCACCCACCTTGGCCTCCCGAAGCACTGGGATTACAGGCATGAGCCATCGTGCCCAGCCTGGATGGTCAGTCTTACAGCAGTTGGGAATCTTTCTCCCCAGGTGAAATTGACACTAGTGGGACCTCCAATGGCAGGTGAGTCACTGCTGTGGGCATTTCCTCTGCCATCCTCCTGCTCTCCGGGCACTCTGATGGAGCATGTGGCACCTCGTCTCCAGGCCTAGGATATATCACTGCTTTTATCTGATGGTGTTGACCATCCACTGGACCCACCAGAGAATGGCAGTAGTACCTCTTTATTCCAAGAGCACCCCTAAAGTAAGATCAACACATGTAGGGCAGATGTCAGCTTATGGGGACAACTCCTCTGTGCCTGACTAGCATCATTAGCATTGTCCTCTCACAAGAATGTAGCGCTGTGTAGGTAATGACCTCCCTTCATCTCGTCTTATACTGGATCCCCAGTTCCTGGTGCTGAATTCCATCCTTTCTTCCTAGCTCTATTCTAGGTGGCAAGAACCATGCACTTCTCCAGCTCAGCCAGGACAGCGGATGAGAACTTTGACTATTTGTTCAAGATTATCCTCATTGGGGATTCCAATGTGGGGAAGACGTGTGTGGTGCAGCATTTCAAGTCTGGAGTCTACACTGAGACACAGCAGAACACGATTGGAGTGGACTTTACCGTGCGCTCCCTTGATATTGACGGCAAAAAAGTGAAGGTCAGAGGGCACCGGGACGGGACTGGTTCCACCTTTTCTTTTTTTTTTTTTTTTTTTTCCTTGAGACGGAGTCTCGTTCCGTTGCCCAGGCTGGAGTGCAGTGGCGTGATCTCGGCTCACTGCAAGCTCCACCTCCCGAGTTCATGCCATTCTCCTGCCTCAGCCTCCCGCTTCAGCCTCCCACCTCAGCCTCCCAAGTAACAGGGACTACAGGCGCCCGCCACCACGCCTGGCTAATTTTTTTTTTTTTTTTTTGTATTTTTAGTGGAGACGGGGTTTCATCGTGTTAGCCAGGATGGTTTCTATCTCCTGACCTCATGATCCACCCGCCTCAGCCTCCCAGAGTGCTGGGATTACAGGTGTGAGCCACCGCGCCTGGCCAGTTCCACCTTTTTTAGCCAGAATTCCCAACAACAAAGCACATGTCTGAGCAATAAAAGATTTCAGTACAAAACATGAAATAATACAAATAGTGGAAGAAAACATGGGAGTATTTATTTTCTCATCATGGAATGGGAAAATCAGGCTTTAAATGAGACACGAACCTAGACGCCAGTAAGGAAAATACTGCTGAATCTAACTATGAAGGTCAAATTTATACATTTCTCTATGTAAAGGTCAAATTTGCTTTTTTTGGGGGGTAGGGGGTGTAGACAGGACTTTTTGTTTTTGTTTTTTTGAGGCAGAGTCTCACTCCATCACCCAGACTGGAGTGCAGGAGCACAGTTTCAGCTCACTGCAATCTCCGCCTCCTGGACTCAAGCAATTCTCATGCCTCAGCATTCCAAGTAGCTGGATTTACAGGTGCACACCACCACACTGGGCTAAGTTTTGTATTTTTAGTAGAGATGAGGTTTCACTATGTTGGCCAGACTGGTCTCGAACTCCTGACCTCAAGTGATCCACCCGCCTCTACCTCCCAAAGTGCTGGGATTACAGATGTGAATCACCACACCCAGCCTGAGACAGGGTCTTGCTCTGTCACTCAGGCTGAAGTGCAGTGGCACAATCACAGCTCACTCCAGCCTCCATCTCCCCGACTCAAGTGATCCTCTCACCTCAGCCTCCTGAATAGCTGGAACCACAGGTGCACCCCACCATGCCCAACTCATTTTTTAAATTTGTTGTAGGGACAGGATTTTCCTGTGTTGCTCAGGCCAGTCTCAAACTCATGGGCTCAAACAATCCTCCCACTTCACCCTCCCAAAGTGCTGGGATTACAGGCGTGAGCCACCAAACCTGGCCTTAAAAGGTCAAATTTTCTAGTGGCCAGGCAAGGTGGCTCACACCTGTAATCCCAGCACTTCGGGAGGCCAAGGCGGGTGGATGACTTGAGGTCCGGAGTTCAAGACCAGCCTGGCCAACATGGTGAAACCCTGTCTCTACTAAAAGTACAAAAATTAGCCAGGCATGGTGGCAGCTGCCTATAGTCCTAGCTACTTGGGAGGCTGAGGTACAAGAATCTCTCAAACCTGGGAGGCAGAGGTTACAGTGAGCTGAGATCATACCACTGCATTCCAGCCTAGGCGACAGTGTGAGACTCTGTCTCAAAAAAAAAAAAGGTCAAATTTCCTATGTACTCAAAAATGCCATAAACTGCCAGGCATGGTGGTTCATGTCTGTAATCCCAGCACTTTTGGAGGCCGAGGCAGCCGGATCACCCAAGGTCAGGAGTTCAAGACCAGCCTGGCCAACGGGGGGAAACCCCATCTCTACTAAAAATACAAAAAAATTAACCGGGCGTGGTGGCGCATGCCTGTAATCCCAGCTGCTCGGGAGGCTTGAGGCATGAAAATTACTTGAACCCGGGAGGCAGAGGTTGCAGTGAGCCAAGATCACACCATTGCACTCCAGCCTGGGAGTCAGAGCAAGACTCTGTCTCAAAAAGATAAAATAGGCCGGGCGCAGTGGCTCACGCCTGTAATCTCAGCACTTTGGGAGGCCGAGGCCAGCAGATCACGAGGTCAGGAGATCGAGACCATCCTGGCTAACACAGTGAAACCCCGTCTCTACTAAAAATACAAAAAAATTAGCCGGGCGTGGTGGCGGGCGCCTGTAGTCCCAGCTACTCGGGAGGCTGAGGCAGGAGAGTGGTGTGAACCCGGGAGGCAGAGCTTGCAGTGAGCAGAGATCGCGCCACTGCACTCCAGCCTGGATGACAGAGTGAGACTCCGTCTCAAAAAAAAAAAAAAAAAAACAGGTCCACCTCTCTGACAGCAGCATCCCTTAAATCAGGGCTGTCCAAGCTTCTGGTTTCCCTGGGCCGTGTTGGAAGAAGAATTCTCTTGGGCCAAACATAAATTACACTAACACTAATGATAACTGATGAGCTAAAAAAAAAAAAAAAAATGCAAGAAACTCATAATATTTTAAGAAAGTTTAAAAATTTGTGTTGGGCTGCATTCAAAGTTGTCCTGGGTCAAATGTGTCCCGTGGGTTGCGGGTTGGACAAGTTTGTCTTAGATGGTCGTTCCCCAACCAAGGAGGATATCCAAGTCATCCAGGGAGCAACTGGAAGAATAGATTCCTGGATCCCACCCCAGATCTACTGGGTCTGAATATCTAGAAGTGAGAACCAGAAAACTGTGTTTTTAAGGTGATGTAGGTGAAGGAGTCCCCATTACCTGTGGGAACCCCTGATTTGGACTCTCCTTTCTGTCCTTCTCCAGATGCAGGTGTGGGACACAGCTGGCCAGGAGCGCTTCCGCACCATCACCCAAAGCTACTACCGCAGTGCCCACGCGGCCATCATCGCCTATGACCTCACCCGGCGGTCCACGTTCGAGTCCATCCCTCACTGGATTCATGAGATAGAGAAATATGGAGCTGCAAATGTGGTCATTATGCTGATTGGTATGGCATTTTTGAAGTTTTTAACTTTTGTTTACTCTCCTCTGAGGATGCTCAGCTTTCTGCGTGTTTCTAATGACAGTGGAAAATGAAATCTTAAAAGTGTAAGTGATGCAGCCGGGCGTGGTGGCTCACACCTGTAATCCCAGCACTTTGGGAGGCCGAGGCGGGCGGATCACGAGGTCAGGAGATCAAGACCATCCTGGCTAACATGGTGAAACCCCATCTCTACTAAAAATACAAAAAAAATAGCCAGGCGTGATGGCGGGCGCCTGTAGTCCCAGCTACTTGGGAGGCTGAGGCAGGAGAATTGCTTGAACCCAGGAGGCAGAGGTTGCAGTGATTCGAGATCGAGCCATTGCACTCCAGCCTGGGTGACAGAGCAACACTCCGTCGGAAAACAAACAAACAAAAAAAACAAAAAAAGTGTTAAGTGATGGATAGGGCCTCAGAAAGTGCCTTTAAGCTGGATGCCACCATGCCCAGCCCATTTTTTTTTTTTAATTTTTTGTAAAGACAGGGTTTTGCCGTGTTGCCCAGGCTGGTCTGGAACTCCTGGACTCAAGTGATCCTCCTGCCTGGCCCTCCCAAAGTGCTGGGATTACAGGCATGAGCCAATGTGCCTGGCCCTTTATTTTTATTTTTGACAGTCTCTACTGCAGAGTGAACAGGTGAGTTTTGTTTTTTAATTTTTTATGGGTATCTAGTAGGTATATATATTTATTGGGTACAAATGGGTTCTTGAAAAAAGAAGAGGCAATTTCTAAGTGTTTACCAATAATTTACATTAAAATACATAAACTAGATGGGGCGTGGTGGTTCATGCCTGTAATCCCAGCACTTTGGAGGGCGAGGCAGGTAAATTGCTTGAGCCCAGGAGTTCAAGACCAGCCTAAGCAACATGGCAAAACCTCGTCTCTACAAAAAATAAAAAAAATTAGCTGAGTGTGGTGGTGCACACCTGCAGTCCCAGCTACTCAGGAGGCTGAGGTGGGAGGATTGCTTGAGCCCAGCAGGCAGAGGTTATAGTAAGCTGAGATTGTACCATTGCACTCCATATGGGTATCCAGTTTTCCCAGCACCACTTATTGAAGAGACTGTCCTTTCCCCAACATATGTTCTTAGCACCTTTGTCGAAAATGACTTTACTGTAGATGTATGGATTTATTTCTGGATTCTGGATTCTGTTCCATTGGTCTATGTGTCTGTTTTTATCAGTACCACACTGTTTTGGTTACTCTAGTTCTGTAGTATAATTTGAAGTCAGGCAATGTGATTCCTCTAGGTTGGTTCTTTTTGCTCAGGGTAGCTTTGACTATTCTGAGTCTTTCATGGTTCCATATAAATTTTAGGATAATCTTTTCTATTTCTGTGATGAATGTCTTTGGGCCAGGCACGGTGGTTCATGCCTGTAATCCCAGCACTTTGGGAAGCTGAGGCGGGAGGATAGCTTGAGACCATCCTGGTCAACATAGTGAGACCTCATCTCTACAAAAACTAAAACAAAACAAAATAGTGAGATGTGGTGGCACAGGCCTATAGTCCCAGCTACGTTGGAGGTTAGGGTGGGGGGAATCAGTTGAGCCCAGGAATTTGAGGCTGCAGTGAGCTGTGATCATACCACTGCACTCCAGCCTGGGTGAGAAAGCAAAACTTGGTCTCTTAAAAAAAAAATAAATAAATAATAAAAGGAAACTCTTATGTCCTAGTAGAGCAAAGATGGGAGAGCTGTGCCATGGCATACAAACAGCCAGGGTGGACAGGCAGGTGCAGCCCATACCCTCCAGGGACAAAAGGAAACCCAGCAATGGTGGCTCCCACAGAAGGGCGGAATGCACGCATCTCACTTGGGAATGAAGCAGTTCTAAGCTATGTGCAGTTTCCCCAGGAATGTGGACCAGATCCACCTTTGTATTAAGGTCATGCATCTCCAGGACACAGTGGAGGCAGTTCTTCCTCAGGGCTGAGTGGGAAGCTGCCCAACCTCAGGTGCCTCCCTCTGCGCTACCTTCTCTCTTTTTCTGAGACAGAGTCTTACTCTGTTGCCTCGGCTGGAGTGCAGGGGCGCGACCTCGACTCACTGCAATCTCCGCCTCTCAGGTTCAAGCAATTCTTCTGCCTCAGCCTCCCGAGTAGCTGGGATTACAGGCTCCCGCCACCACACTTAGCTAATTTTTGCTTTAGTAGAGACAGGATTTCACCATGTTGGCTAGGCTGGTCTTGAACCCCCAACCTCAGGTGATCCGTCCACCTCAGCCTCCCAAAGTACTGGGATTACAGGCGTGAACCACCACCCCCGGCCCCTCTGCACTATCTCTGAAGGCAGCTCCCTGTCTCCAGCACACAGGCTCCCGGCTGCCTCTCCCCCAGCCAGCTCCGTCTTTAATCACTCTGTGAAACAGATGCATCAGAGAAGGGTGACAGATGCCAGGATGTTGCAGGATTTCCAGGAATCTCAGAATGTTTGCTTGGTATTTATACCCTAGTCTGTCTTTCATAACAACCATCTCTGCCTCACTTCTTCCTTGGTTCTAGAAATGCCCCCAAAGATGATCTAGAGTGTCCCAGTCTCCCGGTTTATAAGGTGTCCATGCCAGAGGGCTGACACAGCAGCCTTCCTGTTTTCTGTTCGTGGCCTCCCTGCCTGAATCCAGAAAAATTCGTGTCATCCCTCACGGAAGTGTCCCTGCACACATTGCCTCATACAGGTGCTTCTTTCTGTCTCAGAAGTTTATCCCCAGCTCCTCGAAGCCACTTTATCAGCACAGGAATGACCCCGGTGTCAGGGGTTGATTGCATGTTGATTTGTACAGCTGTTCTTCCTCTAGCTGGCCACAGGGGGCCAGGATCCTCCTAATGTCCCCATGTAAAACCCTCAGAGGCCCCCATTTCCCTTAGAATGACGCACATATTCCTGAACATAGTTCACAAGGTACTTCAGGTCCCAGTCCTGCTTTTCTTCTGGGGATGGTTGGCTTCCCATCTTTCTCCTGCCCTCACTCCATCGCAGCAAGGGCTTTAGGACCTGACCTCTTTTTTTTTTTTTTTTTCTTTTTTTTGAGACAGGGTCTTGCTCTGTAGCCCAGGCTGGAGTGCAGTGGTTCAATCTCAGCTCACTGCAACCTCCACCACCCGGGTTCAAGTGATTCTCCTGTCTCAGCCTCCCAAGCAGCTGGGATTACAGGCACCTGCCATCACACCTGGCTAATTTTTGTATTTTTAGTAGAGACAGGGTTTCACCATGTTGGCCAGACTCGTCTCAAACTCCTGACCTCAAATGATCCACCCACCTCGCCTCCCAAAGTGCTGGGATTGCAGGGAACCAGCCTTTTTTGTAGGTTATCCTGGATGCTCTGTCTCATAACTTTCTTCAACATCTGATATTTGTCCCTCTAAAGATCTCAGCCAAACCTCCCACTTAAAGTCCTGTTATATTACAGGTCCACAATCACTCAACAAAAACCCTCAGGGCCAAATATTTCAGAGTTCAGAATTCGTCAGATTTTAGAAAAATGTACTCTGTGTTACATAACACCCTCAGCAGGGTCTGGGCCAATGGCCCATGGCCAAATACGTTACTATTTATGCAGTCAGATGTATAAATAGTCATCCAGAGCAGGTTGAATAAAATCTTTAATGCTGGGCATGGTGGCTCATGCCTGTAATCTCAGCACTTTGGGAGGCCAAGGCAGGTGGATTATTTTGTAATAAAAACACAAAAATTAGCCAGACACGGTGGCGCATGCCTGGAATCCCAGCTACTCGGGAGGCTGAGGCAGGAGACTCGCTTGAACCCAGGAGGCGGAGGTTGCAGTGAGCTGAGATCACACCACTGCACTCCAACCTGGGTGACAGAGCAAGACTCTGTCTCAAAAAAAAAAAAAAAAAATTATTCAAGCCAGGTGTGGTGGCTCACGTCAGTAATCCCAGCACTTTGGGAGGCTGAGGTAGGGGATTGCTTAAGGCCAGGAGTTCAACACCAGCCTGGGCAACATAGCAAGACCCCATCTTTATTTTTATTTTTAAAACAAACAGCTGGGTGCAGTGGCTCATGTCTGTAATCCTAGCACTTTGGGAGGCCAAGGCGGGCAGATCACCTGAGGTCGGGAATTTGAGACCAGCCTGACCAACATAGAGAAACCCCATCTCTACTAGCTGGGCTTGGTGGTGGGCACCTGTAATCCCAGCTACTCAGAAGGCTGAGGTGGGAGAATCGCTTGAACCCAGGAGGTGGATGTTGCAGTGAGCCGAGATCACACCATTGCACTCCAGCCTGGGCAACAAGAACAAAACTCTGTCTCAAAAATAAATAAATAAATAAATAAATAAATAAATAAATCAAACAAAAAACTTCAAATGGCTAGTTTAGCTCAGATTTTACTGTCAAATGAATTATCAAGAAATGCACTGGTTACAGCTGCCCAGGAGTGGAGTTTCAGAGTTTGGGGGATTTGGGGGTTGTATGCTTATACTACAAACAACTCATGCAGCTCACCTGGTCCATAGCGTATGCTATTTTATTGCTGTCTTGGATTGGTACATTCTTATCTAGCCATTTAATGTTCTGTGTGTCTCTCTTGCCTCCCTAACGAAATGAAGAAGCCCTTCCTTGGGGCAAGGCCATCTGTCACTGTGCACTTAGCAAACTTCAGATCCTTTTCGTTCCTCCAGGCACCTGGCTCACCCCGGAGTGTGCAGCCCTGGCTGTTGGAAGGTGGAACCGTGGACATCAGCACTGTTGATCTAGTTGTGGTAGAGGAGCAGGTGGAAGGAGCAGGTCATAAAAGTTAGAATCCAGCTGGGCGCCGTGGCTCACAGCTATAAATCCCAGCACTTTGGGAAGTTGAGGTGGGAAGATTGCTTGATGCCAGGAGCTTGAGATCAGCCCAGGCAACATAGTGAGACCTCCATCTCTACAAAAAATAAAAAATTAAGCCAGGCGCAGTGGCTCACACCTGTAATCCCAGCACTTTGGGAGGCTGAGGCAGGTGGATCACTTGAGGTCAGGAGTTTGAGACCAGCCTGGCCAACATGGTGAAACCCCATCTCTACTAAAAATACAAAATAAAAAAAAAAAGGCAGCCAGGTGTGGTGGCTAGTGCCTGTAGTCCCAGCCACTCGGGAGGCTGAGGCACAAGAATCACTTGAACCTAGGAGGCAGAGGCTGCCGTGAGCCAAGATCGCACCACTGCACTCCAGCCTGGGTGACAGATCAAGACTCTGTCTCAAAAAAAAAAAAATTAGCTGCACTCAGTGGTGTACGCCTATAGTCTCAGCTACTCTGGAGACTGAGGTGGGCACATTGCTTGAGGCTAGGAGTTCAAGGCTGCAGTGAGCTATGATTGAGCCACCGTGCTCCAGCCTAGATAACAGATGGAGACCCTATTTCTTAAAAAAAAAAAAAAAAAAAAAAGTCAAATCCACAGATGGAGTGGGATGCAGGGAGTAGATCAGATTCCTGGCTGCAGGGGTTCCTTTTCCCACCACATCCCTTCCTCCACTAGGGACTCTCATTCCTTTCTTCTAGAAGCAGAGCTCAGCCCTGAGCTTCAGGCTCACCAGCTAAAAACACACGCATGGTTCTCTTGAAGGTGCGTGCTATTCGAGCTTCCCGTGGCTGCTGTAACCAGCTGCCACAAGCTGGGGGCTGAAAACAACAGATGTGTTCTCCCACTGTTCTGGAGGCCACAACTCTGAAATCAGTCCTGTGGGGCTGAAATGGAGGTGTCAGCAGGGCCATGCCCCTCTGGACGCTGTAGGGGAGACTCTGTCCCTCGCCTCCTCTGGCTTCTGGTGCCATCTTTGGCTCTGTGTGCCTCACCTTTTCCTGCCTGTGTGGGATCAAGTCTCCCTCTACCTCCCCCTTGTAAGGTTACTTGCGATTGCATTCAGGGCCTGCCTAGCTAGTCCAGAATAATCCCCCCATCTCAAGATCCTCAAATTAATCACACCTGCAAAGACCCTTTTAGCATTGACAGCTGCCTGAGGCCAGAGCCTGGTCTCCATGGGCCCCCTTTCCTAGCCTACTGTAGCACTCCAATGTGCTAATGTCTGCTGAAAATGGTCTTGGATTTAAACTTCTTTGGGGATCATTATGATCTAAGTCCAGCTTTGACGCTGGGCAGGTTGGTGACAGTGACTATGGGAAAAGATTTTCAAAATCTTTTTTATTGGGACATATTAATGTATATAAAGAAAAGTACACATTGATTTGTCTCAAAGGGAACTGCTGAGCAAACACCAGCTGGGTCAAGACAGAGAATATTGGCGAGGTGCGGTGGCTCACGCCTGTAGTCCTAGCACTTTGGGAGGCTGAGGCGGGTGGATTGCCTGAGCTCAGGAGTTGGAGACCAGCCTGGGCAACACAGTGTAACCCCATCTCTGCTAAAATACAAAAAAAAAAAAAATTAGCCGGGCGGGGCGGCATGCACCTGTATGTAGTCCCAGCTACTCGGGAGGCTGAGGCGGGAGAATTGCTTGAAACTGGGAGGCAGAGGTTGCAGTAAGCCGAGATTGTGCCACTTCACTCCAGCCTGGGTGACAGAGAGAGACTCCGTCTCTTAAAAAAAAAAAAAAAAAAAAAAAAAAGACAGAGAATATTGACCGGGTGTGGGCTCACACCTGTAATCCCAACACTTTGGGAGGCAGAGGTGGGACCAGCCTGAGCAACATAGGGAGACCCGATCTCTACAAAAAAATTACAAATTAGCTGGGCGTGATGGCATGCGCCTGTAGTCCCAGCTACACAGGAGGCTGAATTGGGAGGATTGCTTTAGCCCAGGAGGTAGAGTCTGCAGTAAGCTGTGATCACACCACTGCACTACAGCCTGGGTGACACAGTGAGACCATGTCTCAAAAAAAAAAAAAAAAAAAAAAGAATATTGCCAGCCCACTCTTCACCCCCACCAGCTTTCACTTCATTACTCCACACTCCTGCCCCAAAGGCAAGTGCTTTTATGATAAACACTTCTTTGCTTTTTTCTTTTTTAATCATTTTACTACCTCAGCCCACATCCCTAAATACTGCAGTTTTGTTTTGGTGGGTTTTTTTGTTTGTTTGTTTTGTGGGTTTCTTGTTTTTGTTTTTGTTTTGAGATGGAGTCTCACTCTGTTGCCCAGGCTGGAGTGCAGTGGCGTGATCTCGGCTCACTGCAAACTCCACCTCCCAGGTTCAAGTGATTCTCCTGCCTCAGCCTCTCAAGTAGCTGGGATTACAGGCATGTGCCACCATGCCCAGCTAATTTTTGTATTTTTAGTACAGACACGTTTTACTATCTTGGCCAGGCTGGTCTTGAACTCCCCACCTCAAGTGATCCGCCCACCTCAGCCTCCCAAAGTGCTGGGATTACAGGTGTGAGCCACAATGCCTCGTCTTGTTTTGCTATTGTTTTGTACATTATATATAAACAAAATCATACCTTTTTGCCTAACTTTCTTTCCCTCAATATTGTTTATGAGTTTCATCCATTGTTGCATGTGGCTGTAATCTATTCTTTTGTATAATTCATATACTATTCCTTTGCAAGAAATACAGAGTATTTCTCTGTTCTCTTGGCAATGGACATTTGAGTTGTTTCTAGTTTGGGGCAACTAGGAAAATTGCTGCTCTGAACATTCAGGTATATGTTTATTGATGCCGATGGGCACACATCTGTGTTGAGTAATACCCAGGAGCAAAATTGCATGGTCATGCAGCTCTAGATCATCTCAAACCACTTGCCAGAGTGGTCGTTCTAGTCTGTACTCCCATCAGCAGTGTGTGTGGGTTTCAGTTGTTCTACATCCTCACCAACATCTGGTGCTATTAGTCCTTTTACTTGCATGCACCCTGAGAAGTGTGTCATGAGATCACTAGTGTTTTTCATTTGTATTTCCCTGTTTATTAATGAAATTGAACACCTTTTCAGGTGTTTGTTAGCTATTTGGATATCCTCTGTTATGAAATACTTTTCAAGTCCAAGGCCCATTTTTCTGTTTATCTTTTTCTTGTCAATTCCTAACAGTAGCTTATATCTTCTGAAAATGAGTCTGTGTCAGTGTGGGTCCTCCAGGAAGCAGATGTTGGGACAGGATGAGATAGACATGCAAGAGATTTATTGGGAGAAGCAGCTGTGGGGGATAAAGAAGAAGGAGCAGGGCTGGGCACGGTGGCTCATGCCTGTAATCCCAGCACTTTGGGAGGCCGAGGCAGGTGGATCACCTGAGGTCAGGAGTTTGAGACCAGCCTGGCCAACATGGCGAAACCCTGTCTCTACTAAGAATACAAAAAATAGCTGGGTGTGGTGGTGGGAGCCTGTAATCCCAGCTACTCAGGAGGCTGAGCCAGGAGAATCGCTTGAACCTGGGAGGCAGAGGTTGCAGTGAGCTGAGATCGCGCCATTGCACTCCAGCCTGGGCAACAGAGACTCCATCTCAAAAAAAAAAAAAGAAGAAGAAGAAGGAGCAGAAGGAGGCAGGGAGTCTTCTATGAGATGTAGACCTGCCCCTGGGAAGGAGAGAACGGAGGAAGGACGGCTTGGTAGGTAGGAAGAGTCTTAGACTAAGCACAATTCAAAGAAAGTTTATTTTTCAGGCAGTGGGGTGCTCAAAAGCCAAGGTTGCCTGATAGAGGAATCGAATCCCGCATCCTGCAGCATGGATGTGCGTGAGTGCCCTCATGGTACGGGGGATGGGGTGCTATCCCCACTAGGGCGCTGCACTAGGGTCCTGTTGGGCTGTCTGTGACCTGCATTCTCGGCACTAGGTTCTCTTGAAGGAGGCCCCAGCCCTTTGTCAGTTACATATGTTGCAAACATCATCTTCCACCCTGTGGAGTAACTTTTCCCTCTCTCTTCTTAAAAATACCTGAAGGAAGGAATATTTTGGTTTTTTTATTTTTTATTTTATTTTTATTTGTTTGAGACTGAGTCTTGCTCTGTCGCCCAGTTTGGAGTGCAGTGGCACGATCTTAGCTCACTGCAACCTCCGCCTCCCAGGTTCAAGCAATTCTCCTGCCTCAGCCTCCTGAGTAGCTGGGATTATAGGCGCCCACCACCACGCCCAGGTAATTTTTGTATTTTTAATAGAGACGGGGTTTCACCATGTTGGTCAGGCTGGTCTCGAACCCCTGACCTCATGATCCACCCGCCTCGGCCTCCCAAAGTGCTGGGATTACAGGCATGAGCCACCACGCCTGGCCTTTTATGTTTTATTTTTTATAGATAAGGTCCAACTCTGTCACCCAGGCTGGAGTGCAATAGTGCTGTCCTAGCTTACGGCAGCTTCGAACTCCTGGGCTGAAGCAATCCTCCTGCCTCAATCTTCCAAGTAGCTGGGATGACAGGCGCATTCCAACATGTCCAGTTAGGTTGTTTTGTGTTGTTTTTTGAGACAGAGTCTTGATCTGTGACACAGGCTGGGGTACAGTGGCCCAATCTCGTCTCACTGCAACCTCCACCTCCTGGGTTCAACGATTCTCATGCCTCAGCCTCCCAAGTAGCTGGGATTACAGGCACATGCCACTACACCCAGCTAATTTTTATATTATGAGTAAAGATGAGGTTTCACCATGTTGGCCAAGCTGGTCTCAAACTCCTGGCCTCAAGTGATCCACTAGCCTCAGCCTCCCAAAGTGCTGAGATTACAGGTGTGAGCCACCATGCCCAGCCCCAGCTAGTTTTGTATTATGTTTTGTAGAGATGGGGTCTTGCTGTATTGCCCAGGCTGGTCTTGAATTCCTGGGCTCAAGTGATCCTCTTGCCTCAGCTTCCCAAACCATTGGGTTTACAGGCATGAACCACTATACCCAGCCTTTTCGTCTCTTGATGGTGTATTTTGATGAACAGACACTCTTAATTTTAATATATTTCAATCTATTGATCTTTTCTTTAATAATGATTGCTTCCTGTGTCCTATTTAGGAAATTTTTTCTTAATTGAAATCATCAAGATTATATTACCTTTTAAAGTTTAATTGATTAATTATTATCATTACTCTGCCTTTTACATTTAGATCTACCTGTAATTGATTTTTTATGTATGGTGAAAGGTATGGGTCCAAAATTTTTCTATATAAAGATCTAATTGTCTCAGTACCATTTAACAAAAAGGCAACCTTGGCCAGGCACGGTGGCTCACGCCTGTAATCCCAACACTTTGGGAGGCTGAGATGGGCTGATTACCTGAAGTCAGGAGTTCAAGACCAGCCTGGCCAACATGGTAAAACCCCGTCTCTACTAGAAAAATACAAAAATTAGCTGGGCGTGGTGGCGGGTGCCTGTAATCCCAGCTACTCGGGAGGCGGAGGCAGGAGAATCACTTGAACCTGGGAAGTGGAGGTTGCAGTGAGCCGAGATCACGCCACTGCACTCCAGCCTGGGCAACAGAGTGAGATGCTGTCTCAAAAAAAAAAAAAAAAAAGGCAACCTTTTCCACTGCTCTGTGGCGCCATCTTTTTGTAGAGTACACATTTATAGATGAGTTTCTGAGCTGTTTTTCCTCTCCATTGATCTAGTTCATTCATGCTCTTGGGAGTGAAAATATCCTCACTTTTACAATGGTTTATGGCCCTCCAAAGGGCCATACACAGTACATCTGTGGTAGTAAATTTTCATAGGCCAAGATCACTCCACTGCACTCCAGCCTGGGCAACAAAGTGAGACCCTATCACCAAAAAAAAAAATTAGCCATGGATGGTGGTGCATGTCTGTAGTCCTAGTTATTTGAGAGGCTGACTGCTTGAGCCTAGAATGTTAACGCTGCAGTGAGCTATGATCATGCCACTACACTCCAGCCCAGGTGACAGGACAAGACCCTGTCTCAAAAAAAATGAATAAATAAAGGCCAGGCACAGTGGCTCATGCCTGTAATCCCGGCACTTTGGGAGGCTGAGGCGGGTGGATCACTTGAGGTCAGGAGTTCAAGACCAGCCTGGCTAACATGGTGAAACCCTGTCTCTACTAAAAATACAAAAATTAGCCAGGCATGGTGGTGCATGCCTGTAATCCCAGTTACTAGAGAAGCTGAGGTATGAGAATCTCTTGAACCTGGGAGGCGGAGGTTGCAGTGAGCCAAGATAGCACCACTGCACTCCAGCCTGAGCAACAGAGCAAGGCTCTGCTCAAATAAATAAATAAATAAGGTGGATGGTTAAACAAATATTGGTCCTTGGCTGGGCGTGGTGGCTCACGCCTGTAATCCCAACATTTTGGGAAGCCAAGGTGGGCGGATCATCTGAGGTCAGGAGTTCAAGGCCAGCCTGGCCAACATGGTGAAGCTCTGTCTCTACTAAAAATACAAAAATTAGCTGGGCATGGTGGTGTGTGCCTGGAGTCCCAGCTACTCAGGAGGCTGAAGCAGGAGAATCGCTTGAACCTGGGAGGCAGAGGTTGCAGTGAGCCAAGATGGTGCCACTGTACTCCAGCTTGGGTAACAGAGAGAGACTACATTTTAAAAAAAAAACACAAATGTTGGTCCATGCATACTATGGAATACTACTCAGCAATAAAAACTACTAGTGGTATGCAGAAAACAAACTACTGATTTATACAACAACTTGAATGGATCTCAGAGGAATTATGCTGAGTGAAAAAAGACAATCTCAAAAGATTACATATATGAATCTATTTATATAATATTCTGGAACTAGAATAGACTGGTGGTTAGCAGGGGCGGAGGACCGGGGGTGGTGAGAGTTATAAAGGAATAGCATGAAAGAGAGCTTTGTGAGAACAGAACTGTTGAGTGCTTTGACTGTGGTGGTGATTAAAGGAATCTATGCATGTGATCACATTGTGTATAATTATAAATATACACACAAATAAGTGCTTGGGACATTTATTCATTTCATGACAAGAAACTTTTTTTTTTTTTTAAGACAGAATTTTATTCTTGTTGCCCAGGCTGGAGTGCAGTGGCACAATCTTAGTTCACTGCAACCTCCGCCTCCCGGGTTCAGGTGATTCTCCTGCCTCAGCCTCCTGAGTAGCTGGTATTACAGGCACGTGCCACCACACCCAGTTAATTTTTTGTATTTTTAGTAGATGGGGTTTTGCCATGTTGGCCAGGATGGTCTCGAATTCCTGACCTCAGGTGATCCACCTGCCTCAGCTTCCCATAATGCAGGGATTGCAGGCGTGAGCCACTGTGCCTGGCTGATAAATTTTTTTTTTTTTTTTGAGATGGCGTTTCGCTGTTGTCGCCCAGGCTGGAGTGCAATGGTGCGATCTCAGCTCACTGCAACCTCTGCCTCCTGGGTTCAGGTGATTCTCCTGCTTCAGCCTCCCCCGTAGCTGGGACTACAGGCATGCACCACCACACTCAGCTAATTTTGTATTTTTAGTAGAGATGGTTTCTTGCCATCTTGGCCAGGCTGGTCTCAAACTCCTGACCTCAGGTGATCCACCCACCTCGGCTTCCCAAAGTGCAGGGATTACAGGCATGAGCCACCAAGCCTGGACTCATGACAAGAAATCTGATTAAAGTCTGTGGATAGCACCAATGTCAATTTCCTGGTATTGATAATGTACTAGTTATACAAGATATTATATTGGGGGAAACTGGGTGAAGGGTAAACTGGACCCCTCTCTTTCTCTCTCTCTCTCTCTCTATATATATATATGTGTGTGTGTGTATATATGTGTGTGTATATATATATACACTTATCTATATATATACATATATAATGACTTCCCGTATATCTATAATTGTTTCAAAATAAAAGGTTTAAACATGTTTTATGGAAGAAGGGGAAATTATGGAAAAAAATATCTACAGAGGCTCCTGTGGGGACAGGAATGAAAACCAGGTTCAGAAACAATAGTCTAGCTTGTCTTAATTACTACAGTTTTGTAATAAATCTTGATGTCTGGTAGAACAAATCCTGTGGGAAAGTAATTTTATCTTTAGATTCCTGCCTCAGGGAAATCAAAGGCAAACTTTTATTGTGTGTAAATTATAGCTTTCTCAGAAAGTCCTTTAGGCCAGGCGTGGTGGTTCATGCCTATAATCCCAGCACTTTGGGAGGCCAAGGTGGGCAGATCACTGGAGGCCAGGAGTTCAAGACCAGCCTGGTCAACATGGTGAAACCCTGTCTCTACTAAAAATACAAAAATTAGCCAGGCGTGGTGGCATTGGCCTGTAATCTCAGCTACTCGGGAGTCTGAGGCACGAGACTCATTTGAACCTGGGAGGCAAAGGTAGCAGTGAGCTAAGACTGTACCACTGCACTCCAGCCTGGGTGACAAAGTGAGACTCCATCTCAAAAAAAAAAGCAAAAGAAAGTCTTCCATTATGCACCTCCAATCCAGCAAATCCTGATCACAGTCTACTCAGCTAAATGAGCTCCATCTCAGACAGCATCTAACACTCTGCTGTTTGAGGAGGAGAAAAAGAGAGTAAAAAGAGGAGCAAGGGCCAGGTGCGGTGGCTCATGCCTGTAATCCCAGCACTTTCGGAGGCCGAAGCAGGTGATCACCTGAGGTCAGGAGTACGAGACCAGCCTGGCCAATATGGCAAAACCCCTTCTCTACTGAAAATACAAAACTAGCCGGGCGTGGTGGCAGGTGCCTGTAATTCCAGCTACTTGGGAGGCTGAGGCAGGATAATTGCCTGAACCTGGGAGACGGAGGTTGCAATGAGCCAAGATTGCACCATTGCACTCCAGCCTGGGCGACAAGAGTGAAACTCCATCTCAAAAAAAAAAAAAAAAAAAGAAACAAAAAAATGTGCCCTCAATTACCATTTGTGATGAATGCATGCGTGCCTATTGAAGAACTAAAATGTTATTTGTAAAGTTCATTTTGAAAGAAACCAGATTAAGTTACTCAGTGGAATATCGGTTTATCTTTTCCTTCCAGGAAATAAATGTGACCTCTGGGAAAAGCGGCACGTCCTGTTCGAGGATGCCTGCACACTGGCTGAGAAGTACGGCCTCCTGGCCGTTTTGGAGACATCTGCCAAGGAGTCAAAGAACATAGACGAAGTCTTCGTGCTCATGGCCAAGGAGCTGATCGCCCGCAACAGCCTGCACCTATATGGGGAGAGTGCCTCGAACGGCCTCCCACTGGACTCCAGCCCCGTTCTTATGGCCCAGGGTCCAAGTGAAAATACCCATTGCACTTGCTAAGATGTTTGCAAAGCCAGTCGCACCCACCAAAGAGGCCGCCTCTGAAACCAAAGGTAGCCAGGATACCGTAGTGTTGCCCCAGTGGCACTTTAGACCCCAGCGTGGACTTGCTGCTCACCCCTAATCCTCCTAGTCTGGATGGGCCACACCTCTCCCTTGACTCACACCACAGGCCGTAGCTGCTGACTCTCAGGAAAACCAGCACCATTGTTTTCACTGACTCTTGACTCCTGGAGAAGGCAGGACTTCAGGCTAGGAGAGGGAGGACGAAGTGGACTCTTCTCCCCTTTCACTTTTCTGTCTCCCCAGCACTTCTGCTGCTTTCTACTGAATTTTGTTTCTTGCTTGAAGAAGAGGGTAGTGAAGGAAAGGAGGGAGGCAAAACAGCAAGAGAGAGAAGAGGCTGTTTGAAACAGCTCAGGCAGGGAGAATGGAACAAAAGCCTGCAATGAGAAACCAGAATGCTGCTATCATTTTGTTCCTGACATTCACACCTCAGGTCTTCACTTTGGGGAGCGAAGCCTTTTAGCAGAAATACCAGAAGTACCGTCTTGCCAAATGGTCAGGAACTATCTGATGGAGATGGAACTGGAATTCACTCTATTCTAGCAGCGCTGACTTGGCCACCCTCCTGGGATAGGGGAAGACACCTGCAATTTTTTTTCTTTCTTTCTTTTTTTTTTTTTTTGAGACAGGGTCATTTCTTTCTTTCTTTTTTTTTTTTTTTTTGAGACAGGGTCATACTCTGTCACCCAAGCTGGAGTACAGTGGTGGGATCTTGGCTCACTGCAACCTCCACCTCCTGGGTTCAAGAGGTTCTCCCAAGTGGCTGGGACTACAGACACACGCCACCACACCTGGCTAATTTTTGTATTTTTTGTAGAGACAAGGTTTCACCATGTTGCTCAGGCTGATCTTCAACTCCTGAGCTCAAGTGATCTGCCCACCTTGGCTTCTCAAAGTGCTGGGATTACAGGCAGGAGCCACCATGCCTGATCTTCTTCTTCTTTTTTTTTTTTTTTTTTTTTTTTTTGAGACTGAGTCTCACTCTGTCACCCAGGCTGGAATGGAATCCAGTGGCACGATCTCGGCTCACTGCAACCTCAACCTCCACCTCCTGGGCTCAAGCAATTCTCCTGCCTCAGCCTCCCAAGTAGCTGGGACTACTGGCGCCCACTACCACGCCCAGCTAATTTTTTTTGTATTTTTAGTACAGACTGGGTTTCACTATGTTGGTCAGGCTGGTCTTGAACTCCTGACCTCATGATCCACCCGTCTCGGCCTCCTAAAGTGCTGGGATTACAGGCATGAGCCACCATGCCCGGCCCTTTTTTTTTTTTTTTTTTTTTGAGACAGAGTTTCACTCTTGTTGCCCAGGCTGGAGTGCAATGGTGTGACCTCAGCTCACTGCAACTTCTGCCTTCCAGATTCAAGCGATTCTTCTGCCTCAACCTCCCTAGTAGCTGGGATTACAGGATCCCGCCACCACGCCTAGCTAATTTTTGTGTTTTTAATAGAGGCGAGGTTTCACCATGTTAGCCAGGCTGGTCTCGAACTCCTGACCTCATGATCCGCCCGTCTCGTGGTCTCCCAAAGTGCTGGGATTACAGGTGTGAACCACCGCACCTGGCCTTTTATTATTATTATTATTATTGTAGAAACGAAGTCTTGCTACGTTGCCCAGGCTGGTCTCCAATTCCTGAGCTCACAGGATTCTCCCGCCTCAGCCTCCCAAAGTGCTGGGATTACAGGCATGAGCCACCATGCCTGGCCCAATTTCTTTCTAGAACCCCAAATCATCTGCCAGATCAGAAGTCATTTTTGAATTAAAATTAAATTGGTTCATAGATGAATATCAAGCCAGTGTTGTACTGCCCCTTCTGTAAGATATGGCCAGAGAGCAGCTGGTGCCTTCTGGGATGGAGTAACCCTGGCTTTCAGAACTAAACACGTAAGAGGAGGCTGGAAGTCACCAGGCACCCCTCGTTTCCAGGACTGTGTTAGGGGACATCAGGGCAGGCAGCAGGAGCAGGCCACGGAGCCCCTCCAGGGTCCCAGGGAACTGTGGACACTCACCGGGGGCTTCCAGAGGACAAATACCACTTATGACTGCAGCTGACATTTACTGAGCTGCTTCTCATGGCCAGAAGTTGTGTGAGGTCTGGGGAAAGCGAATGGTCCCCTTGGTTTGTGATGCCAGTGGAGAGGAAAAGAGATACCAGCCACATTGTGCTGTTCCTCTTTTTTTGAGACAGAGTCTTGCTCTGTCACCCAGGCTGGAGTGCAATGGCGTGATCTTGGCTCACTGCAACCTCCACCTCCCAGGTTCAAGTGATTCTCCTGCCCAGCCTCCCGAGTAGCTGGGATTACAGGGGTATACCACCACACCTGTATAATTTTTGTATTTTTAGTAGAGACAGGGTTTCACCATGTTGGTCAGGCTGGTCTTGAACTCCTGACCTCAGGTGATCCACCTGCCTCAGCCTCCCAAAGTGCTGGAATTACAGGCTTGAGCCACCGCACCTGGCCTGCTGCTCCTCTTAATACCCCTGGACTTCCTGGCATCCTCTCATCCAGCAGTGGCTGTCAGTCCACCCTTTCCCTGCTCCACTATTTTTTTTTTTTTTTTTTTTTTTTTTTGAGACAGCGTCTCGCTCTGTTGCCCAAGTTGGAGTGCAGTGGTGCGATCTCGGCTCACTGCAACCTCCGCCTCCCAGGTTCAAGTGATTCTGCCTCAGCCTCCTGAGTAGCTGGGACTACAGGCGCATGCCACCACACCCAGCTAACTTTTTGTATTTTTAATAGAGACGGGGTTTCACCGTGTTAGCCAGGATGGTCTCAATCTCCTAACTTCGTGATCCTCCCCTCTTGGCCTCCCAAAGTGCTGGAATTACAGGCGTGAGCCACCGCGCCCAGCCCTTTTTTTTTTTTTTTTTTTTTGAGATAGAGTTTCATTCTTGTTGCCCAGGCTGGAGTGCAATAGTGCAATCTTGGCTCACCACAACCTCCGCCTCCTGAGTTCAAGCGATTCTCTTGCCTCAGTCTCCCGAGTAGCTGGGATTACAGGCGTGTGCCACCACTCCTGGCCAATTTTGTATTTTTAGTAGAGACAGGGTTTCTCCATGTTGGTCAGGCTGGTCCCGAACTCCTGACCTCAGGTGATCCGCCCACCTCAGCCTCCCAAAGTGCTGGGATTACAGGCGTGAGCCACTGTGCCCAGCCCCCTGCTCCACTCTTAGCATCTGGGTATCAGGGCCCCAATCACAGCCTATCTGCCTTTCAGTGAGAGGAAGGCAGGCTTTAGGGCTCTTCCCCTGGACTGGTCTTCTCCTTGGCCTTAAGTTATTCTCCTGCTCCTTTATACATTTCTTGGTCTGCAAGGAGTCCTTAGGTAGGAGCCAGAATTTAAATTCTGACCTTTGGAATATATCCATAAACTAAGCCAACCACAGAGAAGAAGAGCAAAGCTAGGAGACCTACGAAGCACGAGCCTCCTCCCAGTTCTCCACCATCAGGAAGCACTCTTAATTTTTCTCAGTTAAGGTGCCTTTTAGAAATTTCTTGTCTTGCGACAGAGTTTTCATTCCTTGTTGATTAGTCTATTCTTGAGGAATGGATCCATCAATCTGTTCAGTGTGTGTCCCAGAGCCGACTCAGGGCGGGCACCGATCAAGATAAACAGCCTGCTGAGCCTCCTGTGGGGGCTAGCCCTCTCCTGTTCTGAGGAGCAGCCATGCAGCCTCCCCCGAAAGCAAACCTCACCCTCTTTCCCCTCCTCTTTCACCCCCAGGAGGAGATCTCAGATCAGAGACCAATGGCATCCTGGAGTACTAGTCTTCCCTGACACATCTGTATTTTGGTGGGAATCAAAGACACAAACCTAGAGATAAAGCTGTAAGGTTGGAACTGTAGCCAGGACTTCAGCTCGCAGGATCACAGGAAAAGAAAGGCATCTAGAGAGAAGGCGGCCTT
This sequence comes from Pongo pygmaeus, assembly GCF_028885625.2. NCBI lineage: Eukaryota > Metazoa > Chordata > Mammalia > Primates > Hominidae > Pongo > Pongo pygmaeus. Next base: position 139,387,908 of record NC_072379.2, read on the forward strand.
CTGGGAACCCCTGAGATCACCGCTGGTTCAGCCATCGTCCTAGTGTGGGACATCCCCACTGGGAGATTGTTTTTCTACGCACAGGTATCCTCCACGCCAGGCCTCCCAAACAGGTGTTGAGGGGATGGAGATGGCTGCTTGGTGCCAGGTGGAGGGAGGGCTCTAGGGCTGGCTTTGGGAGGAGAGAGCTCCACACAAAGACACCAGCTGCCTGAGCAGCTCCCCTAAACAAGCCGCATCCCAGAGGAGTCATGTGAGTCCCTCATTTTTGCTGGAGTGTCTGCCCTTCCTCACAGAACCCTCCTCTCCCCACTTTGTTCACAAAGGGTAAGCTCTGAGACCAGCTGCCAAACCCTGGCTTCCACGGTCCAGTTAAGAATTTGCATTAGGCCGGGTTACCTGAGGTCAAGAGTTTGAGACCAGCCTGGCCAACATGGTGAAACCCCATCTCTACTAAAAATACAAAAATTAGCCAGGTGTGGTAGCGTATGCCTGTAATCCCAGCTACTCAGGAGGCTGAGGCAAGAGAATCACTTGAACCCGGGAGGCAGAGGTTGCAGTGAGCCGAGATGGTGCCACTGCACTCCAGCCTGGGTGACGGAGTGAGACTCCGTCTCAAATAAATAATAAGAATTTACATTAAAGTTCTGAGAGGTACGGCAGCCATATCCACAGGTCCTTCCTCAGTCAATCAACTGTCTCTACCAGGACACCTTCTACCAGAAAGTGTCCAACTTCTGCCAACTTCCTAGGTCTGTCACCAATATAGTGGCCTCCTGTGTTTGGGTGCAGGTACTTGGCAGCATGTGTGCATGTGTCCAGCCTCACCCACTTAGTCAACAAGCCAAGGCAGGGGCCCACAGCTCTCTGTGACCCACCTGAGCAGACCTGGCCCGTGATAGAAGGAGAGGGTGATGGTATGAGACTCAAACCCCTGGGCTTGGGCACTACGTATCCTTGGACAAGTCACACACCTCTGTGAATTCCCTTTGCTCAAGCATATGATGCAGTTGCTTAATTAAACTCTTGTGAGGACTAAGAGAGGGAATGGCTGTGAAAATGCTTTGAAAATATAAAACCAGGCCAGGCGTGGTGGCTCACGCCTGTAATCCCAGCACTTTGGGAGGCTGAGGCGGGAAGATCGCCTGAGGTCAGGAGTTCAAGACCAGCCTGGCCAACATAGCGAAACCCCATCGCTACTAAAAATACAAAAAAATTAGCTGGACATGGTGGTGTGCGCCTGTAATGCCACCTACCCAGGAGGCTGAGGCAGGAGAATCGCTGGAACCCGGGAGGCAGAGGCTGTAGTGAGCCGAGATTGCGCCACTGCACTCCAGCCTGGGTGACAGAGCAAGACTCCATCTCAAAAAAAAAAAAGAAAATAAAATATAAAAGCAAGACAAAGGCAATAGGGAATCATTGTCATGTTGTTCAGCAGCCATCAGGGAACTGAAGCTCAGCGTCTGGACACTTGGTCTGGTATTTAAGGCCTTGTCACCTGGGAAGAGGTGGAAAGGGGTGCGTTTTCCCTGTGGCCTACTAGTTCCTTGAGAATAAAGGAACTACTCTTCTCTACTCCATGTGTTGGCACAAATACTCTTGATGACATAAAGAAATTATTGAGAAACTCACATTACCTGAAAATGCACATGTCAAAGCACTGTCCTCACAAGAAGCGACGGTAAAGGGCTTCATTGTCCATCCACGGAGCAAACAGCCCTGAACTGCCTACACCCAGCCTCACAGAGTCCCTGTGGCTGGTCCCTGCCCCTCAGCCTGCCCAGGGAAGAGTTATAGTGGGGGATGTGAAGTTCTGGGGTGGTGTCTGTTCAGAAAGAGGGTTTGCAAAACCCTTCCTGCCACTATTCCAAGCCCCGTGCCCTTCAGCTCCAGAAAGAACCTTTTACAGCTTCTTGGTGCCAGCATGTTCTGACAAACGCCATTTCTAGAATAATTTCCTAACAGGTTCCAAGATCAAATCACACATGGGTAATGCAGCAAAATTTCCAGGGCATAGGAACAGACAGATCAGGAGATATGAAACTGACTGGGTGTCGGAGGGAGGCTGTGTGTCACTCATGAGGAATCCTGGAAAGGCCTCGGGTTGCCAGGCCCACAGCAGAGGCCAAGGCAGTGCTCCTTAGGTTCTCCGGACTATCTTTTTTCTTTCTTTTTCTTTCATTTTTTTTTTAGAGATACGGTCTCACTCTGCCACCCAATCTGGAATGCAGTGACACAATCACAGCTCCCTGTAGCCTTGACCTCCCAGGCTCAAGTGATCCTCCCACCTCAGCCCCCTGAATAGCTAGCTGAGACTACAGGCTTGCACTACCATACCCGGCTCATTTTTGTATTTTCTGTAAAGACGGGGTCTTGTAGCCAGGCGCGGTGGCACACGCCCATAATCCCAGCACTTTGGGAGGCCAAGGTGGGCAGATCACGAGGTCAGGAGTTAGAGACCAGCCTGGCCAACATAGGGAAACCCTGTCTCTATTAAAAATACAAAAATTAGCCGGGCATGGTGGTGCACACCTATAGCTACTCAGGAGGCTGAGGCAGGAGAATTGCTTGAACCTGGGAGACGGAGGTTGTGGTGAGCTGAGATTGAGCCACTGAACTCCAGCCTGGGCAACTGAGTGAGATTCCATCTCAAAAAAAAAAAAAAAATGGGGTCTTGCTATGTTGCCCAGGCTGGTCTGAAACTCCTAGGCTCAAGCAATTCTCCCTCCTCAGCCTTCCAAAGTGCTGGGATTACAGGTGTGAGCCACCACATTGGGTCCCTGGACTATCTTCTCACTTGGTCATGGGTGAAGCCTCTGGGGAAAGCAGGCTCCATTATGAACCCCAGGAAAGTGAGAAGAGTAAGATGACATTTGCCCTCCTACTCAGACCTACTAAAACCTGGAGAAGGGTTGGGGTGAAGAGCAGTGTTCAAACAACTTCAGTACAGAAAACCCTCCTACATTTCTTGATGAATCCACTGACCAAGATGTAATCTTCAAAGAAAACTCCCTCTTTGGAGAGACTCCTACTTTATTCCATTTAAAAATTCTAGGGGCCAGGCGCAGTGGCTCATGCCTGTAATCCCAGCACTTTGGGAGACCAAGGCAGACGGATCACTTGAGGTCAGGAGTTCAAGACCAGCCTGGCCAACATGGTGAAACCCCATCTCTACTAAAAATACAAAAATTAGCCAGGCGTGGTGGTGCATTGCCCAGGCTAGTCTTGAACTCCTGGATTCAAGGGATCCTCCTGCCTCAGCCTCCCGCGTAGCTGAGATTACAGGTACTAAAGTTGGTGGCTCAAACTCCTCTGGGCTGGGGGGCCAGAGGTGAACAGGGAAGCGGTTTGGGAGAGGCAGATATGCGTGTGGGCCTGGGTTCTTGCTGACCGTTGGGAGGGCGGCCTGGGCCTCAGGCTGGGTGGCTGCGGCTGTGCTGGCGCCGTGCCCAGCTCACCAGGTCCCTGCTCGGGAGCCACAGCGGGGTCCGTTTCCGAGCCCCTTCCACGGAGTTGCTTGCCTGGAAGAGGTTCCTGCTGATGTGGGCGCTGAAATCTCCCTGTATGGTCCCGGGGTGCGGGACCACACTGGACCCTTCGCAGGCCTTGGGTAGCAGTGCTTCCCCCGCGGGCCCTCGCGGTGCCCGACAAGGACGCGCTGTGCGCCTGCAGCGTCCTCATCCCCACCAGCGTGAAGCCGCCTCTCAAAGCGCTAGATCTCGTCCCCCACGAGCCGCAGCTGTGCCCCATCTGACTTCACCACGACGAGGGTCCGCTCCAGGGTCCAGGAGGGCCCTCCTGAGCTAGGGCGCACGAAGGCTTGGCCCGGGGCCCACAGGCCGCAGCGAAACCCGCGGCGCAACGCGCCCGGAGAAGCCTCCTGTGACGCCGGGCCGGCCGGCCGGCCGCCAGCTGAGCGTTATTATCAGTTAATTCTACATCACAACATGCAGCTTGGAGCAGCCAGCCACCTTGTATTCCCATTTCTCGCAGGCTCGTGCAGCCGCGTGTCATTGGCATTCTTCTCTTTGGGGGGGTGTGTGTGTGTGTGTGTGTGTGTGGCCGGCCGCGTGTCATTGGCATTCTTCTCTTTGGGGGTGTGTGTGTGTGTGTGTGTGTGTGTGTGTGTGTGGCCGGCCGCCAGCTGAGCGCTATTATCAGTTAATTCTACATCACAACATGCAGCTTGGAGCAGCCAGCCACCTTGTAGTCCCATTTCTCGCAGGCTCGTGCAGCCGCGTGTCATTGGCATTCTTCTCTTTGGGAGTGTGTGTGTGTGTGTGTGTGTGTGTGTGTGTGTCAGCCTGGGCAATATAGTGAGAAAACCCCCATCTCTACAGAAAAATTTTTTTAATTAGCCAGGCATGGTTGTGGGAGTCTGTGGTCCTAGCTAATTGGAAGGCTGGGGTGGGAGGATCGCTTTAGCCTGGGAGGCGAAGGTTGCAGTGAGCCCAGATCCGCAACTGCACTCCAGCCTGGGTGACTGAGCCAGACCCTGTCTCAAATAAATAAATAACAGGATCTTGCTAGGTTGCCCAGGCTCAACTAGGTTGCTCAAACTCCTGGGCTCAATCAATCCTCCAGCCTCAGCCTCACAAGGAGCAGTAGCTGGGATCGCAGGTGGTACCAGGGCACCCGGCTTTGGCACCACAATGTACTCCTATGCTTCTCAGGCTGTTGGAATGAGGTGGTTTAAGACGAGGTTCTTCTTCAGCAGGATGAGGTTCTTTATGTAGTCACACAGTAAGCTTGTGATGAAAGAGCTGGGAACCTGTGTGGCCACCATTAATTCTCTTTGATCACTATTTATAATAAAATGCCGACTTGGCTTATATTAGCCAGCACTTCATCTGTGGATTTCTTCATTTCCCTGGCTTTTATGCAGCATCCCCCCGACCCCTGCCCATGCACACACATACACCATCCTTCTAGTTCCCCAGCCCCTCAGTGCCTTCTGCTGCCATGGACTGCAGAGTTTCCAAGCTTTTTCCCTTCCTGACTGTATTCTAGATACCTAGTGAGATGTGAAAAAATAATATTTATCTTCTAACTTTTTTTTTTTTAATTTTCGAGATGGAGTCTTGCTTTGTTGCCCAGGCTGGAATGCAGTGGTGCGATCTCAGCTCACTGCAGCCTCCGCCTCCTGGGTTCAAGCAATTCTCCTGCCACAGCCTTCTCAGTAGCTGGGATTACAGGCGCCCACCACCATTCCTGGCTAATTTTTGTATTTTTAGTAGAGAAGGGGTTTCACCTGAACTCTGTCAGGAGTTCACCAGATGGGGTCTTGAACTCCTGACCTCAAGTGATCCACTCACCTTAGCCTCCCAAAGTGCTGGGATTATAGGCGTGAGCCACCGCACCTGACATCTCCTAACTTTTTATTATGAAAAACTTCAAACACAGAAAGAAGTTGAAATAATTGAACAATGAATGTCTACCCGTCGTCCACATACCTAGATTTGAATTTTGTTATAATTTTCCCATATTTGATATATAATACATATCACACTTCAGCCCCCCAAATTTTAACATGCATTTCCTACAAATAAGAACATTCTCCAATTAGCTGGGCATGATGGCCCACGCTTGTAACCCCATCTACTTGGGAGGCAGAGGCAGGAGGATCGCTTGAACCCAGGAGGTGGAGGTTGCGGTGAGCCAAGATGGTGCCACTGCACTCCAGCATGGGCAACAGACTGAGACCCTGTCTCAAAAAAAAAAACAAATTTTTTTAAAAAAGAATATTCTCCTAAATACAATGATCACATCCAAGGAAATCTACAGTGATTCACTAATATCATCGAATATTCAGTCTAAAATGTCTTTGGTAATTTTACTTTTTTTTTTTTTTTTGAGGTGCAGTTTTGCCCTTGTTACCCAGGCTTGCGTGCAATGATACGATCTCAGCTCACTGCAACCTTCGCCTCCCAGGTTCAAGCAATTTTCCTGCCTCAGCCTCCTGAGTAGCTGGGATTACAGGCATGCACCACCACGCCCAGCTAATTTTGTGTTTTTAGTAGGGACGGGGTTTCTCCATGTTGGTCAGGCTGGTCTCGAACTCCTGACCTTGTGATCCACCCACCCAGGCCTCCCAAAGTGCTGGGATTACAGGCGTGAGCCAGTGTGCCTGGCTTCCATTTTTGTATTTAAAAAAAAAAAAAAACCAACAGAATTCCAGCCCCTGTAATTCCAGCTACTCAGGAGGCTGAGGCACAAGAATTGCTTGAACCCAGGAGGCAGAGGTTGCAGTGAGCCCAGATCATGCCACTGCACTCCAGCCTGGGTGCTGGAGCAAGACTCTGTCTCAAAAAAGAGAAAAAAGGCCAGGCACAGTGGCTCACGCCTGTAATCCCAGCACTTTGGGAGGCTGAGGTGGGCGGATCATGAGGTCAGGAAATCGAGACCATCCTGGCTAACACGGTGAAACCCCATCTCTACTGAAAATACAAAAATTTAGCCGGATGTGGTGGCACACACCTGTAATCCCAGCTACTCAGGAGGCTGAGTCAGGAGAATCGCTTGAACCCAGGAGGCAGAGGTTGCAGTGAGCCAAGATCACGCCACTGCACTCCAGCCTGGGCAACAGAGTGAAACTCTGTCGCAAAAAAAAAAAAAAAAAAAAAGGAGGCCAGGCGCGGTGGCTCACGCCTGTAATCCCAGCACTTTGGGAGGCCAAGGCGGGTGGATCACGAGGTCAGGAGATCGAGACCATCCTGGCTAACATGGTGAAACCCCGTCTCTACTAAGAATACATAAAAAATTAGCTGGGCGTGGTGGCGGGCGCCTGTAGTCCCAGCTACTCGGAAGGCTGAGGCAGGAAAATGGCGTGAACCCAGGAGGCAGAGCTTGCAGTGAGCCGAGATCGCGCCACTGCACTCCAGCCTGGGTGACTGAGCAAGACTCCGTCTCAAAAAAAAAAAAAAAAAAGGAAAATAAAATAATAATATATATTTCAAAATAGCTAAGAGCAAATTTCAAATGACTCACCAGTAAAGAAAGGGAGATGGTTGTTAATTAACTTGATTTAATCATTCCATGGCATATACAATACATTGTATCCTATAAATGTATATAATTATGATTTTTCAATTAAAAATAATATTAATAAAAATAACCAGGATCCAGTCACGTGTTTTCTTTTCTTTTTTTTTTTTTTTTTTTTGAGACGGAGTTTTTGCTCTTTTTGCCCAGGCTGGAGTGCAATGGCGCGATCTCGGCTCACCGCAACCTCCGCCTCCTGGGTTCAAGTGATTCTCCTGCCTCAGCCTCCCGAGTAACTGGGATTACAGGCATGCGCCTCCACACCCGGCTAATTTTGTATTTTTAGTAGGATGGGGTTTCTCCATGTTGGTCAGGCTGGTCTTGAACTCCTGACCTCAGGTGATCTGCCCGCCTCGGCCTCCCAAAGTGCTAGGATTACAGGCGTGAGCCACTGCGCCCGGCTACGTGTTTTCGTCTTACATTTAGTTGTCATGTTTCTCCAGACTCCTCACTTTTTCCCATGACGCTGGCTGTTTGAAGATAAAGGCATTGTCTTTTAGAATTCTGAATTTGTTTCTTCAAGGTTAATTTCTTTTTTTTTTTTTTTTTTGAGACAGGATCTCACTCTGTTGCCCAGGCTGGAGTGCAGTGGCGCGATCACAGCTCATTATGGCCTCAATTTCCTGGGCTCAAGTGATCCTCCCACCTCAGCCTCCCGAGTAGCTCGGACCACGGGCTGCTCTGGAACTCCTAAGCTCAAGGGATCCTTCTGCCTCAGCCTCCCAAAGTGCTGGGATTACAGGCGTGAGCCACTGGGCCAGCCAAGGTTAATTTCTTCTACCCACTATTTTCTCCATCTGCCGGAAGTCAGGTCTAAGGCTTGTTATTAGGGCTAAACATTTTGGGCAAGACCATGACCTGGGGTGATGCTCTGCGCTTGCTGCTGTATCAGGCCTGAAGGTCATCTCTTCTTGCAAATGCTGGGTTCACTCACTTGTTGGAAGTGGAGACTGAAGATCTCTCTGTGAAAAAGCACATTTCCTCCTTTGCAGTAAGATGTCCTTATTGAGCTGATACTTTGGACTATGCAAATACTGACATTTCACTAACTGGTTTCACCACCCACTGATGATACCTGTCTCAATCAGTTTCATCAAGAGTTATAAAATGGTGCTTTTCAAATTCTATCGTTTCTGCTATATTTGTTAACTGTCACTCTTGGTAAAAAAGAGCTTTCCCTCATCAACTGGGAATGAATCACAGAGGCAGTAACATGTCATATTTGCGTGCCTAGTAGAAGTAAAGCTCTTTTTCATTTTCAAAACTGTCACTTGCGATAGCTACTATTCACATTTTACAAAGAGATTAAGGTTAAATAACTTGCCCAAGGTAACATTCCAATAAGTGACAGGAGACGCTTGGCTCCAGGATTTTGCTGATTAGGTAACCTGAAATCTTCTTACTATATATACCTGAAAACACTGAATAAAATATTTATAAATGGGCCAGGCACGGTGGCTCACGCCTGTAATGACAGCACTTTGGGAGGCTGAGGCAGGCGGATCACGAGGTCAGGAGTTCAAGACCAGCCTGGCCAACATGGTGAAGCCCCATCTATACTAAAAATACAAAAATTAGCTGGGCGTGGTGGCGCACGTCTGTAATCCCAGCTACTCGGGAGGCTGAGGTAGGAGAATCTCTTGAACCCAGGAGGCGGAGGTTGCAGTGAGCCAAGATCACGCCACTGCACTCCAGCATGGGCAAGAGAGCAAGACTTTGTCTCAAAAAAGAAAAAAAAATTTATAAATGGTTGTAAATTCATAGTCAAACTCACAAAAAAATTAAGGCAATCCCTAGGAGCTGAGAATGAATTCGTAAGGTCCAGCATGGTGGCCCACATCTGTAGTCCCAGCATTTTGGGAGGGTGAGGTGGGACGATGGCTTGAGCCAAGGAGTTTGAGACCAGCCTGGGCAACATGGCAAAATCCTGTCTCTACAAAAATACAAATTAGCTGGGTGTGATGGTGCACGCCTGTAGTCTCAGCTACTCGGGAGGCTGAGGCAGGAGGATCACTTGAGTTCAGACTCAAGGAGGTCAAGGCTGTAGTGAGCCAAGATCATGCTACTGCACTCCAGCCTGGGCAACAGAGTGAGATCTTCTCTCTCAAAAAAAAAAAAAAAAAAAAGCAAAGCTCTTTATGCACCGCCTTGTCGGGAGCTGGATGGTTTGCTCCTGGAGGAAAAGTAAGGCTTTGAACTATACGGCCTGCCTGGGGACAAAAGAGGTCGTCAGCTTCTATGAGGAGGCAGCTGAAACTGAGCTCCCTCTCTTGACAATGAACTTCAGATGACTCAACAATCTGAGAGACTAAAATGTTTATTTTATTTTTTTGAGACACAGTCTCACTCTGTCACCCAGGCTGGAGTGCAAATGGCATGATCTTGGCTCACTGGAACCTCTGTCTCCCAGGTTCAAGCGATTGTCCTGCCTCAGCCTCCCGAGTAGCTGGGATTCCAGGTGCGTGCCAACATGCCTGGCTAAATTTTGTATTTTTTGTAGAGACAGGGTTTCACCACGTTGGCAAGGTTGGTACCGAACTCCTGACCTCAAGTGATCCACCTGCCTTGGCCTCCCAAGGTGCTGGGATTTGGCCACCACGCCCAGACAAAAATGTATGTTTCAATTACACACACAAGGCGGGACGCAGTGGCTCACGCCTGTAATCGGCACTTTGGGAGGCCAAGGCGGGCAGATCACCTGAGGTCAGGAGTTCAAGACCAGCCTGGCCATCATAGTGAAACCCCGTCTCTATTAAAACTACAAAAATTAGCCAGGCGTGGTGGTGGGTGCCTGAAATCCCAGCTACTTGGGAAGCTGAGGCAGGAGAATCGCTTGAACCTGGGAGGCAGAAGTTGCAGTGAGCCAAGATCACACCATTGCACTCCAGCCTGGGCAACAGAGTGAGACTCTGTCTCAAAAAAAAAAAAAAAATTACACAAAAGAAGGAACACAAAACTTGAGGAACAAATACAACCTTAATGACACACATCAATCTACCTCCATTTATCTGCACATCAATCCCAATAAATATTTTGAAAATCTCATCAATTTCTGGGATCGTGTACTTTATGGGATTATTTACCACTGAAATTGTCCTACCAACAAGTTACACAACAGGAGAACATGGTCACCTGAAAACCATCGACCTGTAATTAACCAGCCTTTGCTTCTGTTGAAATTATAGTGTGCACTTGAAAGGGACCCATAAAATCTACCAATTTTCCTGAATTAGAGGCTACAAGAGTCTTGTCTGCTGTGAAAACAGGGACAACTTCTCTGAAGTTTACCACAGTCCCATAACTGGCACTATGAAACTGCCTCAGGCAGGCTTTGCTTTATAGATATGGTACTGTGTGTTAATTAATTCTAGCATTTTTTTCACATCCTCAAAATCGTATAATTGGTAACAAGTAAATGATATGAAATTAAGTGAGGGCCAAGCATGGTGGCTCGCACCTGTAATCAACATTTTAGGAGGCTGAGGTGGGAGTATTGCTTGAGCCCAGGTTTTTGAGACCAGCCTGGGCAACATGGTGAGACCCCATCTCTATAAAAAATTTAAAAATAAAAAATTAGCCGGGCATGATGGCATGAACCTGTAGTCCCAGCTACTTGGGGTGGGGGGAAGCCTGAGGCAGGAGTATGCCCAGGAGATCGAAGCTGCAGTGAACCATGATTGTGGCACTGAACTCCAGCCTGAGCAACAGAGCAAGACCCTGTCTCAAAAAAAAGAAAGAATAAACAAAAGTTCCAAGAGGAACATTTTGGGTTTTTTGTCGTGTGCGTGTTTGGGTGCTTTGTTTGTTTTTTACTTTTTTTTTTTTTTTTTGAGATGGAGTCTTGCTTTGTCACCAGGTTGGAATGCAGTGGCTCGATCTCGGCTCACTGCAACCTCCGCCTCCCGCGTTCAAGCGATTCTCCTGCCTCAGCCTCCCAAGTAGCTGGGACTGCAAGTGCCTGCCACCACGCCCGGCTAATTTTTGTATTGTTAGTAGGGATGGGGTTTCACCATATTGGCCAGGCGGGTCTCTAACTCCTGACCTCGTGATCTGCCCACCTCGGCCTCCCAAAGTGCTAGGATTACAGGCGTGAGCCACCGCGCCTGGCCGCTTGTTTTTTACTTTTTAACCCAACACAAATATTTCTGAACAAAAAGTACATTTCGGAAGAATACAAAAATTATATTATAAAACGTCTTAATATTTTATCTTGTCTGCCAGTGTCAAATGCACTTTCACATGTGAGGGAATCTTTCAGTTAATATATCTATGTTCATAAATTTTTTCTGAATCTCCCCCACTTTCTTACTTTTAAGACCTATTGGCTGGGGAGGTGGCTCATGCCTGTAATCCCAGCACTCTGGTAGGCCAAGGCAAGCGGATCACCTGAGGTCAGGAGTTCAAGACCAGCCTGACCAACATGATGAAACCCCGTCTCTACTAAAAATACAAAAAAATTAGCTGGGCGTGGTGGTGGGCGCCTGTAATCACAGCTACTTGAGAGGCTGAGGCAAGAGAATCACTTGAACTTGGGAGGCGGAGGTTTCAATGAACTGAGATCTCGCCATTGCACTCCAGCATGGGCCACAAGAGCAAAACTCCATCTCAAAAAAAAAAATCTATTAGTATTAATAGTAATATTAGTATAATAGTAATAATAGTGACAAACACATATGGCAGTTACTATGTCCCAGCACTGTAGCAAACACTTAATTTATCAACTATATTTTGGAGTGTATACTATTTATCATCCCTATTTTTTAAAATGAGGCTATGAGACACAGAGACATTAAGGTCACACAGCTAGTGAATGGCAGAGCCAGGACTCAAACCCCAGCAATCTGATTCCAGAGTCCACTTTTAACAATTATGCTAGACTGGAGGTGGTGGCTCACGCCTGTAATCCCAGCACTTTGGGAGGCTAAGACGAGCAGATCACTTGAGGACAGGAGTTTGCAACCAGCCTGGCCAACGTGGTGAAACCACGCCTCTACTAAAAATACAAAAATTAGCCAGGCATGGTGGTGCCTGCCTGCAACTTCAGCTGCTCAGTAGGCTGAGGCAGGAGAATCACTTGAACCCAGGAGGCAGAGGTTGCAGTGAGGTGAGATCGCACCACTGCACTCCAGCCTGGGTGAAAAAGCCAGACTCTGTCTCAAAACAAAACAAGCAAACAAAGAAACAAAAACAATTATGCTAAACTCCCTCTCAGATAATGGCCAGTATCAGATTTGGGCTCCATCATATTAACCCCTCATCATTCTCAACACACACACACACACACACACACACACACACACACACACACACACACACACACACACACACACACACACACACACACGAGAGAGAGAGAGAGAAACGTATCCATTCCAAGATATACCTCTCATACATGTATTTCAGTGTCTTCCAAAGTAAAATTGTGCAGCTGTCTGTAAAAGAAGCTAGATAGGGAGGAGGAGGTGGGGTGGAGAAGGGCTAGATGGCTGGGTGGAGTAACCCAAACCCATCTAACCGCAGGAAAATCAGGGGCAAGCTGTGCTTGAAATGTGCTAGGCCCGGCCTGTGTACACTTTCTCCTAGATCATGAAGAAACTCCAGTTCACTCAGTGCAAGGTTATTTGGGTGAGCCAGGGCAAATCAGGTTGAGCTCCACCCTATCATCCGAGTCCAAGGGTTGGAATAGACACTGGAAGGGAACGAGAGGTGGGGAAGGATGCAGCCAGGCAAGCATAGATCAGCGCCCCCTGCAGGTGGTTAGCAAAACTCCGGGTCATTGAGACGAGTTTCTGAGGATTCATTATCATCAAAGGCAATAATAGAATCGGTTTGGCTGGGCTCCGTGGCTGACGCCTGTAATCCCAGCACTCTGGGAGGCCGAGGCGGGTGGATCACGAGGTCAGGAATTCGAGACCAGCCTGGCCAAGATGGTGAAACCCCGTCTCTACTAAAAATACAAAACTTAGCCAGGCGCGGTGGCCAGCGGGAGGCTGAGGCAGGAGAATTGCTTGGACCCAGAAGGCAGAGATTGTAGTGGGTCAAGATCACGCCACTGCACTCTAGCCTGAGCGACAGAGCAAGACTCCATCTCAAAAACAAAACAAAACAAAAATTAGCCAGGTGTGGTGGCGGGCGCCTGCAGTCCCAACTACTCAGGAGGCTGAGGCAGGAGAATCGCTTGACCCGGGAGGTGGCAGTTGCAGTGAGCCCAGATTGCATCACTGCACTCCAGCCTGGGCAACAGAGCAAGACTGTCTCAAAATAATAGTAATAATAATGATAATGATAATAATAGAATCTGCTTCAATTTTTCATTTTCAAATATCAATATCCAGGCTGGGCAGGTGGCTCATGCCTGCAATCCCAGCACTTTGGGAGGCTGAGGTGGGCGGATCATTTGAGGTCGGGAGTTCAAAGCCAGCCTGACCAACATGGAGAAACCCCGTCTCTACTAAAAATACAAAATTAGCCAGACATGGTGGCGCATGACTGTAACCCCGGCTACTTGGGAGGCTGAGGCAGGAGAATTGCTTGAACCCGGGAGGCGGAGGTTGCGGTGAACCGAGATTGGGCCATTGCACTCCAGCCTGGGGAACAAGAGCGAAACTCTGTCTCAAAAAAAAAAAAAAAAAAAAAAAAAATCAATATCCAGGCCAGTGGTTCGTGCCTGTAATCCCAACACTTTGGGACGCCAAGGCGGGAGAATCACTTGAGCTCAGGAATTCAAGATCAACCTGGGTAACACAGCAAGACTCCGCCTCAAAAATTTAAAAAGTAGCTGGGTGTGATGTCACATGCCTGTAGTCCTAGCTACTTGGGAGGCTGGGGCAGGAGGATCACTTGAACCACTGTGTTTGAAGCTGCAGTGAGCTATGACTGTGCCACTGCACTCCAGCCTGGGTGACAGAGCAAGATTCCATCTCAAAAAAAACCCAAATAGAACAAATCAGCAGCCCCCCACACCGCCCCCAATATTTTTCTTTTTAAGAGACAGGGTCTCACTATGTTGCCAAGGCTGAAGTGTAGTGGCTATTCACAGGCGTAATCATAGGACACTGTGGGCCTCAAACTCCTGGACTCAAGTGATCCTTCCACCTCAGCCTCCCATGTAGCCTGGGATTACAGGTCACCGTGCCTGCCCATCCCCTGAAATCTTGAGGTTTAGGACTCCACAGGGTCAAAAGAAAACAGATAAGCCATAGACAACTGATAACAGGCATAGTACAGCGAGGAAGAATGTAAATCTACTAACATCACCCAGAAACTTGAGATAGGTCCACAAAGGCAGCCAACAGTAGCTGATCTATGTAAAGAAACATAGATTTGGAGTCCAAAGCTGTAGCACTTACACACTAGCTGTTAGACAGGGTTAGTTGTTTAACTTCTAAACCTTAGTTTTTTCATTTGCAAAATAAGACTAATAAGGGCTTAACTTCTTTACAGAAATGTGAGGATCAAATAAGACAGCCATGAAAATGGTTTATAAAGCATCACACAAGTTCTCATTTGAAGACAGTGGTATAAGACCGGGGCCCTGTGGCTCACGCCTGTAATCCCAGCATTTTGGGAGGCTGAGGCAGGAGAATCTCTTAAACCTGGGAGGCAGAGGTTGCAGTGAGCTGAGACGGCACCACTGCCCTCCAGCCTGGGCAACAAGAGCGAAACTCTATCTCAAAAAAAAAAAAAAAAAATGTGGAGAAATTAGAACCCTCACACATTGTTGACAGGCACGAAAAGTGGTACAGCCACTTTGGAAAACAGTTTGGCAGTTCCTCAAAACGTTAAACAGTTACCATATGACCCACCAATTCTACTCCTAGGTATACACCCCAAAGAATCTGAAAACATATCTTTACACAAAAACCTGTACGCAAACGTTCATAGCAGCATTATTCATAATAGCCAAAAGGTGGAAATGACTTCAGTGTCCATCAAGTCATGAATCAATAAACAAAATGTGGTATATCCATACAATAAAACAGCAGTCCCCAAACTTTTTGGCACCAGGGCCTGGTTTCCTGGAAGACAATTTTTTCCATGGACAGGGGGTGACAGGGATGGTTTCAGGAAGAAACCGCTCCATCTCAGATCATTAGGCATGAGATTCTCATAAGCAGCATGCAACCGAGATCCCTTGTATGCACAGTTCACAACAGCAGCAGAACCCTGGTCTGACTGAAGGCGGAGCTCCGAGAGTATTGCTTGCCGCTCACCTACTACTGTGTGGCCCAGTTCCTAACAGGCCACGGATTGGTACTGGTACTGGTACTCGTACACGGCCCAAGGGTTGAAGACCCCTGCAATAAAACACTGTCCATCCACTGAAAGAAATGAAGTACTGATAAATGCTACAGCATGGATGAAATAAAAACATTATGCTAAGTCAAAGAAACCAGTCACAAAAAGCCACAGATTATACAGCTCCATTTATATGAAGTGTCCAGAACAGGCAAATCCATAGACAGAAATCCTACCTCTATGGAGTAGTAGCATGGGTTAGTGGTTGCCAGGGGCTAGGGAAACAGAGAAATGGGGAGTGACTGCTAATGGGTATAGGGGTTTTCGGGGGGTGGTGATGAAAATGTTCTCAAGTTATTGGTGAGTATTGCACACTTTTTTTGTTTTTTTGAGACGGAGTTCAGAGTTTTGCTCTTGTTGCCCAGGCTGGAGTGCAATGGTGCGATCTCGTCTCACCGCAACCGCAACCTCCACCTCCCGGGTTCAAGAGATTCTCCTGCCTCAGCCTCCCAAGTAGCTGGGATTACAGGCATGCGCCACCACGCCTGGCTGATTTTGTATATTTTAGTAGAGACGGGGGTTTCTCCATGTTGGTCAGGCTGGTCTCGAACTCGACCTCAGGTGATCCACCCACCTCAGCCTCCCAAAGTATTGGGATTACAGGCGTGAGCCACCGCAGCCGGCCTGTTTTTTTTTTTTTTGAGACTAAGCCTCACTCTATCATCCAGGCTGGAGTGCAGTGGTGCGATCTCGGTTCACCACAGCCTCCGCCTCCTGGGTTCAAGCAATTATCCTGCCTTAGCCTCCTGAGTAGCTGGGACTATAGGTGCGTGCCACCATGCCCGGCTAATTTTTGTATATTTTTAGTAGAGTTGGGATTTCACCATGTTGACCAGGCTGGTCTCAAACTCTTGAACTCAGATGATCGGCCTGCCTTGGCCTCCCAAAGTGCTGGGATTACAGGCATGAGCCACTGCGCCCAGCCAACACTTTGTTTTTAAAACCACTAAATTGTACCCTCTAAAAGGGTGAATTTTAGGGTATGTAATTAGATCTCCATAAAAAAGAGAAGTGCTGGCATGAGAAATAGATCAAGACTAAAGTTTAGCTCATAGACGGTCTTTACGGTGTGATGGAAGGAGGCAGTCAACAAGCCTTGATGGGGAGAAGAACAAAGGGATTGAAGGGGGACATATGTGGCACCCAGCAGTATGCACAGTGAAAGATAATGGGGCTATGATTAGGAGCAAAA
This sequence comes from Pongo pygmaeus, assembly GCF_028885625.2. Classification (NCBI taxonomy): domain Eukaryota; kingdom Metazoa; phylum Chordata; class Mammalia; order Primates; family Hominidae; genus Pongo; species Pongo pygmaeus. The sequence continues at coordinate 139,404,439 of NC_072379.2, forward strand.
AGTCCTACATTCAATGCTTTTGAAATCGCATGTGTCTTCTCAAACTCAACCACTTCCCTGACGCCACCCAACATACCAGAAATATGTTTGCTGAAGACTTACTGGCTTAAGTAATAGAATAATAGCTGTTATTATTAGAATACTTCAAAAATCAGACTAAAGAAAGGACTGGGCCTCTCAACGTTGCAGGCATGATGGTTAATTGACCACTAACTTGCTAGATTGTACTGGTTACTGAATGCCAGAAGGGTAAAAGGGTGTCTGTAGTTCCTTTACTAGTACTTCGCTACACCTCCTTACCCCTTAATACAGTGTGTACTTCCATATGGTCGTTTTCAGTTGTAAATTATTTCAAATCTTAAATCAAAATTCCTCTACATGCATTTGCCTGCAGGATTTGCTCTTACTGGTTTTGGCCTATGGAACCAAGTTTGAATTTTTTTTTTTTAATTGGCTGGGTGCGGTGGCTCATGCCTGTAATCTCAACACTTTGGAGGCCGAGGGGGGCGGATCACGAGGTCAGGAGATCAAGACCATCCTGGCCAACACGGTGAAACCCGTCTCTAATAAAAATACAAAAATTAGTTGGGTGTGGTGATGCACACCTGTAGTCCCGGGTATTTGGGAGGCTGAGACAGGAGAATCACTTGAACCCGGGAAGCGGAGGTTGCAGTGAGCCAAGATCGCGCCACTATACTCCAGCCTGGCAACAGAGTGAGACTCCGTCTCAAAATAAATAAATAAATAAATAATTTAATTAGCTGAGCATGGTGGCATGTGCCTGTGGTCCCAGCTACTCAGGAGGCTGAGGCAGAAGAATCCCCTGAGCCCAGGGGGTCGAGGCTACAGCAAGCCACGATGGCACCACTACACTCCAGCCTGTGTGACAGAGTAACCCAGTCTCAAAAAATACAAATAAGTGTCTTATGCCTATTCCAGACCCACTGAACCAGAATCTGCATTTTGACAAGAACCTCCTCCTCTCATTTATTTGCACATTAAAGGCTGAGAAGCCCTGCTCTGGAGACTGGTTCCAACTGCAGCAGGTCATGATCAGGTGAGTGTGTTGCAGTTTATTAAAGCATTAAATTGTAGGAAGAATGTTTTTGATATTTTAAGGCAATCCAACATTATTCCTAGAAATGTTACACATTGTTATAATGTTACTGACTTGCACGTATACTTTTCTGAAAGTAAAAGTTATACCTAACACAGGAAATTCAGTGTGTCCTGTAGGCCATCGAGTGTCCTTAATGGTGATGTCAAGGAAAAGCTGTTGGATGTCTTGCCTTTGCCTGCCTCAGGCTTTAACACAGGATGTCTTGTCTGCAGGGCACCTTTTCTGCAATTCAGATCTCACTTCAAATGAGCTTTCCATGGCCACACTAGCCCAGGCCCCCTATCGAAAGCAGTCACCAGTTTTATGAAGGGCCATAACTGCCTTATTAGGATATTTCATATTAGGCTACTGGCAAAACAAAACAAAAAAACTCCCAAATCTCAATTTATCTCGTTTACACAAAATCTGATTTTGGGGGTGGGAGCTCTCCCTCTATCCATGACACAGAGATCCAGGATCCCTCCTGTCTTTTGACTCTGCCACTTTAACACATGGCTTCCAATACCTCCATGAAACAGAGACGATGACAAGGAGGACACACGGCACATGACGTGAGTTAGCCATGCAGCACCAACCAAACTGCAAAGGGCCTGGGAAGTGGAAGGGACCACGTGGGCTAGTTTGATGAGCACTTCTTCTGCAAACTGTGTTCTGCTCACAGCATCTCTAGCACTAGTACAGTGCCTGTATGCACAAGAACTCAAATATCTGTAAAGTATGTGGATACCTTCATTTTACTAAAAAGGTCATCCATTAACAGTTTTAGACCGAGCATGGTGGTGCCTGTAATCTCAGCACTTTGGGAGGCAAATCACCTGAGGTCAGGAGTTCCAGGCTGAGGTCAGGAGTTCCAGACCGGCCTGGCCAACATGGCAAAATCCCGCTTCTTCTAAAAATACAAAAAATAGCCAGGCGTGGTGGTTGGCGCCTGTAATCTGAGCTACTTGACAAGCTGAGGCAGAATAGCTTGAACCCAGGAGGCAGAGGTTGCAGTGAGCCGAGATTGTGCCACTGCACTCCAGACTGGGTGACAGAGCAAGAGTGTCTCAGAAAAAAAAAAAAAAAAAAAAAAGGGGGAAACCCCATCTCTACTAAAAATACAAAAATTAGCAGGGCGTGGTGACGTGCGCCTGTAGTCCCAGCTACTTAGGAGGCTAAGGCAGGAGAATCACTTGAACCCAGGAAACAGAGGTTGCAGTGAGTCAAAACCGCGCCACTGCACTCCAGCCGGGGTGATGGAGCAAAACCCCACAAAAAAAGCACATCACTAGAACCTAAAAATGCTTTTATTTGCTCAGGTACTGTGTGGTATTATTTCTTCTATACACTGATGAGGGGGCTGAGATAAAGACCTAGTGAACTAAACAAAGAGCCCAGGCTAATTCTGGGGAAGTAAGATCTGAGGCATATTCTATTATCAGCAATGGATCTCTTCCTGTCATTCAATACAAAGAAATAAGCGCTGTCCTAAGACAATTTGCGACAGAACACTTCCTTTATCAACAATGTAAACTTGTTTAAAGGTTTGTGAAATAAGTCCTGGACACTGAAAAGTAATAAAACACGGCCACTGCGTGAGAGTGAGTTTGTATTAACCACTTCAGATGGACAAGTATGTCAGTGCTGTTTTTAAAAATTATTTCTCAGCCGGGCGAGGTGGCTCACGCCTGCAATCACAGCACTTTGGGAGGCTGAGGCAGGCAGATCATGAGGTCAGGAGATGGAGACCATCCTGGCCAACATGGTGAAACCCCATCTCTACTGAAAATACAAAAAAAGTAGCTAGGCATGGTGGCATGCACTTGTAGCCCAGCTACTCAGGAGGCTGAGGCAGGAGAATCACTTGAATCCAGGAGGCAGAGGTTGCAGATTTTGCTTTATTTTCCTTATAAAATGACAGTTTAAACAAGATTTCAAGACAGGGCAGGCTGTTTAGCTCAGTGGCTTCTCACCCCAACGGTTTATCGGTTGCTCACATTCCATGTCCCTCATGGGTTAACTGAGTTAAGTGTACCAGCATGGTGACCCAGGCTGGTAGAACAGCCACTTCTCAAAATTTACTAATTGCCTGGAAAGAGGATCACGTGTGGGATCTTAAACTTTCATCTGGAAACGACACTTCTCACATTTCAGCCTAGGAAAGTCAGCTGGGCCTTGCAGGTGAAGCACGAACCCAAAAAGCAGGGTTGGAAATCTGTTGCCAGTACTATGACTACCATTTCAATATCTACCTTTATCAATATCAAGCCTTTTTCTCCTCCTTTATCAGTATCAACTTTATCAACTACCTTTATCAGTATCAAGCCTCTTCCCTCCCCCAAATCACTGGCACGACGTGAAATCACTTATTGTGTATGGTGGCAGGGAAGAGACTGAAATTGTAGTTTTGTGCAAATGAGAAAGTGAGACGTTGCACCCATCAATGTTTACACCTCAGCTTCTTTTGCAACAGGCAATTAAGACTTGGGGAAAGAGAACTCACTCTCAATGCAGCCAGTGAGGGTAGCAATCCGCATTACAGATTACTCGGACTAGTACAGAAGCTTCCACTGCCTTTTCCAAGATACCAAAGAGTTGCTCTAAACATACACTTCTTTCTCTCCATCCCAGAAGTGACCAACTGCCACTCCCTGGACCTTGCTATACCCCTCTCTCCCTGTCACAGATTCAGATATGCAAACAGGGTGCTTCTTCCTACTTTCCAGAAGTGCTCAAGGCTCTCTCCACCTCCTAGCTCCAGCACTCCCAACCCATTCTCAGGCTCTTCCCCATCCCTCTGCAGGTCCCCAGCATAGCCTGATTAGTACAGCTGAGGGTGGACTTAACTCCCCCCGGGAGGGAGCTGCTGGGCTACAAGCTTACAGAAACAGACTACTCAGTATCTCCAGCTGTTACCATGACTGCAGTAAGCACACTCAGAAATGATTCCTAGATGTTTAAACATTTTCCGATAGCATAATTTTTTTTTTTTTTTTTGGAGATGGAGTCTTGCTCTTTCGCCCAGGCTAGAGTGCAGTGGCGAGATCTTGGCTCCCACCATTCTCCTGCCTCAGCCTCCCAAGTAGCTGGGACTACAGGCGCCCGCCACCACGCCCGGCTAATCTTTCGTATTTTTAGTAGAGACGGGGTTTCACCGTGTTAGCCAAGATGGTCTCGATCTCCTGACCTCGTGATCCGCCCACCTCGGCTTCCCAAAGTGCTGGGATTACAGGCGTGAGCCACCGTGCCCGGCCCCAATAGCACAAATTCTTTATTTTTTTTCACTCTATTGCCCAGGCTGGAGTGCAATGGCGTGATCTCAGCTCACTGCAACTTCCGCCTCCCAGGTTCAAGTGATTTTCCTGCCTCTGTAATCCCTAAGTGCTGGGATGACAGGCGTGAGCCACCGCACCCAGCCATAAATTCTTAATATAAATACTAAAATCGAGGAGCAGTTATTTTTACAAGTAAGTGTGGAAAAAAGGTCACCTGAAGGTCTTCCATGGGAGTGGCAGAACGGTTCTTACTCACTAAAAATTCACAAAATAATTATGCAGAACAATAAGCTTTCAAATTACAATCATGTCATGACCTTCCCCCGTTATCTAAGGGCATGAAGCAAGTTCAACCACAAGTGCGTGGCAGCAGAAAACTGCTAGTGCCTTTTGCTCATCAGGCGGCCCAGCGTTAGTCTTGAACATTTTCAAGTATAGAATTGTTTGATGACCCCGGCTAGTTAAGGTTTCCCTTTCTCTCTCACACACATTTCTCAAAGTACCCATCCTCACGAATATCTGACAAGGCACCGATCGAAGAGTCAGTGAAAGAAAAACATCATTATTCTTTGACATCGGCACATTTCAAAACAGCTCATTACACAAAACAGCCAACTTTTTTTTTTAATTGTTTTATTTGGGAAAAGTGCTTCTTACAAAAGGGCAGCTGCAAAATACAGAGACCTCTGCAACAATTATTTGTTTTTTCTTAAAGTGAAAGAATGGGTGGGATCCAAGGAATCAAAGCAGTAGATGGACAAACCAGGAGCATCCCCGAGTTATTTTCAGGAAACAGAGCAACAAAACACAAAGGTAAAATTTCCAATCAAGGAATTCTTCCAACAACTTAACTTTAGCTAGTCTCAGGGATTCCCAAGCCCTCCCCTTTGGTGGAAAAGTATGACTTATCACTGCAAACCCATTACTCCACTACAATAAACACCTTAGAACAGAGTTTTGAATCACATCTGTCTACCTGAAAGCTCAGGGGTGGAATGAGGCAAATACCCACAAAAACAAACACAAAAACCCGACAACAAAATGCCTCAAATGAGGACAAAGGTTTCTCAGAAAGTGCCTGTACTGGAAAGGCTAGATCGTAAAACATTAAATACAACTGTGTATCCAAGACCCAGTTTGTGTTAATATATGGGATAACCAAGTAGTTTTAACCTCTATGGCCAACCCCATTTCTCTATTTATATAGACAGAGCTAGCACTGCTATATTGACAACTACCAATATACTGCTTTGCCCTTTAAGATCTATCTGCCACACAAGGCTTAAACCACTAAACCAGGTTTTTCTAAGGCTAAGAATACTGCATCTATGCAGGGATGAGAAGCTTATCACACACCCACACTCACACACACCATGTCAGCCCTTGGGAGTCAACTTCCAACTCTGCATTGATGTTATGCCTCTGTATATTTTATATGTATTCTTTCTCAATTTTCCTATCATGCGAAACAGTAAAAATCTCAACACATTCACGCCTGATTCTGGTTACCCAGTAGTATTACTTGTGTGCAATTAAACAAGAGACCAAAACCACAGAACAAGTGCACGTGGTAGGGATTACAGGGTAGGGAACAGATATAAAATCACAGATGTGCAGATTTCACCAGAAACCTCAAGGATCCACATCCCATGTCTGAGGCAGAGGGCTATTGGCCAGCTTAGGTCCCTTCACCCATCACTCCTATTCTTGGACCCCAAAGCAGGGCCACTGCTTTTACTTTTGAACCTGGGGTCCTCAAAATGAGTGTGTGAAAAGTCCATAAACGCAATCTGGTTGAAAACAGATGACGCAACACACCTACACTAACTGTCTGACAGTTAAATTCGTGTTACAAAAAACTAACTTTAAGATTTATTTTTGTAACTTTTTTCAACAGGGAAAACAACACACTCCTCAGGGAAAGGTGAGGGGTTGAGAAGACAGGCCCTGGGTAAAAATTCTTAAGACAGCACCTGGAGTTGAGAGGCCTGCCTAGGAGAGAACACAGGCACTGCCACACCACCACAGGGGACAGCTGCTGTCTGGGGTCAGCAGACCAGTTCACACACCACGCAAGGTTGCTATAGATCCAAGTCATAAAAATCTTCCAGCTCATCATGAAACAAGTCCCACTCATCTTCAGAGTCTGTTAGTTCGTCGTCCCCACCTGCAGCCAAAAGCATAAGCAACATCTCGCCCAGCTCAAAGGTGACAACCTCTTCTTCATCGTTGTCAAAGGGGTTGCTGTTCTCTCTTTCCTCAATGAGTTCCCAGAAGTGGTTCCTTCGTTGGGCCTGTAAAAAACAAGGCCATGATAGGGATGGCACTGTCGAGCAGTATCTTCTATCCTGTTGTTTATAAGGCAAAACGTCCAGCACACCAGAGGGCATGACGAACCAGACTTCTTAGTTAGGGTTTCCATTTACCACTTCCTCCCCTCTGGTTACTTGATGGAAATCGTTTAGGCTAGAGCTTTAACACACATTTTTTTTTCCTTTCCTATCCCTCCCAGTTTTCTGAGGTTTGTTTCCTCCTTTAATACTCTACACTTTCGCTCCCAGACCTGAGCGTTAACCTTCTCCTTCCCCTACCCCAATATGTGCAGGACTCAACTGATACCTTGGCATTTCCCCTCCTTTAAAAAAACAGTGAGAGTTACCCGGTATCTGCTTGATGTTCCCACTTTCTGTCTCTGTGGCTCCTCTCTACGGCCATCAGGGTACGCATGCTTGTAAAAACAGTTCCCTCCAAATGGGCAGCTCCCACGTCCTTCATCAAAATACCTGCACGCCTTGTTGCTGGAAAGGAAAATATCGCAACCCTTATTCACAGTGGATTTCAGGTCTGTATTTGACTATCATCCGGGGTTTCGTTAAACAGGTAGGGATAGAACCAGTATGTCAGCTTACAGCCCTCCCCAAGATGTGTTCTTATAAACATGTGTGTGCCAATGCAAGAAATACCAACCAGAAACCGGTAACTCTGTTCAAGTCTATGCTGGTTAATAGCTCTAGTACAAGCAGATGCCAGAGAGAGCAAATCTTCTAGAAAGCCAACACACGAGAACATAGGACAGCTATGACATGGATTCAGAATAAGGTAGAACCCCACTCGTGGGGCCGTACTTGTCAACAGTAGAGACCTCTTTATAACACAGTCCCTTGGCGCAGACCCCAAGGACTGTGTTATAGCAAGATATATACTGGGTGTTATCAGGGTGACAAAATAAACTGTCCTGGGAAGTCAAAGAAGGGTAGGAAGGAGGTAGGAGTGTATAATGCAGCACCATTCTTTTCAAAGTCAACCCAAGCTTTGTTGGGCTCTTCGCTTGAGAAAAGGCTGCAGTGCTCATACCTCATTGCCTCCTTGTATTTCAGAATGAGTTTCTGCTTCTCTTCTTTCTCCTCCACCCAGTACTCACTTGGAATGACAAAGTTAGATGTGATCCGGCATTCTGGGCAGGACCTGGGAAACAATGAACAGGCTGCAATGCAAATTCCCCTTTTACAGGCCCACTCTTCAAGGACACACTCTGGTGTGTCGCCTCCAGACTTAAAGACTTAACTGAAAGGCACATGGGCATTTCCTGAAAGGGTTTCACATACTGTCGCACAACTGACCATTTCTTTCAAGCAAGACAACCTCCTTTATAAATCCAACTCAAGGGCTAGCCAGTTCTTTTTTTTTGTTGTTTTTGAAAAATATAACTTAGGTAAAAAACAAAAGCAAAAAAAGACATTTCACACAGACTCCTTTTTCTTTCGTTTAAATAAATTTATTTCTTGTAGCTTTGCTCTGTTTAGATTATGTGGTTTTTGTTCAGTTATGAGAACAATCTTTAAAGGATGGTGGATTATTGGCTAGCTTAATGAATGGAATAGGAAAGTGGAAATGTAAAACGTCAGGAAACATACATTCAGAGCTAGATCAGTTTGTTCACTGAGCCTAAACTGGCTAATAATCCATTAAACACAATCTCCTCAGAAAAAGCACGAAGATTCTAACTGATACACAGGGTTTCCTCATTCAAATAAAAGTAGATAGACCAACTAACCTAGAAGCTAGCTGAAATACAAAGAAGAAATCCCCATTAGAATATCCCAGTTTCAAGATAAAATGCATGCATTTAAATGCGGTCCATCTGGTTGAAAGTTGGCACAAGTTACTAAATTCTTCCCCAAAAGAGAAAGCACAAATGAAGACTGGGGAGGAGTCTCACTTTATGATCTTGCTCTCAAATTGCTTAGCACTCCTCCACTTGCGAATGCACTTGAGACAGTAGGTGTGGTTGCAGTTGGAGAGGATCCCGAAGCGGCGCTCACTGGGGTTGGCTTTCTCATAGACCACCTCCATGCAGATCCCACACACCATGTCCTTGCTGCGCTGCACGGCAAATGAGAGCTCCATGTCCTTCTCATGGGCCTCAATGCACGACTAGAGAAGGTGGAGAGAGAACAAGTGGAATCGAGTCATTGAATCCTGAAAAACTTGAGCAACAGTTAATGATTCACAGTCAAAGAATCAAATAGTCAACTGAAAAAACAATGCTCCCAAGCTGACACGAAAATTAGCTTTGCTGACAAGTAAACACAGGTGCGGTGTTTTTTGTTTGTTTGTTTGTTTGTTTTGTGGTGGTACTTAACAATACTAGAAAATCAAACTATGAGGACTCAACTTCGGGAACTGAAAAATTACCCAATTTTCTCTGCCCCAAACCTGGAGCTCAACTACATTAAAGACAGTTTTCCATACTGTTTGTTATTTCTGGTTTCTACATGAGGTTAAGACCCTAGTTAAAACCTGTCAGAAAATAAGGGTGACAGGCACGTAACTCTCTTATGCCTTTAAAGAAAAACATCTTCATCGAGATTTTTCAACTACGCAGCTTGACAGATTGATGCACACTTAAGTTAGGTTAGATTAGCCCACTTTGGGGCTATTATAAATAATGGTGCCAAGAACATTCATGTACCAATTTTTGTGTGGACATCATATTTTAACTTATAAAAAACATGATTATAGGAAACATAAAAATGCAGAAAACTCCCAGCACTTTGGAAGGCCAAGGCTGGGTGGATCACATGAGGCCTGGAGTTCGAGACCAGCCTGGTCAACATGGCGAAACCCCATCTCTACTAAAAATACAAAAATGAGCCAGGCGTGGTGGTGCATGCCTGTAGTCCCAGCTATTCGGTAGGCTGAGGCAGAATGGCTTGAACCAGGGAGGCAGAGGCTGCAATGAGCCGAGACTGCGCTGCTACACTCCAGCCTGGGTGACAAAGCAAGACTCTGCCTCAAAAAAAAAAATAAAAATAAAAAAAATAACACTGCAGAAAAGCAATGTCATCCATAATCTCACATCATCACTAAACATGTCTTTTCCTAAACCTTTAAAAGAAAAAACATATATTCAGAGGTAGGTTCTACTATCTCAATATATAGATATAACGTATAGAGATTTATCCTGCCTAAAATCACAAAAGTACGCTGAAGATAGGGATCAAATTATGTCTGCCTTATAACATGCCTCACCCCCTACAATCACATTTAAAAAGATGGAAATTTAAAAGAGATGGAAATGATTAGAAGCAAACTTTGCTCCAATAAAGTTAAAGTTTATAATACAATGTCTTCTGGAACCTACCCTGGCTCCCATACATTGCTGCTGGAAATGTAAAATCCTGCAGCCACTGTGGAAAAGTATGGCAGTTCATCAAAACGTAAAGCATAGAGCTCCTATGTAACCCAGCAATTCCACTCCTAGGTAACTGAAAACATATCTTCACAGAAAAACCTATATATACAAATGTTCCTAGCAGCCTTATTCATAATAGCCAAAAACTGAAAATGATCTAAGTGTCCATCAACTCATGAATGGAAAAACAAATGTGGTCTAGCCAACAAAGACAGTAATTCAGCCATCAAAACTAAGAACTGCTACACACAACCACACAGAGAACCTTGAAAGCACTATGTTAAGTGAAAGAAGCCAGTCACAAAGGACCACATTACAGGATTCCATTTACATGAAATGTCCACAATAGGCCAATTCAGAGACAAAGCAGATTCGTTATTGCCAGGAGCTGGAGGAAGGGTGGAATAAAGAGTGACTGCTAATGGGTGTATGATGATCAAAGTATCCTAAAATTAGTAAAATGGTAATGGTTGCACATCTCTGTAAATATACTAAAAACCAATGAAATGTGCATTTTCAAAAGATTAAATATATTCAATGTGAATCTTAGAAACATTATTTTTAAAAGAAGAAAAAAAATGTTAGAAGTCCATAGTCTGAGGTTCTGGAAGTATGACTTCTTTTTTTCTTTTGCCTCAACCTCCTGGGCTCCAGCGATCCTCTTGCCTCAGCCTAACAAGTAGCTGGGACTACAGACACATGCCTCCATGCCCAGTTAATTTTGTTCACTGGAAATATGACTTCTTCATAAAGCATCCAAGAAGCCCAAGAAGGGAAAACTTCCCTACTCACTGATAACCATTCAATTCATCAAATGTTTCTCTGAAATAAACCCACAATGCTGTGAAAGGGCAAATAGTGATTCTCACATCTAATAAAACACACATCTCCCTAAAGACTTACTTTGATATGCTGTGATCTCTGGGCAGCATCCATCGGATGCAGGACCTGCAGCCCACACATGTCACAAGAATCCCCGTGGAGATACACACAGTTCTCCCCGTATCGGCACTCTCCCACTGCAGCATAGGGGCACAGCTGCTTCTTTGTCTCCACGGCGGTTTGCTCTTTCTCTGATTCTTCCTTGGTCACTGAGCCCTGCGGGGGTGCTTCAGTGCAGGAAGGCGCAGCTGAAAATGTGTAAGAGGGTGGTAAAGGTCCAAATGGATAAGGCATGAACTATAAGAGAACTGAGAATCTAACTGCAAAAAATGAAAATAAAACTGCAATGAAATACCAAAACAGTCTACTGAACTAATTTCTTCACTTGAAAGAAAGGAATTTTTTTACCGCTGGTATTTCCAAGATTAGACTTGTAAAAAAAAACAAAAAAACAAAAAAAACAAAAACATTGCTTCTTTATCTATGCCTTGGGTAACTGAAATTTAATTTCAAAAAGTACTCATTAAAGACAGGATTCAGTTTTTCAAAACATTCTGAATTCATTTCACTGGGATTCAAAGTTTCCTTCACTCTATCTGTAAATCTTAGGTAATCCAAATTAAAGTACTGTACTAAGATTAAACTAAAAAAGGAATAGAAGCAGAAAGGGGAAAGTTGTCAAAACTAAGCAAATGGATGAACTGCTATCCAGCCCTCTAACTCTTATTTTCTTCTTCAGAATACTTACTACGGCCACAGTAGGGTTGCCCAGGAACAAACTCAATAGCATTCACCCAGTCCTCTGAACCTGCTCCTACAGTTGCAAAGTTTGAATTTCTTGACTCAGCTTCGCCTGTATTCATTTCAACAAGTGGTCCAACTATCGATGACAGACTTGAGGAAGCAGCAAGGGATGACTTTGTAGTTAGCTCTGTAACACTTGCTTCTTCCTGTTTCAATGGCTTGCTATGTTCATATCTAAGAAAAAATTCAAAAGTAAGCAGTCGGCCAGGCGTGGTGGCTCACGCCTATAATCCCAGCGGTTTGGGAAGCCGAGGTGGGTGGATCATCAGAGAGGTTGGGAGTTCAAGACCAGCCTGGCCAACGTGGTGAAACCCCGTCTCTACTAAAAATGCAAAAATTAGCTGGGCATGGTGGCGCACCTGTAATCCCAACTACTCGGGAGGCTGAGGTAGGAGAATCACTTGAACCTAGGAGACAGAGGTTGTGGTGAGCCGAGATCATGCCACTGTACTCTAGCCTGGGCGACGGAGTGAGACTCCGTCTCAAAAAACAAACAAAAACAAAAACAAAAAAAGTAAGTACTCACTGCCTAACTTCATATATACCTTTTTCTTTTTTTTTTTTTTTTGAGATGGAGTCTTGCTCTGTCGTCCAGGCTGGAGTGCAATGGCGTGATCTCAGCTCACTGCAAACTCTGCCTCCTGGGTTCATGTGATTCTCCTGCCTCAGCCTCCCAAGTAGCTGGGACTACAGGGGCCAGCCACCAAGGCTGGCTAATTTTTGTATCTTTAGTGGAGATGCCGTTTGGCCAGGCTGATCTCGAACTCCTGACCTCAGATGAGCCACCCATCTCGGCCTCCCAATGTGCTGGGGTTACAGGTGTGAGCCACCATGTCTGGCCATATATTCCTAATACATTCCTTGGATTCTCTTTGAGCATCAACGTGCCTATATTTGTGAGTGCAGAGAGAAGCCTATGATTCTGCATGTTTAGTTATACCATGTGTGACTGCTGGTCCAGAGACCATACTTTCGAGTAGCAAGGTAATAGACTGGGGGTCACCAAAGTTTAAAGCATCAAATACACGAATATTTTAGGCTTTGTAGGTCATACAATCAACATCACAACTACAACTATTCAACTCTGAAACTGCAGTGCAAAAGCAGGTGTAGGTACTATTTAAATGAATGCGTAACTGTGCCAATCACACTTGATTTATGACAACAGCCTTTGGCCAGATTTGGCCTGTAGGCCCATACCCCTGGCTATATACCACTTATTACTTCAAATTCCACTCTAATTAGGAGTTTCAGATAGTTGACAGTCTATAGTTCCCATGGTAACTCTGCCAGAAACCCTGCAGGCAAAACTGACTGATTTCAAAGCAAGGCTGACACAAAGTCAACAAGCAGACATGTGGAACGTTTTACCAACACATCAAATAAAATGCTGTCACTATTAAAAGGTAGAGACAATATTTATACAATACACAATATGTACATTCTTTTTCTAAATCCATCCATTCACTATTTCCCCTTCCAAATTATCCCCCTATGCATTCTCTCCTTTTCATCTGTAAACATTAACCACCACTATCTCCAAATACATGGGGAAAACACATCTATTTCCTTCAAGAACCATCTTTCTGGCCTGGTGTGGTGGCTCACACCTGTCATCCCAACACTTTGGAAGTCCAAGGAGGCCAGATCACTTAAGGCCAGGAGTGTAAGACCAGCCTGGCGAAACCTGGTCTCTACTAAAAATAAAAAATTATCCGGGCATGGTGGTGCACACCTGTAATACCAGCTACTCAGGAGAGGCTGAGGCATGACAATTGTTTAAACATGGGAGGTGGAGGTTGCAGTGAGCCAAGATCAGGCCACTGCATTCCAGCCTGGGCAACAGAGTGAGACTCTGTCTCAAAAAACAAAAAAAAAAGCAAAGCAAAGCAAGCAGCATCTTTCTGCCTGAGAAAATTCTCACAGTTCTTGCTGGGCGTGGTGGCTGAGGCCTGTAATCCCAGCACTTTGGGAGGCCGAGGCTGGTGGATCACCTGAGGTCGGGAGTTCGAGACCAGCCTGACCAACATGGAGAAACCCCATCTCTACAAAAAATACAAAATTAGCCAGGCATGGTGGCGCATGCTTGTAATCCCAGCTACTCCGGGAGGCTGAGGCAGGAGAATCACTTGAATCCGGGAGGCGGAGGTTGCAGCGAGCCAAGATGGTGCCATTGCACTCCAGCCTGGGCAACAAGAGCAAAACTCCGTCTCCAAAGAAAAGAAAAGAAAATTATCACAATTCTTTTAGCATTTTACACTAAGAAACTGACTGATTTTCAGAGACTCACTCTATCTCCTAGGCTGGAGTGCAGTAGTGTGACCTCAGCTCACTGCAGCCTCGACCTCCTGGGCTCAAGCAATCCCTCAAGCCTCCTGAGTAGCTGGGATGACAGGTGTATGCCACAATGCTTGGCTAACTTTATTTTTTTGTAGAGACAAGGTTTCCCTATGTTGTCCAGGCTGGTCTCCAACTCCTGGGCTCAAGTAAGCCTCCTGCCTTAGCCTCCCAAAGTGATAGGCATGAGCCACCGTGCCTGGCACACTGAGTTTTATTCAGACGCTATGTATTAATTATGTATGTAGTAAATTTAACCATGTTATATAATTTATAGTTTGTTATCAAGTGGTTCTTATAATGAAACATTACTAACCTTGGGTCATCTGTGTTACAGGTGCCTATGTTTACACCCAAAAATAAAGTAAAATCTAACTAAAGGCTCTACTCCAGCTTATGGCAAACATTTTACTGAGCTGGTCTTTAATCATTGTATTATTACCTCAAACATTCATATTCTAGCACTCTGGGAGGCTGGGGTGGGTGGATTGCCTGAGCTCAGGGGTTAGAGACAAGCCTGGGCAACATGGCAAAACTCCATCTCTACTAAAAATTAAAAAATTGGGCAGGGCGCAGTGGCTCACACCTGTAATCCCAGCACTTTGGGAGGTCGAGGCGGGTGAATCACGAGGTCAGGAGATCGAGACCATCCTGGCTAACACGGTGAAACCCCGTCTCTACTAAAAAATACAAAAAAATTAGCCGGGTGTGGTGGTGTGCGCCTGTAATCCCACCTACTTGGGAGGCTGAGGCACAAGAATCACTTGAACCCGGGAGGCGGATGTTGCAGTGAGCCAAGAACGCACCACTGCACTCCACTCTAGGTGACAGAGCTAGACTCCATCTCAGAACCAATAAAGGCTATGCGCTGTGGCTCATGCCTGTAATCCCAGCACTCTGGGAGGCCAAGGCGGGTGGATCACTTGAGGTCAGGAGTTCAAAACCAGCCTGGCCAACATGGTGAAACCGCATCTCCAAAGAAATTCATATTCCTCCTCTTAAGCCTTAGGTAAACTACCTCACCTTGCAGCAAAAGTAAGCTGAGTAGCCTGCTATCATCTACAAAAACCCAATGCATTGTTCTGTAGAGTGGAATCCTATAAGCTGAAGGATAAGGGGAAGAAACTATCATGAATATGCTCTTTCACTTTCACTCATGAACTGTGGGGAAGTATTCTATCATTTTAGAGATGACCTCACTGTCCTACTAAGTGATGGTTCTAGGTCTAATGGGACTCTAAAGCTGCTCTATACAGTACAGCCAACCACTGCCCACATCTAGCTCTCCAGACTTAAATAAAATTTTAAAGTCAGTTCTTCAGTCCTTCCTCTAGCTATATATGCAAGTGTTCAAAAGCTACATGGAGCTAGAAGCTACTGTTAGAAAGCAACATAAAGAACATTTCCAGTACTGCACGAAGTTCTATTGGATGGCAGTATTCTGAAATGTTAGAGCAGCAAGTATCCTTAGAAATCCAGCCTAAAGCTTTACTTTTCATTTTATCTTTGTTTTGTTTTTTGAGACAGTCTCACCCTGTCACCTGGCTAGAGTGCAGTGGTGCGATCTCAGCTCACCGGCTTCAAGTGATTCTCCTGCCTCAGCCTCCCAAGTAGCTGGGATTGCAGGTGCGGCACCACCAAGCCCAGCTGATTTTTGTATTTTTAGTAGAGACGGGGTTTCAGCATGTTGGCCAGGGTAGTCTTTGAACTCCTAACCTCAAGCAATTCACTGGCCTCAGCCTCCCAAAGTGTTGGGATTACAGGCGTGAGCCACCGCGCCCAGGCCCAAAGCCCTACATTTCAGATTAAGTAACTCCCTTGGAGCCAAGCTTCATGGCTCCAGCCTATAATCCCAGCTAGTTGGGAGGCTGAGGTGGGAGGATTACTTGAGCCCAGGAATTTGAGGCTACAGTGAGCCATGATCACACCACTGCACTCCAGCCTGGATGACAGAGCAAGACTATCCTGTCCCTTAAAAAACAAAACAAGCCAGGCACAGTGGCTCACACCTGTAATCCCAGCACTTTGGGAGGCCGAGGCAGGCGATCACCTGAGGTCAGGAGTTCGAGACCAGCCTGATCAACATGGAGAAACCCCGTGTCTACTAAAAATGCAAAAAAACTAGCCGGGCATGGTGGTGCATGCCTGTAATCTCAGCTACTCGGGAGGCTGAGGCAGGAGAATCGCTTGAACCTGGAAGGCGGAGGTTGCAGTGAGCCAAGATTGCGCCATTGCACTCTGGCCTGGGCAACAAGAGTGAAACTCAGTCTCAAAAAAACAAACAAACAAACAAACAAAAACTCCCTGGTTTAAAAGATAATTTTAAAAAAAATTAGTTATTTTTACACGCTTTATATCTTTTGTTTTCTTTGAGACAGGGTCTCACTGTCTCCCAGACTGGAGTGCAGTGGCACAATCACAATTCACTGCACCCTTAACCTCCCTGGGCTCAGGTGATCTTCCCACCTCAGCCTCCCCAGTAGCTGGGACTACAGGTACACACCACCACACCCAGCTAATTTTTATTTTGTAGGTACGTGGTTTTGCCATGTTGCCTAAGTTAGTCTCCCGGGCTCAAGCGATCTGCCCCGCCCAGCCTAGTACAAATGTCTAAGGAAGTTTAATCAATTTTTCTGTCTCTGTAAGAGAAGACAACCCTTTCCCTGGTTGGTTTACAACTCCCACCCCATTGCTTCTGTGGCCTTTAGTATTTTAAAGTATCGGATTCTTCAGTTGGTCCAAAAGTCAAAACTCCAAACAAGAAGTCAACCAAGCCAGGCCAGGCACGATAGTTCACACCTGTAACCCCCAGCACTTAGGGAGGCCAAGGCAGGCGGATTACTTGAGGGCAGGAGTTCGAGACCAGCCTGGCCAACATAGTGAAACCCCGTCTCTACTAAAAATGCAAAATTTAGCCAGACGTGGTGGCACATGCCTGCAATCCCACCTACTCGGGAGGCTGAGGTGGGAGGTGGAGGTTGTGACATTGCACCACTGCACTCTAGTCTGGGCGACAGAGCACGACTCCGTCTAAAAAAAAAGAAAGAAGTCAACCAAGCCAATATTGCCCCTTTCTCCAGAGGGTGTCCAGAAACAAAGACTAATGGCATTTTGAGAAAATACTAGATATCTATTACATATCTATTAGCTATCTATTAGAACTATTATCTATTAGATATCTATTAGAACTAGAGTTCTAATGGCATTTTGGGAAAATACTAGATATCTGCAATATGCAAAACAGTCCCGAGCAACAAAGAACTGGCCTCACTAAACAACAGCACCACCATTACGAAACATTGATGCAAAAAATCCTCTCAACTGTTGGGGCTGTGATGCTATCCTTCATTATCAATGATCTACTCCCTCTGTGAAGAGGGATCCCAACACTAAGAGTAAGAGGTAGGTGGCCGGGCGTGGTGGCTCATGCCTGTAATCCCAGCCCTTTGGGAGGCCGAGGTGGGAGGATCATGAGGTCAGAAGATCGAGACCATCCTGGCCAACACGGTGAAACCCCGTCTTTACTAAAATACAAAAAAATTAGCTGGGCGTGGTGGTGCGCGCCTGTCATCCCAGCTACTCAGGAGGCTGAGGCACCGGAATCGCTTGAACCCAGGAGGTGGACGTTGCAGTGAGCCGAGATCATGCCACTGCACTCCAGCCTGGTGACAGAGCGAGACTCCACCTCAAAAAAAAAAAAAAAAAAAGAGTAAGAAGTAGGTTGAAGTTCCTAGATTAAAAACAAGCAGTCATAGAGCAAGCCTCTCTTTAAGATTCCTTCTTTAGCTAGTCCACAATCAACCTTTTAATAATCACCTATATCAGCCTGTACTCAACAATTATCACCAAACTTTCAAGTAGACTACTATAGTTTCTCTACTTCCTTTCACTTTATGCTAAGAGATCTAAACCCAGATCAATTCTGGCTCATCCTCTAAAGAGTTCTAGAAAAGAGGCAGCTACATCCTTATTAAAAAGAAAATTAAGAGGCCAGGCCCAGTAGGCTCACACCTATAGGATCACACCCAGTAGGATCCTAGCATATTGGGAGGCAAAGGTGGGAGCATCAGTTGAGGCTGGGAGTTTGAGACCAACCTGGGTGAGACAGGGAGACCCTGTCTCTACAAACAAAATAAAAACTTAGCCAGAGGTGGTGGTTGCAGAGAGGCGTGTTCGCACCACTGCACTCTAACCTGGGCAAGACCAGATCTCAAAACAAAGAAAGAAACAAACAAAAAACCAATTAAGGTTACTTTCAACTTTTTTTTTTTTTTTTTTTTTTTTTGAGACAGAGTTTCGCTCTTGCTGCCCAGGCTGGACTGCAATGGCACGATCTTGGCTCACTGCAACATCCACCTCCCGGGTTCAAGTGATTCTCCTGCCTCAGCTTCCGGAGTAGCTGGGATTACAGGCATGCGCCACCATGCTTGGGTAATTTTGTATTTCTGGTAGAGACGGGGTTTTCCACAAGTCAGGCTGGTCTCAAACTTCCGACCTCAGGTGATCCTCCTGTCTCAGCCTCCCAAAGTGCTGGGATTACAGGCATGAGCCACCATGCCCAGCCGTCCCCTCCCCCACTTTCTTTTAAGACGAAGTCTCACTCTTTGCCCAGGCTGGAGTGCAGTGGCACGATCAAGGTTCACTGCAAACTCCACCTTCCTGGGTTCAAGTGATTCTCCCACCTCAGCCTCCCAAGTAGCTGGGATTACTGACACGTGCCACCATGCCCAGCTAATTTTTGTATTTTCAGTAGAGACGGGGTTTAACCATGTTGGCCAGGCTGGTCTTGAAATCCTGACCTCAAGTGATCTGCCCGCCTCTGCCTCCCAAAGTGCGGAGATGACAGGTGTGAGCCACCATGCCCAGTCCCTTTCAACTTTGAGCCATTTGCATCTGCCTCAACGTCAGAGGCTCATCAAAATAGGGAACCTACCTAACTTCCTCTAGTCTCAAACTATTTGGGGCGGGCAGAGTTGCCTGAAAAATAAGCTAGTTAATACGCAGAGCCCAGGCAGGGGGCCGTGGCTCACGCCTGTAATCCCAGCACTCTGGGACGCTGAGGCGGGCGGATCACCTGAGGCCAGGAGTTCAAGACCAGCCTGACCAACATGGAGAAAACCCGCCTCTACTAAAAATACAAAATTAGCCTGGCGTGGTGGCACATGCCTATAATCCCAGCTACTTGGGAGGCTGAGGCAGGAGAATCGCTTGAACCCGGGAGGTGGAGGTTGCGGTGAGCTGAGATCATGCCATTGCACTCCAGCCTGGGCAACAAGAGCGAAACTGTCTCAACAAAAAAAAAAAAAAAAAAAAAAAAGCAGAGGCTTAGCACAGATTTCTTCAATTTAATCTTCATTTTTTTCATTCACTCCATCTACACGATCCATTCAGATGAGCACTTCTTCTGAAATAAGGACCAACTGCTAATTATCTATAGCTTTCTGATTCTATCTCACAGTCTATTCTCATCCCTCTGCTTGGGAGATTGGATTCTTCACTCTCATCAATATTCAACTCCTCCTGCCCCAGTCACAGTTGGCAGTAACTCTCAAAAGACTAGAACCCAGTTCAAGGAACACAGCTCCCTTACAATTAGCCTCAATACCTGCAGAGACTATACCACTACAAAGATTTGTCCATTCATCACTGTAGCATGAAGTTCTCACGACTTTTTCTGCCTTTTATATTAGGACTGCAAAAGACATGCCTGGCGGAGAGGCCAGGTGCGGTGGCTCACGCCTGTTAATCCCAGCACTTTGGGAGGCTGAGGCGGGTGGATCACCTGAGGTCAGGAGTTTGAGACCAGCCTGGCCAACATGGTGAAACCCCATCTCTACTAAAAATGCAAAAATTAGCTGGGCGTGGTGGCACATGCCTGTAATCCTAACTACTTGGGAGGTTGAGGCAGGACAATTGCTTGAACCAGGGAGCTGGAGGTTGCAGTGAGTTGAGATCATGCCACAGCACTCCAGCCTGGCGACAGACTGAGACTCTGTCTCACCAAAAAAAAAAAAAAGACACGTCTGGTGGAGAGTTTGAGAATAATGTCATTGTGTCATTTTCCCCCTTTTTCAGCAATACTGCAATGACAAATTAGCAGAGAGCAAAATGAATAACAACATAGTTTCCATGAGATCAACTTCTGAACTTCTACACAGTCATTTGAAAAAGATCTTCTCTTTCCCCCCATCCTTACTGGACTCTCTAATAAACAGATGTGGGATGACTTAACATTAATATCCCACCCCATCAATAATGTCAGGTTCTGAACTCTATTTGAACCCAGTAGCTCACACTACATTTTCTGATAATGACATTAAAATTGACTATGAGGCCAGGCACAGTGGCTGATGCCCTTTGGGAGGCCGAGGTGGGCAGATCATGAGCTCAGAAGATCGAGACCACCCTGGCTAACACAGTGAAACCCCATCTATACTAAAAATACAAAAAATTAGCAGGGCGAGGTGGCGGGCGCCTGTAGTCCCAGCTACTCAGGAGGCTGGGGCAAGAGAATAGCGTGAACCTGGGAGGCGGAGCTTGCAGTGAGCTGAGATCGCACCACTGCACTCCAGCCTGGGTGACAGTGAGACTCCCTCTCAAAAAAAAAAAAAAAAAAAAATTGACTATGACACTGTCAAAAGTCTTACCGAGGGTAGTGGTTTAAAGTACATCCAAAAGCCCAATCCTCTCCCTTTGTGTGTGGGCTGGACTTAGTAACTTAGTCCAGAATCAGTGGAAATAACAGTACATGACTTCTGACACTAGGTCATAAAAGGCATTGTGGCTTTTCCTTGCCTCCTCTGTTAAATTGTTTGCTCTGGGGAAAGCTAGCTGCCAAGCTGCAAGGACACTAAAGCATCCCTATGAAAAGGCCCATGTGGGCCAGGCGGGGTGGCTCATGCCTGTAATCCCAGCACTTTGGGAGGCAAAGGCAGGTGGACTGCCTGAGCTCAGGAGTTTGAGACCAGCCTGGCCAACATGGTGAAACCCCATCTCTACTAAAAATACAAAAGTTAGTGGGGTGTAGGCCGGGCGCAGTGGCTCATGCCTATAATCCCAGCACTTTGGGAGGCTGGTGTGGGCTGGTCAGGAGATCGAGACCATCCTTTCAACAAGGTGAAACCCCATCTCCACTAAAAATACAAAAATTAGCTGGGCGTGGCGGTGCATGCCTGTAATCCCAGCTACTCAGGAGGCTGAGGCAGGAGAATCGCTTGAACCTGGGAGGCGGAGGCTGCAGTGAGCTGAGGCTGCGCGCCACTCAACTCCAGCCTGGCAATAGAGCTAGGCTCTGTCTCAAAAAAAAAAAAAAAAAAAATTAGCCCGGTGTGGTGGTGCATGCTTGTAATCCTAGCTACTCTGGAGGCCGAGGCAGGAGAATCTCTTGAACGCAGGAGGCAGAGGTTGCAGTGAGCTGAGATCATGCCATTGCACTCCAGCCTGGGTGACGAGCAAAACTCCGTCTCGGGAAAAAAAAAAAAAAAAAAAAAAAGAAAAGGCCACGTGGTCAGAAACTAAAGTCTCCTGCCAACAGTCATGAGAGTAAGACCTCTTAAAAACAATACTGGGCCAGGAACCATGGCTCACGGCTGTAATTCTAGCACTTTGGGAAGCCGAACCACGTGGATCACCTGAGGTCAGGAGTTCGAGACCAGCCTGGCCAATATGGTGAAACTCCGTCTCTACTAAAAATACAAAAATTAGCTAGGCGTGGTGGCGGGCACCTGTAATCCCAGCTATTCCGGAAGACGAGGCAGGAGAATCACTTGAACTCAGGAGGCAGAGGTTGCAGTGAGCTGAAATCGCGCCATTGCACTCCAGCCTGGGCGACAAGAGCAAGACTCTATCTTAAACAAAACAAACAAAAAAACCCAAACAAACAAACAAAAAACAAACCTGGCTGGGCACTGTGGCTCACACCTGTAATCCCAGCACTTTGGGAGGCCGAGATGGGCAGATCACTTGAGGTCAGGAGTTCGAGACTAGCCTGGCCAACATGATGAAACCCTGTCTCTACCAAAAAATATAAAAAATTAGCCAGGCATAGTGGCACGCAGATGTAATCTCATCTACTCAGGAAACTGAGACAGGAGAATTGCTTGAATCTGGGAGGCAGAGGTTGCAGTGAGCTGAGATCTTGCCACTGCACTCCAGCCTGGGTGACAGAGGGACGAGATTCCATCTCACACACACAAAAAAAATCCTGGAGTCCCCATCAAGTCTTCAGATGACTTGCTAAAATTTTGACTGCCATCTCATAAGAGTCTCTGAGCTAGAACCATCCAGCTAAGGCACTCACAGAAGCCGGAACCCCAGAAACTGAGATAATAAATGTTCAGTTTCAACCTACTAAATTTGGGGATGAGCCAGGTTCTGTGGCTCATGCCTGTAATCCCAACACTTTTCGGAGGCCAAGGCAGGAAAATTGCTTGAACCCAGTAATCTGAGACCAGCCTATGCAACATATTAAGACCCCCATCTCTACAAAAAACTAAATAAATGAGGTGGTGCATCCCTGTGGTCCCAGCTACTTGGGAGGCTGAGGTGAGAGGATCATTTCAGCCTGGTAAGTTGAGGCTACAGTGAGAAGTGACCACACCACTGCACTCCAGCCTGGGCAACACAGTAAGACCCTGTCTCAAAAAAATAAATAAATAATAAATTTGAGGGTTACTTGTTTAACATCCATAGATAACACACCTAGTCATTTCTGAACTAGGAAGATAGAAAAGCCCTACCCAATTTTTTTTTAAGGTGGAGTCTCGCTCTGTTGCCCAGGCTGGAGTGCAGTGGCAGGCTCTTGGCTCAGTGCAACCTCCACCTCCCGGGTTCACGCTATTCTCCTGCTTCAGCCTCCGAAGTAGCTGGGATTACAGATGCACACCACCATGCCCAGCTAATTTTTCTGTATTTTGTAGACATGAGGTCTCACTAGGTTACCCAGGCTGGTCTCAAACTTCCAAGCTCAAGCAATCCTCCTACCTCAGCCTCCCAAAGTGCTGGGATTATAGGCATGAGCCACTGCCCAGCCAAGAGTCATTTTCGAAGTATTATTTTTAATCAGTGACATATAAAGCTATCAGAAGTATGTCTTTTACATTTTTCCTCCAACCCACCCCTGAACAAATTTATAAACAAATTCTTACCTGCAGCGGTCTCCATAAATACAGTACCCTCGCTGAAAATACTTGCACACTACACTATACGGACTGTCAGAGAGGTCATGCGAGTAGCGACAGTTGTCTCCTTCCTTACAAACCCCATGCATAAAATACCTGTGAGACAAAGGACCACAAAACTAGATTAAAACCAATCCTTGAAAATATTAAAACCAATTAGTATTCATGACTAATGTATTCAACCAGCAAATACATAAACATACGAAATAAACACAAAGAAAGGGCCGGGCACGGTGGCTCATGCCTGTAATCCCAGTATCTTTGGGAGGTTGAGGTGAGTGGCTCATCTGAGGTCAGGGGTTCGAGACCAGAGGTTCAAGACCAGCCTGGGCAACATGGTGAAACCCCGTGTCTACTAAAAATACAAAAATTGGCTGGTGTGGTGGCACACGTGTTAATCCCAGCTACTCGGGAGGCTGAGGCAGGAGAATTGCTTACACCTGGGAGGCTGAGGTTTCAGTGAGCCGAGATCGCGCCATTGGACTCCAGCCTGGGAGACAGAGCAAGACTCCATTTAAAAAAAAAAAAAAAAAAAGAAGGTGATAAGAAAACAGGAGTAAAGCAAGTGTATTAGTCCGTTTTTGCATTGTAGCTGGGACTACAGGCGCCGCCACCATGCCCAGCTTATTTTTTGTATTTTTAGTAGAGATGGGGCTTCACCATGTTAGCCAGGATGGTCTCCATCTCCTGACCTTGTGATCCACCCACCTCGGCCTCCCAAGGTGCTGAGATTACAAGCGTGAGCCACTGCGCCTGGCCCTTGTTTTTGCATTGTTACAACGAACTATTTTGACACTCCAGCCTCGGTGATGGAGTACGACTACAACTCTGTCTCAAAAAAATATAATAATAATAATAAGCCTTAGATTATGAAAACAGTGTAACTTACATACCAAAAAGAAAAAAAAGGGCCGGGCGTGGTGGCTCACGCCTGTAATCCCAGCACTTTGGGAGGCCCGAGGCGGATGGATCACAAGGTCAGGAGATCAAAACCATCCTGGCTAATATTGTGAAACCCCATCTCTATTAAAAGTACAAAAAATTAGCCTGGCGTGGTGGCAGGCACCTGTAATCCCAACTACTCAGGAGGCTGAGGCAGGGGAATTGCTTGAACCCTGGAGGCAGGGATTGCAGTGAGCCGAGATCGCACCACTGAGCCACTGCACTCCAGCCTGGACGACAGAGAGACTCCATCTCAAAAAAAAAAAAAAAAAGAAGAAAAAGAAAAAAAGAGATAGTCTATGTCAAAGAATTTCTCCTCCAAACAAAAACCAATGAATATAAGTATATGTCTTGTTTTTAAATGATATCACCAAAAAAAAAAAAAAAAAAAATCATCCAGATTCACCTTAATGTCACTACCCAAGTTGAGTTTGCCTTCGGTGAAAACTTGGGCCATATATTATTTCTAAAGTTCCTTCTACTGTGCAGAATCTGTCTCCATGAGACACTGTGCAGTAATAAAGACAAAATTTACTAGAATCCCCCTACTGGTGTGCCTCTTAGAAACCTAATAGTGGCTCCCAACATAGAGAACAAGAAACTGCCAAGTTACCCTGTAAGGGTAACAAGAGAACCAAACAGAACCCTCAGAGTATCTTCTAGGCATCTTAACAACCTCTTTAGGAATTTCTATAAATTATAGAATAGATAAGGCATTTAATCAATTCATCTGCAGTGACATTTCTTACTTTGATATTTAACTCTTAATGAGTATAGTGTTTAACAAACTAGATTATAAATTCCTGATGGGTAAAGACTGGTTTATTTCCCTTTTTATCTCCAACTATCTGTGCACATAATATATACTTGTTAGAAAAAGGTAGAAGGCCGGGTGCGGTGGCTCACACCTGTAATCCCAGCACTTTGGGAGGCCAAGGTGGGTGGATCACCTGAGGTTGGGAGTTCGAGACCAGCCTGACCAACATGGTGAAAGCCGTACCTACTAAAAATACAAAATTAGCCGACTGTGGTGGTACATGCCTGTAATCCCAGCTACTCCAGAGGCTGAGAAAGGAAAATCGCTGGAACCCAGGAGACAGCGATTGCACCGAGTCAAGATTGTATCACTGCACTCTAGCCCAGGCAACAACAGCGAAACTCCCGTCTCAAAAAAAAAGAAAGAAAGAAAGAATAAAAGGCCGCAGGGTGGGCCCGGTGGTTCACACCTACAATCCCAGCACTTTGGGAGGCGGAGGCAGGTGGATCATCTGAGGTCAGGTGTTCAAAACCAGCCTGGCCAACATGGTGAAACCCCCTATCTACTAAAAATAAAAAAATTAGGCCCGGCGCAGTGGCTCACGCCTATAATCCCAGCACTTTGGGAGGCTGAGGCAGGTGGATCACGAGGTTAGGAGATCGAGATCATCCTGGCTAACACGGCGAAACCCTGCCTCTACTAAAAATACAAAAAAAAAAAACAAAACAAAAAATTGGCCAGGCATAGTGGCACACACCTGTAGTCCCAGCTACTCGGGAGGCTGAGGCAGAATTGCTTGAACTCGCAGTGGGTGGGGGGGCCCAGAGGTTGCAGTGAACCAGGATCACGCCACTGAGACGCTGTCTCAAAAAAAAATAAAATAAAAGGCTGTAGAAGACAGCTAGACGTGATGGTTAATCATGGTACCGATAGCAAATTAATTTTTCCTTCCCAGTTGCATAACCTTTTTAATACCATCTAAATATGTATTACTTATTTCCTCTCACAACCACTATGTAAGTTTCCAAGTAATAAACTTCACTATGGACATCACAGCACTCAGATAAAGGATTTCTAGAAGGATTTCCTTCTTTTTTTTTTTTTTTGAGATGAAGTCTCACTCTGTCACCCAGGCTGGAGTGCAGTGGCGCTATCTTGGCTCACTGCAACCTCTGCCTCCTGGGATCAAGCGATTCTCCCACCTCAGCCTCCAGAGTGGCTGGGATTACAGGTGCCCGCCACCATGCCCAGCTAATTTTTGTATTTTTAGTAGAGAAGGGGGTTTCGTCATGTTGGCCAGGCTGGTCTCGAACTCCTGACCTCAAGCGATCCACCTGCCTTGGCTTCCCGAAGTGCTAGAATTATAGGCGTGAGCCACCACACCCAGCTGATTTTTAAGTTACGTTAACCACATTTTTAAAAACTTTTGAGGCCAGGTATGGGAGCTCATGCCTGTAATCCCAGGACTTTGGGAGGTAGGTGGATCACCTGAGGTCAGGAGTTCAAGACCAGCCTGGGCAACATGGTGAAACCCCATCTCTACTAAACATACAAATAATTAGCCAGGTGTGATGGCACGCGCCTGTAATCCCAGCTCCTTGGGAGGCTGAGGCATCAGAATTGCTTGAACCCAAGAGGCAGAGGTTGTAGTGAGCCGAGATCGTGCCATTGCACTCTAGCTTGGGCGACATAGAGAGACTCTGTCTCAAAAAAAAAAAAAAAAAAAAAAAAACAAAAACACACACAACTTTCAAGGCCAAGCATGGTGGCTCACACCTGTAATCCCAGCACTTTAGGAGGCTGAGGCAGGAGAAACACTTGAGCTTAGGAGTTCAAGACCAGCCTAGGCAACATGAATGAAACCCTGTCTCTACCAAAAATGCAAAAAAAAATTAGCCTGGGGTGGTGGCACGTGTCTGTAATTCCAGCTACTGGGGAGGTTCAAGCAGGAGGATTGCTTGAGCCTGGGAGGTGGAGGCTGCAATGAGCCAAGACGCTGCCACTGCATTCCAGCCTAGGGTACACAGCGAGACCCTATCTCAAAATATAAAAATAAATACAAATAAAAATCAAGAAAAGAGTTTTTTGAAAAATCAAAAATTAAGTGCTTGTTTTTTGTGTATTATTTCAACTACCAGAACACTTTCTACCATTATAGAAGCACTCTAATAAAGAGGAGTCTAAATTCAAATTACAACTTCTCTTTAAGTATTAACTGTTCTAACCTCACACACTCAAGGTAACTCAAGGTAGCAGATGCAATGAGCATTTCTGTTTCTTAGTATTCCTCTAATAAAAGATATGAAAAACAGCCTGGTGGTGGCAGCATAACACAATTTCTGAGGAAAGGTATTCTTCGGTTTTACTTAAGTGGTAGAAATAAAACACAATGAAAACCCCAGGAGAAACATTAGAAAAAATGTAACCAGTAAGAAAATACAGGTGATTCCGAGCAATTAAAAACATTCTAATCAAAACTTCTTACTACGTGAAGAAAATAGCTTTAGTCAAATTCCTAGACACAGGAGTGATGTGCTATAGGGAGAAATCAGCACAAACACTAAAACACACCTCTACCTGATTCTTTAGGGGATGTTTACCTAGCAAACATATTGAAAATGTTTATTTATAATACAGTATATACATCTGCACTCTCTTGAACACCTAATATTGTGTCTCCCATTGCTGGCGTGCAATGTTTACTTACTGAATGATTGAATAAGGTAGTTCCAGAAAAATATACATGTGGCCAGGCGTAATCCCACCTACTCAGGAGGCTGAGGCAGGAGAATCGCTTGAACCCGGGAGGCGGAGGTTGCAGTGAGCTGAGATCTCACCACTGCACTCCAGCCTGGGCGACAGAGCGACACTCTAACTCAAAAAAAAAAGGAAGATACACATGTGTTCTGTTACTTTGGTAATTTACAAGTTTTTTTTTTTTTAAATGAAAGCAGAGGAATCTTAACAGTTTCTGTTAAAGTGAGTAATTCTAGGTATATGACTTTATCAACATCACTCAAGCATTTACTGAGTATCTGCTCTATGTCAGGAACTGAGGAAGGAAAGCCCTGCAGATAAAATAGGGCCCTACTCTTCTCAGAGAGCTCAAAGTGTATGATAAAGATCACAGACCGGGTGCGGTGGCTCACGCCTCTAATCCCAGCACTTTGGGAGGCCGAGGCCGAGGCCGGCAGATCACCTGAGGTCGGGGGTTCAAGACCAGCCTGACCAACATGGAGAAAGCCCGTCTCTACTAAAAATACAAAATTAGCCAGGTGGGCATGGTGGTGCATGCCTGTAATCTCAGCTACTAAGGCATCTGTAATGCCAGAGACTGAGGCAAGAGAATCAATTAAACCTGGGATGCGGGGGTTGTGGTGAGTAGAGATCACACCATTGCACTCCAACCTGGGAAACGAGGGAAACTCTGTCTCAAAAAAAAAAAAAAAAAAAAAAAGATGATAGTTAACATTCCTCTATCTAAAGGAGAAAATAGTTTTAAGTAAGAGATCATGTTGGTACCTAGAACGACCGAAAACAATGTCAAACACTAAAACCCCAGACCTATCAAGGAATCTGCACAACAACAAAAAACTGTCTCAAGCAAAAGCTATACAAAAAAAACCCCAAAACTAGTATATCTAAGCTCTTTCTTGTCTTTCTTTTTTTTTTTCTTCTGACAGAGTTTCACTTTCGCCCAGGCTGGAGTGAAGTGGTGTGATATCGGCTCACCGCAACCTCTGCCTCCTGGGTTCAAGCAACTCCCTGCCTCTGCCTCCTGAGTAGCTGAGATTACAGGCGCCTGCCACCACGCCCGGCTAATGTTTTTTGTATTTTTAGTAGAGAGGGAGTTTCGCCATCTTGGCCAGGCTGGTCTTGAGCTCCTGACCTCGTGATCCACCTGCCTTGGCCTCCCAAAGTGCTGGGATTACAGGTGTGAGCCACCGTGCCCGGCCTAATTTTTGTATTCTTAGTAAAGACAGGGTTTCACCATGTTGGCCGGGCTGGTCTCGAACTCCTGACCTCAGGCGATCCGCCAGCCTCAGCCTCCCAAAATGCTGAGATTACAGGCGTGAGCCACCACGCCGGCCTAGCCACCCCGACAGGCCGGTTTCAATTTTTAAAAGATGTAACTAGCACATATAGATCAACTGTAGCATTGTAAAAGGGAAACAGATATTCAAATAATTTGCTCCATGAGTAGAAACTTTAAAATCATTCCTGGCAATATTCCAGTTTTACAATCCACCGATGAATAAGACAAGTGACCTGAAATTGCGTTTATGCTTTCTACATCCCATTATGTAAAATAACTAAGCTTATCCTTCACACCTTAAATGTATCATATCAAAGGCTGAGAGACCTTCGAAGGTCGCCAGGATAAATGTATCACATCAAAGACTGAAAAGGTTTCAAATTTCACCCTTAATACTACAAGTTCTAATTAGGAATCATTTTTACATACTTGCATATAAATTATACCACCCAGGTGAAAACCGGCATTTCAGTTGATTTATTCAACTGATAGAAAAAGAAAAGCTTACAGTCGCTACTGATCACTATTTAAAAACCGGAATATAAAAAACGTACAATTAAATGCCCTCTTCTGCGTAGAGCTAGGTAGTTTTTTACAAACATACACATCCACACAACCGCCATCCCTTAATTTTTCTAATATTTTCGTCTCGTATATCAAACCAAAACCAAACCTCTCTCTCTTCCGGGAGCGAAGAGCCCTTTCACTCCCTTCGGAAGATGCGTAAATTTCAAAAGAGGAACACAGAGCTGGGGGAGGGTAATAATCTGCAGCTCAAAAAAACCGCGGGTGGAGAAGACGACCCCGGCCCCTGAACGCCTGCTTCTAAGACAAAGCTCAGCACCGCCAACCTCGACAAACATACAAAGACGAAATACAAAAGCTTCTTCTCACAGTTGGGCGGAGGATGGGGGGCGGAGGGACGGAGGGACGTGAAAAGACGTTACAAACGGATGGCACGGAGAGAGGAGAGGGCTGGGAGCCAGGCAAGCTCGCTGGGGCCCTCGGCGGGGTGTCTAGGCCCGGAGAGGATCGCCGGGAGACCGGCCTGAAGTGACCATCTTCCCGAGCCCCGGGAGCCGGAGGCAGCGGCGGGGGCATCCTTCCAGCGGCAGGGGAGGAGCCAGCCCACCTCTCCCCGATGTGCTCGCAGCCAGCTCAGGCAGCGCTCAGGGAAGGGTAAGCGGCGGTACAGCCCCGCGGCTCCGCAGCAATCGCGCAGCGCCAGGCCTCCGCGGACAGCGATGAGGGCTCCGCGGCCCAGCGGGGGTTGACGCAGTGACTGGGGGAACGCGGCGGCGGCGGCGGCGGCAGCGGCAGCGGCAGCGGGGGCCGCGAGGGCTGCAGGTCGACAACGCCGGTCCCCGCCCTCCCGCGCCTCTAGCCGCAGGCCGGCCGCCCTCCTCCCTCCCGCGCCGCAGGCTTGGCCCGCGGCCCCCTCCCCGCGCCCGGCGCTCCGCCGCGCAACGTCCTACCTGCAGGTGACCTGTTTAGTCCAGCCGCCGCCGCTGCCGTCGCTGCCGCCGCCCCCTCCGCCCGCCCCCAGGGACGGGGCGGTGACTGTGGGGATCGGGGTGGGGGAGGCTGCTGCCGCCGCCGCCGCTGCCGCTCCTGCTCCTGATGTTGTGGCTGTTGTTCCGGGAGCTGCAGCCTCCGCCATTACTGTTTATCCCACACAGCAAAGGCCCCGGAACTTCCGGGATCACATAGTTCCGGTCCGGCTGCGGAGAGAGGACGGCGAGGCCAGGCAAGGGGAGGGGAAGGACACTGAGGCACCCCCTCGGTCCCCGCCTGCTACGCGTCGCGTATCTGAGCGCTCTCGCCACTTCAACTGCGGGCCCAGAGCGTGCGCGCCCGCGGCCCGCCCACGGCGCCGCTGATTGGTGGAGGGGACGTCTCCTCGGGAAAGGGGCGGGGCTAACGGGGGTCTGTACAGGTGTGTCCTGGGCTCGAAACCCCGGCGACGAAAGTTCACAGTTAGCGGCTTTCTTCCTAGCAGAAGCTGATATAGTGGAGCTGGGGCTGGGGACTAGGGACTTGCAGTCGGAAGACCTGGGTTTGAATCTGCACTTTCCCATTTCTCTAGTAATATTTGAGCTAGGTACTTGTTCTATCTGAGCCTCCGTTTCAACTTCTCTAGAATAAGGATGACAGCAGACCCACCTATGGTTGCTGTGAGGATTACATGATGTCCTTAGAAATCACTGAGCTTAGTGCCTGGTACATGGTAAACACTTAATAAAGGTTATCTCATTCCTGGTATCAGAGATGTGATCTTGGCCAAGTATTTTGGCTGAGCAATGCTCTAGAGAGCTGGTCCCCTTATCTCCCGGCTTCCCTTTCTAAGCTATGCGTGTCTTCCAGCAAATTATCCTACCTCTTGGTGCTCCTGCTTTCTCCTCTGTAAAAACGACAATAATAATAATAATAGGCCAGGCGCGGTGGCTCACGCCTGTAATCCCAGCACTTTGGGAGGCTGAGGTGGGCGGATCACCTGAGGTCATGAGTTCGAGATCAGCCTGGCCAACGTGGTGAAACCCCGTCTTTACTAAAAATACAAAAATTAGCCGGGTGTAGTGGCTAGTCCCAGTTACTCAGGAGGCTGAGGCAGGAGAATTCCTTGAACCCGGGAGGCGGAGGTTGCAGTGAGCCGAGATCGCGCCACTGCACTCCAGCTTGGGCGACAGAGTGAAACTCAATCTCAAAATAATAATAATAGTAATAGATAATAGTACCTACTCCAGAGATGGCTGTGAAAGTTAAATGAGAATCTGTTTAAAAACCTTTGCACTGACCGGGCGCAGTGGCTCACGCCTGTAATCTCAGCACTTTGGGAGGCCGAGGGGGGCGGATCACCAGGTCAGGAGATTGAGACCATCCTGGCTAACACGATGAAACCCCGTCTCTACTAAAAAATACAAAAAAATTAGCCGGGCGTGATGGCGGGCGCCTGTAGTGCCAGCTACTCCGAGGGTGAGGCAGGAGAATGGCGTGAACCCGGGAGGCGAAGCTTGCAGTGAGCCGAGATCGCGCCACCGCACTCCAGCCACTGCACTCCGGCCTGGGCGACAAAGCTAGACTCCATCTCAAAAAAACAAAAACAAACAAACAAACAAAAAACCCTTTGCATTGTGCTTTTCACACTGCAGCGAATACATAATGAGTAACAAAATATGTCTGGAATATCCTCGCTTTTTTTAAATGCGTATTTAAAACTGTACGTATTTAAGGTGTAAAACATCGTTTTAATATACATGTACCTAGTGAAGTGATTACTACAGTCAAGCAGATTTAGCATATCACCTTACATGAATATTTTGTGTATGTGTTTGTGGTAAAAACCCAAGCTCTACTCTTAGCAATTTTCCAGTATACAATACAATATTATCTATTAACATTAATCATAGTCTTCGGCCAGGCGCAGTGGCTCACACCTGTAATCCCAGCACTTTGGGAGGCCAAGGCGGGCGGATCACGAGGTCAGCAGATGGAGACCATCCTGGCTCACACGGTGAAACCCCGTCTCTACTCAAAAAATACAAAAAATTAGCTGGGCATAGTGGCGGATGCCTGTAGTCCCACCTACTCGGGAGGCTGAGGCAGGAGAATGGCGTGAACCCGGGAGGCAAAGCTTGCAGTGAGCTGAGATCGCGCCACTGCACTCCAGCCTGGGCAAGAGCGAGACTCCGTCTCAAAAAAAAAAAAATCATAGTCTTCATGTGGTATTCGTCTCTCTAGACGTATTCATCCTACACAGCTGCAACTTTGTCCCCTTTGACCTGATGTTCCCATTCCCCACTCCACTCCTGGTAAACCACTGTTCTACTCTGTTTCTATGTATTCAACTTTTTCACATCTTCACGTATGAGTGAGATAATGTAGTATTGTTCTTTGTGTCTAGCTTATTTCATTTAGCATAATGTCCTGCAGGTTTATCCATGTTGTGGCAAATAAAGGCTACCACACAGGTAGTAACCTTTAGAGACACAATATGTGGTAAATGTTTCTTTCAGACTTTTCAAGTTGTCAGACTCTCAGTTAATCTCTCTTAGATCTGGGGAAGGGAGAGTCCCAAAGAAGACTCTTGTAAATAGAGCCTTCCATTTTAAGGCTGAGAAATAAGGAATATCCTACCTTCTGAGGATTACTTCCTTTTTTTTTTTTTTTTTTTTGAGACCGTTTTGCTCTGTCGCCAGGCTGGAGTGCAATGGCGCGATCTCGGCTCACTGCAACCTCTGCCTCCCGGGTTTAAGAGATTCTCCTGCCTCAGCCTCCCAAGTAGCTGGGACTACAGAAGTGCACCACCACACCCAGCTAATTTTTGTATTTTTAGTAGAGACAAGCTTTCACCATGTTGGCCAGGCTGGTCTCGATCTCTTGACTTCGTGATCTGCCCACCTAGGCCTCTCAAAGTGCTGGGATTACAGGCATGAGCCACCGCGCCTGGCCTGGATTACTTCTAAAACTATGAAAAGTAAAGTGTAGTTAATTTTTAATTTTGTTTAGAGATGAGGTCTCACTATATTGGCCAGGCTGGTCTCCAGCACCTGGGCTCCAGTGATGCTCCTGTCTTGGCCTCCCTAAGTGCTGGGATTATAGGCATAAGCTACCATGCCGGGCCTCAGAGTGTATTTAATTATTTTTCTCCATAAGGCCTACTGTCCACTCAGATGCAACATATTAAACTCTGAGCTTCCATAGGCAGTTTTTCATAAACCCTTAAATTCAACTTTTCTGTAGTCTCTACGTTGAAAGTGAAAATCAGCCTATTAATCATCAGACCGAGATGTGCCCAATACAGGCAAACAAGGAAGGTGGCAAAAACAACAGAAAAGAATGCATCTCCTAAGGCCACACCACAGCAAGATAACTAACAATCCCCTCAAAGGAAACCAAAATATTTCACTTCGCCTCAAAATATACACTTCTGGCCAGGCGTGGTGGCTCACGCCTGTAATCCCAGCACTTTGGGAGGCAGAGTTGGGCGGATCGCATGAGGTCAGGAGTTCGAGACCAGCCTGGGCAACACAGAAAAACCCCCGTGTCTACTAAAAATACAAAAATTAGCTGGGCTTGGTGGCGTGCGTCTGTAATCCCAGCCTGGCCAATATAGTGAGACCTCATCTCTAAACAAAATTAAAAATTAACTACACTTTACTTTTCATAATTTTAGAAGTAATCCAGGCCAGGCGCGGTGGCTCACGCCTGTAATCCCAGCACTTTGAGAGGCCTAGGCGGGCGGATCATGAAGTCAAGAGATCGAGACCAGCCTGGCCAACATGGTGAAAGCTTGTCTCTACTAAAAATACAAAAATTAGCTGGGTGTGGTGGCGCACATCTGTAGTCCCAGCTACCTGGGAGGCTGAGGTAGGAGAATCTCTTGAACCCGGGAGGTGGAGGTTGCAGTGAGCCAAGATCAAGCCACTGCACTCCAACCTGGACAGCAGAGTGAGACTCTGTCTCAAAAATAAATTAATTAATTAATTAAACTTCTTTGACATATTTTAAGATACCTCTTCATAATAAAAAAGAAAAAGAAAAAACAAATAAGATACCTCTTCAGAAGGATTGGAAATACAAGAATAGAAGAAAAGCTGTCTTTTGTGGGCAAGATTTGCATCTGTAGAGAAAATCTACACTGAGGCAGCCAGGCTTTCTTTGGAGTCCTCCCTTCCCCAGATCTAGGAAACATTAGCTGAGAGCCTGACAACATTTGAAGCCTGAAGGAAACATTTACTACCTATTGTGTCTCTGAAGGCTGCTACCTGCATGGTTTCAACGACCTAACAAGACCACTGTGGCTAGCCAGTCTTCCGCTTCTCTCCATCCCATAACTGCTGGCCACAATATGATTTACCCTTATATCCTGTTTTGGAGTATGTTCCCCATTCTTTCAGTAACCTCAAGATGGAATATAAGCTTCCCCTCCCCATTGAGGGGTTGGGATCATCACTCTCGTTCTCTCTGTGCACATTAATAAATGTGTATGCCTTTTCATCAATAATCTGCCTGGGTTTTTGTTTGTTTCTTTGTTTTGTTTGTTTTGAGACAGGGTCTCGCTCTGTTGTGCGGGATTAAGTGCAGTGGTGCAATCTCAGCTCACTGCAATCCCCACCTCTGGTGCTCAAGGGATCCTCCTTCCTCAGTCTTCCATGTAGCTGAGATCACAGGCACACACCCTTACGCCCAGCCAATTTTTGTATTTTTGGTAGAGACAGGGTTTTGCCATGATGTCCTAGCTGGTCTTGAGCTCCTGGGCTCAAGCAATCCTCTTGCCTTGGCCTCCCAAAGTGCTAGGATTACAGGCTCTTGGAGGACTGGGATCTTTGCAGAGATATATCCCAAGTGCCTAGAATAGTGTCTGGCATGTAGTAGGTGCTCAATCTCTGATGTTATCAAAATTACCCAGCAATACTATGCCTTGGCTCACCATCCATACCAAACAAAAATAACAACATGTTGTATTAAAAGGAAACAAAAGCCATCTCTCCTTTAGTGTGCTGGGGTAAACATGCAGCAAAAGGGCAATTCGTTCGTTTCTTTCCTACCAAACTATTTATTAGGGACCCTCCTGTGCCAGCACTACATAGCCAGGTGTTTTTTGTTGCTGTTGTTGTTGTGTATGTGTATGTGTTTGTGTGTGTTTGTGGGATGGAATCTTGCTCTGTTGCCCAGACTGGAGTGCAGTGGTGCGATCTTGGCTCACTGCAGTCTTTGCCTCCTGGGTTCAAGTGGTTCTCCTGCCTCAGCCTCCCGAGTAGCTGGGACTACAGGCGCCTACCACCATGCCCAGCTAATTTTTGTATTTTTAGTAGAGATGGGGTTTCACCACGTTGGCAAAGATTGTCTTGAACTCCTGACCTCAAGTGATTGGTCCACCTCAGCCTCCCAAAGTGCTGGGATTACAGGCATGAGCCACCACGCCCAGCCCCTGTTTTTGTTTGTTTGTTTGTTTGTTTGTTTGAGACTGAGTCTCACTCTGTCACCCAGACTGGAGTGCAGTGGCACTATTGCAGCTCACTGCAAACTCTGCCTCCCGGGTTCACGCCATTCTCCTGCCTCAGCCTCCCGAGTAGCTGGGACTACAGGCACCTGCCACCATGCCCGGCTAACTTTTTTGTATTTTTATTAGAGACGGGGTTTCACCATGTTAGCCAGAATGGTCTCGATCTCCTGACCTCGTGATCCGCCTACCTTGGCCTCTCAAAGTGCTGGGATTACAGGCGTGAGCCACCGCACCCGGCCTGTTTGTTTGTTGAATAGAAACCAGGCTGGTCTTATCCCCCCTTCCCTCCCCATGCCTTGGCCTCCCAAAGTGCTGGGATTATAGCCTTGAGCCACCATGCCTGGCCCAGGTTCTTGATTGTAGATGGAGTAAAGGCTTGGTGTGATGTGAGGGTACCCAGAACTTTCTCTGATTACTAATGCTTTCTCAGATGCCAAAGTTCAGAGGGGGATGCCTGTATGCTGGGAAGGACTCCAGTAGGAGCAGAAGATCTTTGCTTCATCCATCTCCACTGACGGGGGTTAAGGCCAGTGAAGGAACACAGGGAACTTCACCCCAAAATGTGACTCCCTGGTATGAGTGTTTTGAATTAAATGCCCTAGAGATCAACAGGGTTAGAAGAGACTTCCTCAATCTACATAAAGACCCAAGGACTCTCCAAGAACAATTGTTTTTCCTCCCCCTGTCTATTATCTTGTGATCTTTTGCAGGAAGGAAGACCAAGAATGTAGTCACATCAGAACAGATTCTTTTACAAGACAATGTGTGTCTTTCAGGCTCATTCAGTTTCCAAAGAGAACCATTTACAAGTTAGTCTCTGTTCCCTTATCCATTCATTCTGCCTCGTAATCATTTATTGCCCCTTAACAGAACTACTGTGTTTCTGATCTTTCCCTCCCCTCTGAAATAAGGCTATGCAACTATCTGGGCCCCACTAGGATATTGGGTAATTACTGTGTGATTCGCCCCACCCATACCCCATGCATGTTAATAAATGTGTATGCCTTTTCTCTATTAATCTGGCTTTGTCAGTTGATTTTTCAGCAGGGACATTTGGTAGAGAAAGGAGGAATAACAGGAGGCAGTGGTGGGTATCTGCTTCACAACTTTGCATGAAACTATAGTCATTTTCTGAGTGTGGTGATCATACTTATTAGAACAAAATGTTGCATGGCTTGGCAAGGAGTGTTCGGTAGAACTAGTCAGGATAACAGAAAACTTAAAATCATGACTGTGCAGAAAATCTGAGCTATATAGGAGTCACATGGGCACTTTTGTTCCTGCAAATAGTGGCTATGTGGCATTGGGCAAATTACCACCTCAGTTTCCTTGTTGATGAAATAAAGCCAAAAACACACCGGGTGTGGTGGCTCACCCCTGAAATCCCAGCGCTTTGGGAAGCCTAGCCAGTTGTGTAACCACCCAAGGAATTCACCTTGCCCGCTGCCTAGACAGAGCCAATTCATCAAGACGGGAATTGCAACAGAGAAAGAGTAATTCACACAGAGCCAGCTCTCCGGAAGACCAGAGTTTTATTATTACTCAAATCAGTCTCCTGGAGCATTCGGGGAGCAGAGTTTTTAAGGATAACCTGGTGGGTGGGGGGAAGCCAGTGAGCCAGGAGTGCTGACTGGTTGGTCAGAGATGAAATCCTACGGCATCGGAGCTGTCTTCTTTTGCTGAGTCAGTTCCTGGGTGGGGGCCACAAGATCAGATGAGCCAGTTTATTGATCTGGGTGGTGCCAGCTGATCCATCAAGTGTAGGGTCTGCAAAATATCTCAAGCACTGATCTTTTTTTTCTTTTTTTCACCAAGGCTGAAGTGCAATGGTGCTATCTCAGCTCACTGCAACCTCCGCCTCCTGGGTTCAAGCAATTCTCATGCCTCAGGCTCCCGAGTAGCTGGGACTGCAGGTGCCCGCCACCACGCCTGGCTAATTTTTGTATTATTATTTTTTTTTTCCAAGACAGAGTCCCACTCTGTTGCCCAGGCTGGAGTGCGGTGGCACAATCTCGGCTCACTGCAACCCCTGCCTCCCGGGTTCAAGCGATTCTTTTGCCTGGGATTCTCTTTCCTGGGAGCAGCTGGGATTATAGGCACCCGCCACCACTCCGGGCTAATTTTTTTGTATTTTTAGTAGAAATGGGGTTTTGCCATGTTGGCCAGACTGGTCTCGATCTCCTGACCTCAGGTGATCAGCCCACCTTGGCCTCTCAAAGTGCTGGTCACCGATCTTGGGAGAAGTTTAGGGAGGGTCAGAATCTTGTAGCCTCCAGCTGCATGACTCCTAAACCATAATTTCTAATCTTGTGGCTACTGTTAGTCCTACAAAGGCAATCTAGTCCCCAGCCAAGAAGGAGGTCTGCTTTGGGAAAGGGCTGTTATGGTCTTTGACTATAAAGTATGAACTAAGTTTCTCCCAAAGTTAGTTCAGCCTACACCCAGGAATGAACAAGGAAAGCTTGGAAGTTAGAAGCAAGATGGAGTCAGTTAAGTTAGATCTCTCTGTTTCAGTCATAGTTTTGCAAAGGCAGTTTCAGTTGGATCACTTGAGGTCAGGAGTTCAAGATCAGTCTGGCCAACATGGTGAAACCCTGTCTCTACCAAAAATACAAAAATGAGCCAGACATGGTGGTGTGTGTCTGTAGTCCCAGCTACTCAGGAGGCTGAGGCAGGGGAATCCCTTGAACCTGGGAGGCAGAGGTTGCAGTGAGGCAAGATAACGCCACTGCACTCCAGACTGAACGACAGAGCAAGACTCCATCTCACACACACAAAAAAGAAAAGAAATAAAGCCAAAAGCAAAAAACAAACAAACAAAAAGCCACACACAAAAACACCTTCCTTATAAATATTGAAGGAGTTAATGGATGCAAAACTCAAAGGACATTCACTTCATTTAATAACTGCTAGATATAGGCTGGGCGCAGTGGCTCATGCCTGTAATCCCAGCACTTTGGGAGGCCAAGGTGGGCGGATCACGAGGTCAGGAGACTGAGACCCCATCCTGGCTAACACGGTGAAACCCTGTCTCTACTAAAAATATAAAAAATTAGCTGGGCTTTGTGGCACGCACCTGTAGTCCCAGCTACTCAGGAGGCTGAGGCAGGAGAATTGTTTGAACCTGGGAGGCAGAGGTTGCAGTGAGCCAAGATCACGCCACTGCACTCCAGCCTGGCAACAGAGCATGACTCCATCTCAAAACAAAACAAAAACAAAACCTATTAGATATGTGTTTGCTATCGTTTTCATTGCTGTTGTTATATGACATTAGAATAGGGTTGTCAAACTTAGCAAATAAAGATATAGAATGGCAGGTGACCCTGGCTCATGTCTGTAATCCCAGCCCTTTGGGAGGCTGAGGCAGGAGGATTGCTTGGGGCCAGGAGTTCTAGACCAGCCTGGGCAACATAGTGAGCCCTCCATCTCTACAAAATAAAAATTAAACTTAAAAATTTAAAAAAAAATCAGGTTGCCAAGTTAAATTTGAATTTCAGCTAAATAATCAGTATCTAGTATAAATATATACCAAATATGACATGAGATATACTTAAAAATTATTCATTGTTTATCTGAAATTAAAATATAACTAGTGTGTTGGCCTTGCACAGTGGCTCATGCCTGTAATCCCAGCACTTTGGGGGGGCCAAGGTGGGTGGTACGCTTGAAGTCAGGAGTTCGAGACCAGCCTGGTCAACATGGTGGAACCCCACCTCTACTAAAAATACAAAAAAACTTAGCCAGTCATGGTGGTGACGCATGCTGTAATCCCAGCTACTCAGGAGGCTGAGGCACCAGAATCACTTGAACCCTGGAGGCAGAGGTTACAGTGAGCCAAGATCACGCCACTGCACTCCAACCTAGGCGACACAGCAAGACTCCGTCTCAAAAAAAAAATACACATAGTGTT
Source organism: Pongo pygmaeus (assembly GCF_028885625.2). NCBI lineage: Eukaryota > Metazoa > Chordata > Mammalia > Primates > Hominidae > Pongo > Pongo pygmaeus. The sequence goes on from NC_072379.2 coordinate 139,444,361, forward strand.
AAAGGAAAATAAATCTTGGGGCCGGTAAATCACTAAGCTAAAGGGAAAAGTCAAGCTGGAAACTTCTTAGGGCCAAACTGTCTCCCATTCTATTCAAAGTCACCCCTCTGGTCACTGAGATAAACGCATATCTGATTGCCTCCTTTGGAGAGGCTTATCAGAAACTCAAAAGAATGAAACCATTTGTCTGTTATCTACCTATGACCTGGAAAACTCCTCCCCGCTTGGTATCTTCCCTTTTTTGGCTTCAAGTTGTCCTGCCTTTCCAGACTGAACCAATGTTCATCTTGCATATGTTGATTGATGGCTCATGTCTCCCTAGAATGTATAAAAGCAAGCTGTGCTCTGACCACCTTGGGCACGTGTCATCAAGAACCTCCTGAGGCTGAGTGCACTGGTTTATACCTGTAATCCCAGCACATTGGGAGGCCGAGGTGGGTGGATTACTTGAGGTCAGGAGTTCCAAACCACCCAGTACAACATGGTGAAACTCCATCTCTACTAAAAATACAAAAATTAGCCGGGCATGGTTGCACGTGCCTGTAATCCCAGCTGCTCAGGAGGCTGAGGCAGGAGAATCTCTTGAACCCTGGAGGTGGAGGTTGCATTGAGCTAAGATCATGCCATTGCACTACTGCCTGGGGGACAGAGTGAGACTCTGTTTCAAAAAAATTAGCTGGGCGTGGTGGGGCACACCTGTAATCCCAGCTTCTCCACCGCACTCCAGCTTGGGTAGCAGAGCAAAGACTCCATCTCAAAAAAAAAAAGTCCTCCTGAGGTTATGTCACAGACGCACATCCTCAACCTTGGCAAAATAAACTTTCTAAATTAACTGAGACCTGTCTCAGATTTGGGGGGTTCACACTAGTTATTCTATATTCTATCTGGCAACCTTATGTAAGAACCACACTTGATGATTTTCAAAGGCCTTACACCTACATTATCTAGTTTGAGTCCCACAGTGGCCTTTAGAAGTAGGAGTACAGAATACTTTGCCATTTTAAAGCCCGGAAAATGAGATTGTCGAGTCATGCACAAATGTTGCCTGTAATCACATAGCCCATAAGTGAGCTTGGAGCTTGAGGAATTTAAACTTCTGCTCTATTGCTTCCCTGGCTGGTGCTGGAGGTTAGGCCTTGCCCTAAAGGAGCTTTTCCTTTGAAAGAAAAGGCTACGGCTGGGCACAGTGGCTCATGCCTGTAATCCCAGCACTTTGGGAGGCCGAGACGGGTGAATCACGAGGTTAGGAGATCGAGACCATCCTGGCTAACATGGTGAAACCCCATATCTACTAAAAATACAAAAACAAAATTAGCTGGGCATGGTGGCAGGGGCCTGTAGTCCCAGCTACTTGGGAGGCTGAGGCAGGAGAATGGTGTGAACCCAGGAGGCAGAGCTTGCAGTGAGCCAAGATCGCACCACTGCACTCCAGCCTGGACGACAGAGCGAGACTCCATCTCAAAAAAAAAAAAAAGAGAAGACTACAAATAAGACACAATCACAATGAAGTGCTGCAAAGTTAAAGGATAAGAGATTTGTCTGGCATCTTCCCAAGCCAGTGTGGAATATTTTATTGTCAGCAGATCTTGTTTGTACTATGTTACGCAAGTTTTGGCAATCTTAATCTGGAAACTGTAGTCTACACAATAAACATAATGTTGATCTGTGTGTTATTTTCTTTCCAAAGGGAGTTTAATTAATGATTTGTTCCCTGTAAAAACAGTCCGTATTCTCTTGTAGGCCAGTGGTTCCCTGCGTTTTAAATCCTCCTCAATGAATGCTCCTGACTGGGCCTCCCTCTGTAATCCCATAATGCTAAGATTACTGGTGTGAGCCATCACCCCCAGCCATGAGTTATTTTATTTTTATTTTATCTTGTTTATTTTATTTTATTTTATTTTATTTTTGGAATGGAGTTTCGCTCTGTTGCCCAGGCTGGAGTGCAGTGGCACGATCTTGGCTCACTGCAAGCTCTGCCTCTCGGGTTCACACCATTCTTCTGCCTCAGCTTCCAGAGTAGCTGGGACTACAGGCGCCCGCCACCACGCCCAGCTAATTTTTTGTATTTTTAATAGAGATGGGGTTTCACCATGTTAGCCAGGACGGTCTCAATCTCCTGACCTCATGATCTGCCCGCCTCGGCCTCCCAAAGCACTGCGATTATAGGCGTGAGCCACCGCACCCGGCCTATTTTATTTTTATTTTTATTTTTAGAGATGGAGTCTTCCTCTGTCACCCAGGCTGGAGTGCAGTGGTATGATCTCAGCTAACTTCAACCTCCGCCTCCTGGGTTCAAGCAATTCTCCTGCCTCAGCCTCCTGAGTAGCTGGGATTACAGGCGTGCACCATCATGCCCAGCTAATTTTTGTATTTTTAGTAGAGACAGGGTTTCGCCATGTTGGCCAGGCTGGTCTCGAACTCCTGACCTCAGGCAATCCACCCCCCACCTCGGTCTCTCAAAGTGCTGGGATTACAGGCATGAGCCACCACACCCAGCCCATGAGTTATTTTATTTTTATTTTTATTTTTATTGTATTTATTTGTTTTTGAGATGGAGTCTTGCTCTGTCGCCCAGACTGGAGTGCAGTGGCATGACCTCGGCTCACTGCAACCTCTGCCTCCCAAGTTCAAGTGATTCTCCTGCCTCAGCCTCTCAAGTAGCTGGGATTACAGGCACATGCCACCAAGCCCAGCTAATTTTTGTATTTTCAGTAGAGACAGGATTTCACTATTTTAGCCAGGGTGGTCTCCAACTCCTGACCTCAAATGATCCGCCCACCTCGGCTTCCCAAAGTGCTGAGATTACAGGCATGAGCCACTGCACCTGGCTGAGCTATTTTAATATTAAATACTGTGTTAATTTTTGGTACATTCATATATATATATGCTCATATATGTATATTTTAATAAGCAATCCAGTTTGGCCAGGTGCAGTGGCTCATGCCTGTACTCCAGCACTTTGGGAGGCCGAGGTGGGAAGATCACTTGAAGCCAGGAGTTCAAGACCAGCCTGGGCAATATAGCAAGACTCTATTTCTAGAAAAAAATTAGAAAATTAACTAGAGCCAGGAGAGGTGGCTTATGCCTTGTAATCCCAGCACTTTGGGAGGCCGAGGTGGGAAGATCACTTGAAGCCAGGAGTTCAAGACCAGCCTGGGCAATATAGCAAGACTGTATTTCTAGAAAAAAATTAGAAAATTAACTAGAGCCAGGAGAGGTGGCTTATGCCTTGTAATCCCAGCACTTTGGGAGGCCGAGATGGGAAGATCACTTGAAGCCAGGAGTTCAAGACCAGCCTGGGCAATATAGCAAGACTCTATTTCTAGAAAAAAATTAGAAAATTAACTAGAGCCAGGAGAGGTGGCTTACGCCTTGAAATCCCAGCACTTTGGGAGGCCGAGGTGGGATGATTGCTTGAGGTCAGGGGTTCAAGACCACCCTGGGAAACATGGCAAAACCCTGTCTCATTCCTGCAATCCTAGCACTTTGGGAGGCTGAAGTGGGTGGGTCACTTGAGGTCAGTTCAAGACCAGCCTGGCCAACATGGTGAAACCCCCGTCTCTACCAAAAATACAAAAATGAGCTCTTGGCCTTAGCGCCATCTTCTTGGAAACCTCTGTGCCACAAGAGCCAAGTAGAGGAAGAAGCAAATGAGGAGGCTGAAGCACAAAAGAAAGATGAGGCAGAGGTCCAAGTAAACCACTAGCTTGTTGCACCCGTGGAGGCCACAGAAGCAGAAACATGGAGTGCCAGAGGCTGGAAATGCTGGTACAAGTTGTTGGACTGCATGCTACTGTCTAGAGCTTTCTCAATGGACCTGGAACTTTATCGCCAACTGATCGCCAAGACCACCTCTGAGACCCACCTTGGTAATAACCAAAACTGTCTATGTTGGTCCTTTGTCCTGGATCTGTGACATTCTGAACTATTTATTTATTTATTTTTTTGAGATGGAATCTTGCTCTGTCGCCCAGGCTGGAGCGCAGTGGCGCAATCTCGGCTCACTGCAATCTCCACCTCCCGGGTTCAAGCGATTGTCCTGCCTCAGCCTCTTAAGTAGCTGGGATTACAGGTGTGCGCCACCATGCCCAGCTAATTTTTTTGTATTTTTGGTAGAGATGGGGTTTCACCATGTTGGTCAGGCTGGTCTCAAACTCCTGACTTCATGATCCGCCCGCCTCGGCCTCCCAAAGTACTGGGATTACAGGCATAAGCCACTGCACCCGGCCATTCTGGGCTATTTCTGTGTCCACTTGTGGCTGAGTGTAGCAACCATACAATAAAACCCCTCTTCCACTGTCTTAGCTGAAGAATTAAAAAAAAAAAAAAAAATTGAGTGGTGCATGCCTGTAGTCCCAGCTACTTGGGAGGCTGAGGCAGGAGAATCGCTTGAACCTGGGAGACGGAAGTTGTAGTGAGCTGAGATCACACCACTGGTGCCACTGTGAGCCCGTGGGGGGACAGAGCGAGACTACAGCCCCAGGGGACAGAGCGAGACTCCATCTCAAAAAAAAAAAAAGTTTATCAAGTAAACAAATGAATGAGTCCAGGTGCAGTGGCTCATGCCTGTAATTCCAGTAACTTGGCAGGATCATTTGAGGCCAGGTGTTCACAATCAGCCTGGACAAAATAGCAAGACTCCATCTCTATGAAATAAAAAATAAAAAGCCGCCAGGTGCGGTGGCTCATGTCTGTAATCCTAGCACTTTGGGAGGCCAAGGCGGGCAGATCACGAGGTCAGGAGATCAAGACCATCCTGGTTAACACAGTGAAACCCCGTCTCTACTAAAAATACAAAAATTATCTGGGTGTGGTGGCGGGTGCCTGTAGTCCCAGCTACTCGGGAGGCTGAGGCAGGATAATGGTGTGAACCTAGGAGGCGGCGCTTGCAGTGAGCCGAAATTGCTCCACTGCACTCCAGCCTGGGTGACAGAGCGAGACTCCGTCTCAAAAAAATAAATAAATAAAAAGCCAAATGAATGGATGACACATGAATCAATGAATGCAAATATGAATTTGTGGGGCCTTACCGTATCTCTAAACTCCCCTTCTCCCTCAAAAGGGTTAGGAACAAAAGGATTTTAGGAAAAGATCAGGAAAACTTAGAGCAGTTCCTCCCTAGAAATGGCAAGATATCTCAGCTCTCCCACCCCAGCCCTCACCCCTGGAGGGGATTATGCTGACCAAATAGTTTATGCTGCTGGAGGGCTCTCTTTAGGGAGGGGCAAAAATGACAATAAGGTTATCTTCCTCTGTTCTGTCCCCTGCTACCAAATCTGATCTGAAATCAGCCCATAGGTGTCCTAAAAGTATGGAAATGTGCTAGGGCCACCTGCCGGTGGGAAGAAGATAAATTAGATTTCAGAAAAGGGCTGATAGTAAGCATTTAAAATACAACACCTTCGAGCGTGGTGGCTCACGCCTGTAATCCCAGCATTTTGGAGGCCGAGGCAGGCGAATCACCTGAGGTCGGGGACCAGCCTGACCAACATGGAGAAACTCCATCTCTACTAAAAATACAAAAAAATTAGCCAGGTGTGCTGGCGCAGGCCTGTAATCCCAGGTGCTCTCGAGGCTGAGGCAGGAGAATCACTTGAATCGGGGAGGCGGAGGTTGTGGTGAGCCGAGATCTTGCCATTGCACTCCAGCCTGAGCAACAAGAGCGAAACTCTGTCTAAAAAAATAAATTAAATTAAAATAAAATAAAATACCAAGAAACTATATTTAGAAAACTCTTACGTGCTTGAACCTTTACTTCCTTGACTTTTTTGTTTTGTTTTTGGTTTAAAATCCATTTACAGGCTGGGAGTAATGGCTCATGCCTGTAATCCCAGCCCTTTGGGAGGCCGAGGTGGGCAAATCATTTGAGGTCAGGAGTTCAAGACCAGCCTGGCCAACATGGTGAAACCCCATCTCTATTAAAAATACAAAAATTAGCTGGGTGTGGTGGTGTGCCTGTAATCCCAGCTACTTGGGAGGCTGAGGCAGGAGAATCCCTTGAACCTGAGAGGCAGAGGTCACAACACTGCACTCCAGCCTGGGCAATAGAGTGAGACTCAGTCTCAGAAAAAAAAAAAAAAGCCGAGTGCAATGTCTCATGCCAGTAATCCCAGCACATTGGGAGGCCAAGGCAGGTGGATCGCCTGATGTCAGGAGTTTGAGATTACCTTGGCCAGCATGGTGGAACCCCATCTCTACTAAAAATACAAAAATTAGCTGGCTGTGGTGGCAGGCACCTGTAATCTCAGCTACTCGGGAGGCTGAGGCTGGAGAATCGCTTGAATCCAGGAGGTGGAGGTTGCAGTGAGCTGAGCACGCCACTGCACTCCAGCCTGGGCAACAGAGCGAGACTCCATCTTGAAAAACAAAAAGATAAATAAATAAAATCCATTTGTTACTGAGGAGTTCTTGGTTTTGTGTGTGTGTGGTTTAAAAGTTATAAATGGGCCGGGTGCAGTGGCTCACGCCTGTAATCCCAGCACTTTGGGAGGCCAAGGCAGGTGGATCACGAGGTCAGGAGATTGAGACCATCCTGGCTAACACAGTAAAACCCCATCTCTACTAAAAATACAAAAAATTAGCTGAGTGTGGTGATGGGCGCCTGGCTACTTGGGAGGCTGATGCAGGAGAATGCTGTGAACCCGTGAGGCAGAGCTTGCAGTGAGCTGAGATCACACCACTGCACTCCAGCCTGGGGACTGAGCGAGACTCCGTCTCAAAAAAAAAAAAAAAAAAAAAAAAAGTTATAAATGGAGGCTGGGCGCGGTGGCTCATGCCTGTAATCCCAGCACTTTGGGAGGCCGAGGCAGGTGGATCACCAGAGGTCAGGAGTTCGAGACCAGCCTGACCAACATGGAGCAACCCAACCCCGTCTCTACTAAAAACTACAAAATTAGCTGGGCATAGGGGTGCATGCCTGTAATCCCAGCTACTTGGGAGGCTGAGGCAGGAGAATAGCTTGAACCCGGAGGCGGAGGTTGTGGCTAGCCGAGATCACGCCATTGTACTCCAGCCTGGGCAACAAGAGCGAAACTCTGTCTCAAAAAAAAAAAAAAGAAGTTATAAATGGAACTACGTGTATTCATGTGCACGAGTTTGCACTGCAGTTCGATAGAAAGCCTTACCACATTGTGTGGTAAGAGTGTGTGAGTGATGTGTGTGCAGGTGCCTTAGCTCTTTGAACTAATGCTGCTCCAGCTCTCCTCTGCCATAGCGGAACCCAGCCTTCCAGGAAAGAAAGGCCAGGAAGGGCAGCCTAATCTCCGCAGAAACTAGGAAGTGAATGCTGAGAATGAATTGACGAACTTCCTAGGCTTATTTGGTGAAAATATACCTTGCTTTATAAAGAAAGGCCTCAGGCCAGGCACGGTGGTTCACGCCTGTAATCCCAGCACTTTGGGAGGCTGAGGCGGGTGGAGGTCAGGAGTTCAAGACCAGCCTGACCAACATGGTGAAACCCTGTCTCTACTAAAAATACAAAAATTAGCCAGGCATGGTGGCGCGTGCCTGTGATCCCAGCTACTCAGGAGGCTGAGGCAGGAGAATCACTTGAACCTGGGAGGCTGAGGTTGCAGTGAGCCAAGATTGCACCATTGCACTCCAGCCTGGACGACAGAGCAAGACTCCGTCTCAAAACAAAAAAAAAAGAAAAGAAAGAAAAAGGTCTCTTCCAGGTGCAGCCTAAATGAGCCACAGTCTTAGGGGATAATAGCATCAGTGGATTCATTTGTACCTTCATTCCTTCATTCAGGTACGGTTGTCAGGGAAGTCCCTTCTAAGACAATATTTGAAAATAGTCCTAAAGGATTGGAAAGAATGAGCCACGTGAAGACACAGGCCAGAGGGAACAGCAGGTATGGCCCGGAGGCCGGGCCCTGCTTGGTGTAATCCAGGACCTGCTGACGCCACTATGGCTGGACCCAGGGAGCCAGGCCTAGGGTTGTCAGAGACAAGGCAGACTGGAGAGTGAAGGGGAGATGGAATCACCTGATGGGTTCTTCCTGCCTGCTGCACAGACAAAATCAATCCCCCGAGATCATGGCACAGCAGTAAAGAACTGCTGAATTGACAGAAGCCAGCTACAAATCAATCTCCTTGAAGGCTCTGAGGTTAGGGGTCTTCTTTCCTTGCCTTTTCTTCTTCTGTTTTTTTGCCATATCAATACCTGGTTTTAATTTTTTTTTTGAGACAGAGTCTCGCTCTGTTGCCCAGGCTGGAGTGTGGTGGCTCGATCTTGGCTCACTGCAACCTCCGCCTCCTGGGTTCATGCCATTCTCCTGCCTCAACCACCCAAGTAGCTGGGACTACAGGTGCCCGCCACCATGCCTGGCTAATTTTTTGTATTTTTAGTAGAGGTGGGGTTTCACCTTGTTAGCCAGGATGGTCTCCATCTCCTGACCTCGTGATCTGCCCGCCTCGGCCTCCCAAAGTGCTGGGATTACAGGCGTGAGCCACTGTGCCCGGCCAGTTTTAATTTTTTTTAGAGGAAATACAATAATTTTTTTTTTTGAGACAGAGTTTCACTCTGTCACCCAGGCTGGAGTGCAGTGGCATGATCTCAGCTCACTGCAACCTCCACCTCCTGTGTCCAAGCAATTCTCCTGCTTCAGCCTCCTGAGTAGCTGGGATTACAGGTGCCCACCACCACACCTGGCTAATTTTTTTTTTTTTTTTTTTTTTTTTAGTAGATATGGGGTTTCACCATGTTCGTCAGGCTGGTCTCGAACTCCTGACCTCGTGATCCACCCACTTTGGCCTCCCAAAGTGCTGGGATTACAGGCGTGAGCCACCGCACCCAGCCGGAAATACTATAATCTTAAAAAAGAGTTCCAAAAAACTTAACAGCATTTCCAGGCATGACTATTTCTGAAACGTAAAGATTTGAAACATAATTTATACAAAACTAAAAACCAGAAAGATTCATTCTTGCTTCTTCTTTTTAAAAAATTCCAGATAATTTGTCACAAGAAAGTTTGGCAAGTTGCCGGGCACCTCACGTCTGTAATCCCAACACTTTGGGAGGTGGAGGTGGGTGGATCACCTGAAGTCGGAGTTCGAGCCCAGCCTGGCCAGCATAGCGAAACCCCATCTCTACTAAAAATACAAAAATTTGCTGGGCATGGTGGCATGTCTGTAATCCCAGCTACTCGGGAGGCTGAGACAGGAGAATCACTTGAACTAGCAGGTGGAGGTTGCAGTGAGCCAAGATCACGCCATTGCACTCCCGCCTGGTCGACAGAAGCAAAACTCCGTCTTAAAAAAAACTCATTCTACTCAGTGTCGCGTTGGGGGTTCTAAATCTTGTTTCCAATCACTCAAGCCAGTTGTGCCACCTGAGGTTAGGGGTTTTCAAGGATAGTTTGGTGGGCAGGGGACTAGGGGTTGGGGAATGAATGTTGGGGATGCAATCACAGGGGTGTGGAAAATGGACCTTGTGTGCTGAGTTCCGCTCTGGGTGGGGTCCACAAGACTGGTTGAGTCATGAGTCACAAGTGCAGGTAGAGCCATCAGGCAGCCAGAAATGTAAAAGTGTGAAAGGACATCTCAGAAGGCCAATCTTAGCTTCTACAATAGTGATGTTATCTACACGTGTAATTGGGGAAGTCACAAATCTTATGACCGCCAGAACGATGGCTGGTTATCCTTTAACTATGCCTATATCTCAGCAAAATTCAGGCTCCTCTCATAATCCTAAACTTATGGCTTTTCATTAGTTTTACAAAGGCATTTTGGTTTTGGGAAGGGCCATTATCATCCTTACTTTAAGGTTAAATTATTTATTTATTTCGAGATGGAGTCTGGCTCTGTCACCCAGACTGGAGTGCAGTGGCATGATCTTGGCTCACTGCAACCTCCACCTCCTGGATTCAAGCAATTCTCCTGTCTCAGCCTCCCAAGTAGCTGGAATTACAGGCCGATGCCAGCATGCCTGGCTAATTTTTGGTATTTTTAGTAGACAAAGGGGTTTCACCATGTTGGCCAGGCTAGTCTTGAACTCCTGACCTCAGGTGATTCATCCGCCTCAGCCTCCCAGAGTGCTGGGTTTACAGGTGTGAGCCACCGCGCCCGGCCTAAGGTTAAACTATAAACTAAATTTCTCTCAAAGTTAGTTTGGCCTACTCCCAGGAATAACCAAGGACAGCTTGGAGATTAGAAGCAAGTTGGAGGCAACAATGTCAGGTTTCTCTTACTGTCTTAATTTTGCAAAGGCGCTTTTAGAGACACAGTGAGAGCTAGTGTTCCTGCTGAGCAGATTCCTCCTCCCCAGTTCACAGCGCACTTTAGTGTATCTTTGGGTGGTACTCTACCAGCCACGCAGAAATTATCAGACCCAGTGAGACTGCAGCAGACTCAGGCGGCCAGGATGGGAGTGTCCTGAGCGGTGGGGTAGAGGGAGAACAGATTCCTTTTCCACACTTGGATAATCCTAGGTGCATGGTGTCTCTCTGGCTTCATGGCTGCTGCTGGTCCTGGCCTCACATTTGTCTGGGGGCTTCAGTCTGAGGGACTGCATCAGTGCATTCTGGATTTGATAGTTAGCTAACATAGAGCTCAGTGTCGTGTGCCTACTGTCCAAAAAATAAAATTGCATGTGTATTGATGGCTGAAACCTGTTGATAAAAAGAGTCAAACTCTGGGGGTTGGGCTCAGTTGCTCACGTCTGTAATTGAGCACTTTGGGAAGCTGAGGAGGGAGGATCACTTGAGCCCAGGAGTTCAAGACCAGCCTGGACAACATTGTAAAAATTTAAAAAAATTAGCTGGGTGTGGTGGCGCGTGCTAATAGTGCCAGTTCTTTCTCTTTGTTTTTTCATTAAAAAAAAAAAAAATCTTAGGCCTGGCGCAGTGGCTTACGCCTGTAATCCCAACACTTTGGGAGGCCAAGGAGGGCGGGTCAGGAGGTCAGGAGATCAAGACCATCCTGGCTAACATGGTGAAACCTTGTCTCTACTAAAAATACAAAAAAATTAGCCGGGCATGGTGGCGGGCACCTGTAGTCCCAGCTACCCAGCTACTCAGGAAGCTAAGGCAGCAGAATGGTGTGAACCCCGGGAGGCAGAGTTTGCAGTGAGCCAAGATCGCACCAGTGCACTCCAGCCTGGGCAACAGAGCGAGACCCTTTTTTTCTTTTTTTTGTGCAATCTCAGCTCACTGAAACCTCCACTTCCATGGCTCAAGCAATCCTCCCACTTGAGCCTCCTGAGTAGCTGGGACCACAGGCATGCTCCATCACACTTGGCTAAAGTCCCAGCACATTGGGAAGCTGAGGCAGGAGGATCACTTGAGCCCAGGAGTTCAAGACCAGCCTGGGAAACATAGCAAGACCCTGTCTCTATTGATTTATTTATTTGATTTTAAAAAATTTTATTTATTTATTCATTTTTGAGATGGAGTTTTGCTCTTGTCACCCAGGCTGTAGTGCAATGGCACAATCTTGGCTCACTGCAACCTCTGCCTCCTGGGTTCAAGTGATTCTCCTGCCTCAGCCTCCCAAGTAACTGGGATTACAAGCGCCTGCCACCACGTCTGGCTAATTTTTTGTATTTGTACTAGGGACGGGGTTTCACCATGTTGGTCAGGCTGGTCTTGAACACCTAACCTCAGGTGATCCACCCGCCTCGGCCTCCCAAAGTGCTGGGATTACAGGTGTGAGCCACCACGCCTGGCCAATTTTTAAATTTAAATTTTAATTTTTTTTTTTTTTTTGAGACATTGTTTCACTCTTGTCCCCCAGGCTGGAGTGCAGTGGCGTGATCTCGGCTCACTGCAACCTCCACCTCCTGGGCTCAAGCGATTCCCCTGCCTCAGCCTCCTGAGTAGCTGGGATTACAGGTGTGTGCCACCACGCCCAGCTAATTTTTGTATTATTAGTAGAGATGGGGTTTCACCATGTTGGCCAGGCTGGTTTTGAACTCCTGACATCAGGTGATCCGCCTGCCTTGGCCTCCCAAAGGGTTAGGATTACAGCCGTGAGTCACCATGACTGGCCTTCTATTTAAATATGCCAGGCACGGAGCAAAGTGGCCAAATTTGAGATAGATCTCATAAGTAAAAATGCCAGGACTTGGGCAGGTTTCTTGCTGGGTTGTTAGAGTGGCCTCCTAACCAGTCTGTCAACATCCACTCTGACCCCTTCCGTTCTATTGTCTGCATTGCAGTCTGTGATTTTCTAAATCCGAAGGTACTTATGTCATTCTCCTGCTTACAATTTTTTTTTTTTTCATTTTTTGAGACGGAGTTTCGCTCTTGTTACCTAGGCTGGAGTGCAATGGCATGATCTTGGCTCACTGCAACCTCTGCCTTCCGGTTTCAAGTGATTCTCCTGCCTCAGCCTCCTGAGTAGTTGGGACTGCAGGCGCCCGCCATCACGTCCGGCTAAATTTTGTATATATTTTTTTTTTTCTGAGATGGTGTCTTACTCCCTCACCCAGGCTGGAGTACAGTGGTGCAATCTCAGCTCACTGCAACCTCCGCCTCCCGGGTTCAAGCAATTCTCCTGCCTCAGCCTCCTGAGAAGCTAGGATTACAGACGTGCACCACCACGCCCAGCTAATTTTTTTTGTATTTAGTAGAGACAGGGTTTCACCATGTTGGCCAGGCTGATCTTGAGCTCCTGACCTCGTGATCTGCCCGCCTCGGCCTCCCAAAGTGCTGAGATTACAGGTGTGAGCCACCAGGCCCCGCCAATTTTTGTATTTTTTAGTAGAGATGGGCTTTCACTATGTTGGCCAGGCTGGTCTCGAACTCCTGACCTCACTTCGTCCTCCCAAAGTGCTGGAATTACAGGAATAAGCCACCACGCCCAGTGTGTGAGCCACTAGCCCAGCAAAATTTTTTCATAGTTTCAGATTCCTTTCATCTTATTTTTAAATTTTTATTTATTTATTTATTTTTTGAGATGGAGTCTCATTCTGTCGCCCAGGCTGGAGTACAGTGGCGCAATCTCAGCTCACTGCAAACTCTGTCTCCCGGGTTCAAACGATTCTCCTGCCTCAGCCTCCTGAGCAGCTGGGACTATGCCATGTGCCACCATGCCTGGCTAATTTTTTTTTTTTTTTTTTTTTTTGGTAGAGACAGGGTCTCTTTATATTGGCCAGGTTGGTCTTGAACTCCTGGGTTCAAGTGATCCTCCTGCCTGAGCCTCCTAAAGTGTTGTGATTACTGGCTTGAGCCACCACGTCCAGCCTCTGATTAACTTTAAAGTTAAAATTAAAATCCTTAACATGATCTACAGAGCCTTATGAAATTTGACCCTGTTATGGGCTAAATTGTACCCTGCACCCCTAAATTCATGTGGAGTCCTAACCCCCAGTATCTCAGAATGTAACTGTATTTGGAGACAGGGTCTTTAAAGAGGTAATTGAATTAAAATGAGCTCATTAGGATGGGCCCTAATCCAACATGATTCCTTAGAAGAAGAAGAGATTAGGACATAGACGCCCATAAAGACTCATAAAGGGATGGCCTTGTGAGGACACAGAAGACTCCTCTGTAAGCCAAGGAGAGAGATGTTAGGGGACACTTGCCCTGCCAATAAAACCACCTTGGCCAAAATTATAACTGACAGAATTATTACAGTGAAAGAGATCTGACTTAACTGACTCCGTCCTGCTTCTTTTTTTTTTTTTTTAAGACCGAGTCTCGCTCTCTCGCCCAGGCTGGAATGCAGCGGCTCGATCTTGGCTCATTGCAACCTCCGCCTCCTGGGTTCAAGAGATTCTCCTGCCTCAGCCTCCTGAGTAGCTGGGATTACAGGTGCCTACCACCACACCCGGCTAATTTTTGTATTTTAATAGAGACGGGGTTTCACCATGTTGGCCAGGTTGGTCTCAAACCCTTGACCTCAGGTGATCCGCCCACCTCAACCTCCCAAAGTGCTGAGATTATAGGCGTGAGCCACCGCACCTGGCCCGACCTGTACATTTATTGTTGGAGCATAAAGGCCTAGGCAGCCAGGGCAGCTTACAGCCAGCTGGTGGCTGGACTTAGTCCTGCAGGCCATGGGGAGCCCCTGGGTGGTTTCAGGCAGAGGACTGGCATAGTCAGATTACATTCTAGCTGTGGAAGAAAGGTAAGCTCTGGGCCCTGCAGCTGCCGGTTTTGCTGGTGTTATCTACCCTTCTAACTGGGATGTTTCCAAGTTCTACTCAAGGTTTCTACACACAAGCTGTTCTGAAAAACAAATCAACCCTGTTAATTGAGTCAAGTAAACAAGTCCTGACCATTTATCAGAGACCTTAGTGCCTGCCTTGCAGTCCTTCTATGCCAAGCCATATCAAAATTCTGGACATCTTTAAAAATCCACATGTGGGCTGGGTGCGGTGGCTCATACCTGTAATTCCAACACTTTATGAGGCCGAGGTGGGAGAATCGTTTGAGCCCAGCAGTTCGAGACCAGCCAGGGCAACATAGTGAGACTTGGTCTCCACAAAAAACAAAAAATTAGGCCGGGCGGGGTGGCTCACGCCTGTAATACAAGCACTTTGGGAGGCTGAGGTGGGTGGATCACCTGAGCTCAGGAGTTCTAGACCAGCCTGGCCAACATGGTGAAACCCCGTCTCTACTAAAAATGCAAAAATTAACCGGGCGTGGTGGCAGGCACCTGTAATCCCAGCTACTCGGGCGGGGGCCCGAGGCAGGAGAATTGCTTGAACCCGGGAGGCGGAAATTGCAATGAGCCGAGATCACGCCATCGCACTCCAGCCTGGGGGACAAGAGTGAGACTTTGTCTCAAAAAAAAAAAAAAAATTAGCCAGTCTGGTGGTGCACACTTGTAGTCCCAGCTACTTGGGAGGCTGAAGTGGGAGGATCACCTGAGCCCAGGAGGTCGATACTGGAGGAAGCTATGAGCTCACCACTACACTCCATGCAGTGTGTGTGACAGTGAGACCCTGTCTCAAAATAAAATAAGGAAAATATGTCAAATTAATAGAGACAAAAAGTAGAATGGTGGTTGCCAGGGGTTGGAAAAAGGGGGAATGGCAGTTGTTTAATGGGTATAGAATTTTGGAAGATAAAAAAAATTCTGGAGATGGATGATGGTAATTGTTGTATTAGGTTGGCACAAAAGTAGTTGTGGTTTTTACCATCACTTTCTTTTTTCTTTTTTTTTTTTTTTTGAGATGAGACAGAGTTTCGCTCTTGTTGCCCAGGCTGGAGTGCAGTGGCATGATTTTGGTCACTGAAACCTCTGCCTCCTGGGTTCAAGCGATTCTCCTGCCTCAGCCTCCCTAGTAGCTGGGATTACAAGTGCCCGCCACCATGCCCAGCTAATTTTTTGTATTTTTAGTAGAGATGGGGTTTCACTATGTTGGCCAGGCTGGTCTCGAACTCCGGACCTCAGGCGATCCACCCACCTCAGCCTCCCAAAGTGCTGGGATTACAGGCATGAGCCACCGCACCCGGCTTTGCCATCACTTTCAATGGCAAAAACCGCAATTACTTTTGCGCCAACCTAATTCAATACTTAATGCCACTGAACTGTTTATTTTAAATTGATTAAATGGTAAATGTTACATTACATATATTTTACCACATTTAAAAAAAGGATGTATAGTGTAAGCCGGGCCCGGTGGTGCATATCTATAGTCCTAGCTATTTTCCAGACTGGACAACATAATTAAAAAAAAAAAAAGTATGGTGTGTGGTAAAATGTTCCCTTCAATGGTGGGCCTTCACCAACTGGAACCAGGGAAGACCAGCTTGTTTTATCTGAGTTTCTTCCTCAGAAAAGACTTTCAGGCTCTCAAAAAAAAAAAAAAAAAAAAAAAGAAAAAGAAAAAGAAAGAAAGAAAACAAAGAACAGAAAGAAAGAAAGTATCAGGTCAGGCATAGTGGCTCATGCCTGTAATCCCAGCACTTTGGGAGGCTGAGGCGGGTGTATCATTTGAGGCTAGGAGTTCGAGACCAGGCTGAACAACAGGGTGAAACCTTGTCTCTACTAAAAATACAAAAATTAGCCGGGCGTGGTGGCACATGCCTGTAATCCCAGAACTTTGGGAGGCTGAGGTGGGCGGATCACATGAGGCCAGGAGTTCGAGACCGGCCTGACCAACATGGTGAAACCCCGTCTCTACTAAAAATACAAAAATTAGCTGGGCGTGGTGGTACATGCCTGTAATCCCAGCTACTCGGGAGGCTGAGGTAGGAGAATCGCTTGAACCTGGGAGGCAGACGTTGCAGTGAGTGGAGATCACCCCACTGCACTCCAGCCTGGGTGACAGAGCAAGACTCTGTCTCAAAAAAGAAAGTATCAAAGAACTGAAACTCACCAGATCACTATGTCCAGACAATGAGATGTGTGATCCCTCATTCATCATGATTGCTTCCTTACCCCTCCCTAGTTCCTGTTTGTTTTACACATGGTTACATTTCTTCCCTGCTATATAAATCCCTGCCTTTACTCCATCAGGGAGATGGATTTGAGACTGAGCTCCCATCTCCTGGGCTGCAGTGCCCCTCTCACCCCCAACTCCAACACCAATTAAAACCTTCCTCTTGGCAATACTTGTAGTCTCAGTCATCGTCTTACTGTGTGGTGAGCAGCAGAACCTAGACCAAACTTGTCCAAGCTGTGGCCCCGCCTGGCCAACATGGCGAACCCCATCTCTACTAAAAATACAAAAATTAGCCGGGCGTGGTGGCACACGCCTGTATTCCCAGCTACTCGGGAGGCTGAGGCGGGAGAATTCGCTTGAACCTGGGAGGCGGAGGTTGCAGTGAGCCGAGATCGCGCCACTGCACTCCAGCCTGGGCGACAGAGTGAGAGCAAGATTCTGTTTAAAATAAATAAATAAATAAAATAAAATCGGCTGGGTGCAGTGGCTCACGCCTGTAATCCCAGCACTTTGGGAGGCCGAGGTGGGCGGATCACCTGAGGTTAGGAGTTTGAGACCAGCCTAGCTAACATGGTGAAACCCCATTTCTACTAAAAATACAAAAAATTAGCTGGGTATGGTGGCGGGTGCCTGTAATCCTAGATTCTTGGGAGCCTGAGGCAGGAGAATCGCTTGAACCTGGGAGGTGGAGGTTGCAGTGAGCCGAGGTCGTGGCATTGCCCTCCAGCTTGGGCAACAAGAGCAAAACTCCGTCTCAAAAAAAAAAAAAACTTCCCCACTAGGTGGGATGTCTCCTGAGGATAAGGAATGGGTCATTTTTCCTGTGCCATTGATTGCTGGAGTCTCCGGCCCATAGAAGATACTAAAGGAACATATGTTGAGTGGAATCTCAATGGATAATTCTTTTAGGGGTGGTCTGTGATCTGGGGAGGGGTGGAAGGACTCAGGCCCGTGGAGCATGGTGTCCTGATGCATGGTCTATGCTAAATGTGTTTACATAGACATGTGTCTATGTGAAATGCTGCCTCACTGGCCACAGCCTCTACTGGGGAAATCCTTATGGCTAAAATGAGGCCTGGGAGGCTTGGTTTGAGGTGGGACCTGTGTGAGGTGGGCAAGTTGGAAGGCTGTCAGAGCTGGGAGAGGGTAGCGGTGACGTTGGCTCCTCGAGAAAGCAGCAGGGGCCTATGGGAAGAGGTGTCTGTCCAGAGGTCCCGGGAATCGTGGTGTGTCTGTGCTGTGGAGGATTGAGGAGGGTGAGCCTCAAAAGCCCAGCCAATGCTTTGCCATTTGGACCTCTCTTTGCCCCAAAAATCAAATTTGAGGAGGAATCCAGCTCAGGATATTCTTTGTAAAATCAGAGAACAGAGGAGCGGAGGCGTAAGAGTCTACTAGGGCTGCCATTACCAAGTTTCACAAACGTGGCTTAACTAAGAGAAACTCATCTTCCCCCAGTTCTGGAAGCTGGAAGTCTGCGATCAAGGTGTTGATTGGCAGGGCTGGTTTCTTCTGAGGTCTCTCTCCTTGGCTTGTAGATGGCCACCTTCTCCCCATATCCTCACACAGTTTTCTCTCTAAGTGTGTCTGTGTCCACATTTCTTTCTTTCTTTTTTTTGAGACGGAGTTTTGCTCTGTCACCCGGACTGGAGTGCAGTGGCATAATCTCGGCTCACTTCAACCTCAGCCTCCCAGGTTCAAGTGATTCTCTTGCCTCAACCTCCCGAGTAGCTGGGATTACAGGCGCACACCACCATGCCCATCTATATATATATATATTTTTGTATTTTACGTAGAGATGCGGGTTTGTCATGTTTGCCAGGCTGGGCTCGAACTCCTGACCTCAGGTGATCCTCTTGCCTCAGCCTCCCAAAGTGCTGGGATTATAGGCATGAACCATCACACCTGGCCCCAATTTTCTTTCTTTTAAGGACACTAGTCGTGTTGGATTAGAGGCCACCCATAGGCCCTTATTTTAACTTAATTACCTCCACCAGACCCTATCTCCAAATACAGTTACATTCTGAGGTGCTGGAAGTTGAGACTTCAGCATATGAATTTTGGGATGGACACAGTTCAGCCCATAACGGGTGGGAGAGGAGAGACGGGTACCCATTGTGCCCCCAAATGCATCACAGGGTGGAAAGATTGGTCCTTTAAAGATTCTGGGGGTTAGCAGGTGTCTTGGATTGGTGAGAGTAAATAGGCTAGAGTGATCACCTCCAAACCCCTGGCCAGTCACAGAGGGCACCCTCAACCCATTATCTTCTTTTTTTTTTTAAGTATAGGTGGGGGTCTTGCTATATTGCCTAGGCTGGTGTCAAACTCCTGGCCCCTCAAATGATCCTCTGGCTGCCTTGACCTCCCAAAGTGCTGGGATTATGTTATGTGTATTTTAACACAATTAAACATGTAACAGCTATGTAAATGGCTTTAAAGGGCATTTGGAATAGGTGAGGCTCACACAGAGCTCACACAGATGTGAGCCTGTTCTGCATAAAGCCTGCAGGAGACAGAACTGCATCAGGAGCCTGGGCTGCTTGTCAGGAAGGCAGGCATCCCTGTGGAGAGAGGCCACAGACTGCAGTGCAGTCAGCTACCAAATAAGGAGGCACCCGAGCTATAAATAGCTGTTAAGACAAGCTGAGGCGTGCCCTGACTTTAAGGTCAGCTCAGCTGTTAGCTGCCTGGCAGACATGGGGGCAACAGCTAACTCTCGTCTCCTCCCTCCTCAAGCACCCCCTTGTTTTGCACAGGGCTCCTGCTCCACCCTGTCTCCTGAATCTGACAATGTCACCATCAGCTGAAGGTCCTGGACCAGGCTTCCAGGTCACCCATTCTGGGTATAGCCACAGGTGTGCCAGGTGTCAGACAAGGCTGGAGACAGGAGGGACCTCTTCTGTTGTACAGATGGGGGAACGGGAGGCCGGGAGGAGAGGAGTCATGTTCCAAGTTCCACAGTAAGCAGGTGGTAGTGCTGACGCAGCTTCTCCGTGCCTCACTCTCTCCTGTGCCTCTCGGCTCCTTTGGTGCCCTGGCCCCCAGAAGGGAAGGTAAGAATCTGGAGTAATGGCTGGCATAAGTCTCCTCCCCTCCCCCAGGAAAGGCCAAGACAATCAGTTTGTCATTGAGATGCCAGTTGGGGCCCGGTGCTGTGGCTCACACCTGTAATCCCAGCACTTTGGGAGGCCGAGGAAGGCGGATCACCTGAGGTCAGGAGTTCCAGACCAGCCTGGTGAACATGGTAAAACCCCATTTCTACTAAAAATACAAAAAAATTAACCTGGCGTGGTGGCACGCATCTGTAATCCCAGCTACTTGGGAGGCTGAGCATGAGAATCGCTTTAACCCGGGAGGCAGAGGCTGCAGTGAGCCCAGATCATGCCACTGCATGCCAGCCTGGGTGACAGAGCAAGACTCTGTCTCAAAAAAAAAAAAGATGCCAGTTGGCTGGGCTTGACATAACATGAAAGGGGGATGATGACTTTTTTTTTTTTTTTTTTTGTAGATTATGGCTTTTTCTAAGCAATGCGCACAGTTCAAATGAAAGGGGATCAGGTTGTGCCACCCCCAAGAGATGCACTTTGGCATAGGATTATTTTGAGCTGAAAGCAATTGAGGATCAACAGATACAAGAAGGTTCTCTGCCCTTCTCTTAGCCAACTAAGAACAGAGCAGAAATTTCCCTCAGTGAAGGTGGCGTGAATTTCCCTTGTGAAGGCGCCTCCCTTCTTATACCAGAAAGAGGAGAGCTGCTCTTATCACCAGAGACAGAGAGCTGGCAGCACGGTGAGTCTGCATAAACAAGCCTGACGAAAATAACCCTTGTCTGCCGTTAGTTTCTCCTGTATTCCTAGTCATTTTCCCACAAGTAATCAATCAACCCTTGAAGCCCAAACCCCTTTCTTTTGTTAAAATGGTATATAAGCCCCAGAGTCTAAGCGACCTTCTTTGAGTTTCAATTTTCTGTGAACTCCTGTGCACATAAATATTAATTAAAAATTTATACTTTGAGGGACCCAGTGAGGTGGCTCAAGCCTGCTACCCCAGCACTTTGGGAGGCCAACGCGGGTGGATCGCTTGAGGTCAGGAATTTGAAGCCAGCCTGGCCAACATGGCAAAACCCCCTCTCCACTAAAAATGCAAAAAAATTAGTTGGGCATAGTGTGCACGCCTGTAGTCTCAGCTACTCAGGAGGTTAAGGCAGAGAATTGCCTGAACTCGGGAGGCAGAGGTTGCAGTGGGCCAATGTGGGGAAAAGCAAGAGAGATCAGATTGTTAATATGTCTGTATAGAAAGAAGTAGACATAAGAGACTCCATTTTGTTCTGTATTAAGAAAAATTCTTCTGCCTTGAGATGCTGTTAATCTGTGACCTTACCCCCAACCCCATGCTCTCTGAAACATGTGCTGTGTCAAACTCAGGGTTAAATGGATTAAGGGTTGTGCAAGATGTGCTTTGTTAAACAAATGCTTGAAGGCAGCATGCTCCTTAAGAGTCATCACCACTCCCTAATCTCAAGTACCCAGGGACACAAACACTGCGGAAGGGCCGCAGGGATCTCTGCCTAGGAAAGCCAGGTATTGTCCAAGGTTTCTCCCCATGTGATAGTCTGAAATATGGCTTCGTGGGAAGGGAAAGACCTGACCGTCCCCCAGCCCGACACCCGTAAAGGGTCTGTGCTGAGGAGGATTAGTATAAGAGGAAGGCATGCCTCTTGCAGTTGAGACAAGAGGAAGGCATCTGTTTCCTGCCCGTCCCTGGGCAATGGAATGTCTCAGTATAAAACCCGATTGTACGTTCCATCTACTGAGATAGGGAAAAACCGCCTTAGGGCTGGAGGTGAGACATGCGGGCAGCAATACTGCTTAACAAAGCATTGAGATGTTTATGTCTATGCATATCTAAAGCACAGCACTTGATTCTTTACCTTGTCTATGATGCAAAGACCTTTGTTCACGTGTTTGTCTGCTGACCCTCTCCCCACTATTGTCCTGTGACCATGACACATCCCCCTCTCTGAGAAACACCGACAAATAATCAATAAATACTAAGGGAACTCAGAAGCCAGGGGGATCCTCCATATGCTGAACGCTGGTCCCCTGGGTCCCCTTATTTCTTTCTCTATACTTTGTCTTTGTGTCTTTTTCTTTTCCAAGTCTCTCGTTCCACCCAACGAGAAACACCCACAGGTGTGGAGGGGCGACCCACCCCCTTCAGGCCAAGATCACGCCACTGCACTCCAGCCTGGGCAACAGTGTGAGACTCCGTCTCAAGGAAAAAAAAAAAAAAGGGAAAAGGAAAATACATAACCATGGTGGTGTGTGCTTGTAGCTACTTGGGAGGCTGAGGTGGGGTTGGGCCCAGGAGGTACAAGCTGCAGTGAGCTGTGATGGTGCCATTGCACTCCAGCCTGGGCAACAAAGCCAGATCCTGTCTTAAGGAAAAAAAAAAGATACTAATCCTTTGTTGGCTATATATGTTACAAATATTGTTCCCCAGTGTATGACATATCTTTTCACTCTCCTAATGATATTTTTTGATGAGGTGACTTTTTTCCCCCAGTATTTTTTTCAATTGCATTTCTCAAATTGAGAAATAATTTACATTTCCAGCCAATGTATCTGCAGAAAAAAACAAACAAACAGCGGGGTAGGGCTCAGTTAAGTCATGCCTGTAATCCCAGAACTTTGGAAGGCTGAGGTGGGCAGATCACTTGAGGTCAGGAGTTCAAGACCAGCCTGGTCAATATGGTGAAACTCCATCTCTACTAAAAGTACACAAATTAGCTGGGCATGGTGGCCCCCACCTGTAATCCCAGCTACTCGGGAGGCTGAGGCAGGAAAATCACTTGAACCCAGGAGGGGGAGGTTGCAGTGAGCCAAGATTATGGCACTGCATTCCAGCCTGGGCGACAGAGTGAGACTCTGTCTCAAAAAAAGAGAAATAATTTACGTGGAAAAACATGCAGAGATCTTACAGATTCAGTGATTTTCTTTCTCTCTCTCTTTCTTTCTTTTTTTCAAGAGGGAGTCTCGCTCTGTCACCCAGGCTGGAGTGCAGTGGCGCGATCTCAGCTCACCACAAGCTCCGCCTCCCGGGTTCACACCATTCTCCTGCCTCAGCCTCCTGAGCAGCTGGGACTACAGGTGCCCACCACCACACCTGGCTAATTTTTTGTATTTTTAGTAGAGACAGGGTTTCACCGTGTTTGCCAAGATGGTCTCCATCTCCTGACCTCGTGATCCGCCCACCTCAGCCTCCTAAAGTGTTCGGATTACAGGCGTGAGCCACCGTGCCCGGGGTTTTTATTTTTATTTTTATTTTTTAGACAGGGTCTCGCTCCTGTTACACAGGCTGGAATGCAGTGGTGCACTTAAGGCTCACTGCAGCCTTGACCTCCCAGGCTCAAGCCATCCTCCCACCTCAGCCTCCAACTAGCTGGGATTACAGGTGTGTGCTACGATGCCAAGCTAATTTTTGTATTTTTTGTAAAGACAGGGTTTCACCATGGCCAGGCTTGTCTGAAGCTCCTGAGCTCTAGCAATCCACCTGCCTCGGCCTCCCAAACTGTTGGGATTACAGGTGTGAGCCACCCTGCCCAACCTGTTCAGTGAGTTTTGACAATCATGTACAACCACGAGGTAACCATAAACCAAGATAAAGGCTTCTATCATCACAGAATATTCCTTCCTGCTTCTTTCTAGTTCATTTTCTCATCCCAGTGCACAATCAGTTTCTGAATTCTATTACCGTAGATTGGTGCTTGCTTTCTTTCTTTCTTTTTTTTTTTTTTTGAGATGGAGTCTCGCTCTGTCGCCCAGGCTGGAGTGCAGTGGCACAATCTCAGCTCACTGCAACCTCTGCCTCCCAGGTTCAAGTGATTCTCCTGGCTCAGCCTCCTGATTACAGGGATTATAGGCACATGCCACGAGGCCCTGGTAATTTTTGTATTTTTAGTACAGATGAGAGTTCACCATGTTGGTCAGGCTGGTCTCGAATTCCTGACCTCGCGATCTGCCCACCTCTGCCTCCCAAAGTGCTGGGATTACAGATGTGAGCCACCGTACCTAGCCGGTGTTTTCTTTTTAAAAAATTTTTGTGGCTGGGAACAGGGCTCATGCCTTTAATCCCAGCACTTTGGGAGGCTGAGGCAGGCAGATCGCTTGAGGTCAGGAGCTCGAGACCAGCCTGGCCAAGACAGTGAAACCTAGTCTCTAGTAAAAATACAAAAATCAGCTGTGTGTAGTGGCGCACGCCTCTAATTCCAGCTACCTGGGAGGCTAAGGCAGGAGAATCACTTGGACCCGGGAGGTGGAGGTTGCAATGAGCCGACATGCCACTGCACTCCAGCCTGGGCAACACAGTGAGACTCCGTCTCAAAAAAATAAAATGGTAGCCGGGCACAGTGGCTCACACCTGTAATCCCAGCACTTTGGGAGGCTGAGGTGGGTGGATCACCTGAAGTTGGGAGTTCGAGACCAGCCTGACTAATGTGGAGAAACCCCATCTCTACTAAAAATATAAAATTAGCCAGGCATGGTGGCGCATGCCTGTAATCCCAGCTATTTGGGAGGCTGAGGCAGGAGAATCACTTGAACCCGGGAGTTGGAGGTTGTGGTGAGCCGAGATCGCGCCGTTGCACTCCAGCCTAAACAACAACAGCGAAACTCCGACTCAAAAATAAATAAATAAATAAATAAAATAAAATAAACCTTTTAAATTCGAACTTTTTTTTTTTTTGAGATGGAGTCTCGCTCTGTCGCCCAGGTTGGAGTGCAGTGGTGCGATCTCAACTCACTGCAACCTCCGCCTCCCGGGTTCACGCCATTCTCCTGCCTCAGCCTCCCAGGTAGCTGAGACTACAGGTGCCCTCCACCATGCCTGGCTAAGTTTTTGTATTTTTAGTAGAGACGGGGTTTCACCATGTTAGCCAGGATGGTCTGGATCTCCTGACCTCGTGGTCTGCCCGCCTCGGCCTCCCAAAGTGTTGGGATTACAGGCGTGTGCCACTGTGCCCGGCCCATTTCCTTTTTTTTTTTAAAGATGGAGTATCCTTCTGTTGCCCAGCCCAGAGTGCAGTGGCAGGATCTCAGCTCACTGCATCCTCCACCTCCCAGGTTCGAGCAATTCTCCTGTCTCAGTCTCCCGATTAGCTGGGACTATAGGCGTGCACCACCATGCCCAGCTACAGAGTCTCACTCTGTAGCCTAGGCTGGAGTGCGGTGGTGCAATCTCGGCTCACTGCAACCTCTGCTTCCCGGGTTCAAGTGATTCTCCTGCCTCAGCCTCCTGAGTAGCTGAGATTACAGGCGCACACCACCAAACTGGGCTAATTTTTGTATTTTTAGTAGAGACAGGGTTTCACCATGTTGGTCAGGCTGGTCTTGAACTCCTGACCTGGTGATCCGCCTGCCTCGGCCTCCCAAAGTCCTGGGATTACAGGTGTGAGTCACCATGCCTGGCTAATTTTTGTATTTTTATTAGAGATGGGATTTCACCATGTTGGCCAGGCTGGTCTCAAACATCTGACCTCAAGTGATCTGTCTGCCTCAGCCTCCCAAAGTGCTGGGATTACAGGCGTGAGCCACTACACCTGGCCTTTTTTTTTTTAGACTTGATGTTGTTTTTTTGCCCATGCTGGTCTGGAACTTCTGGCCTCAAATGATTCACCTGCCTGGGCCTCCCAAAATGGTAGGATTACATGCATGAGCCACCAAGCTCAGCTGTGCTTTTTGCTTTCAATTTTGGTAAGGCCAGGAAACACAGTCGGTGACACCTCTGCTTGATGTGGCAGGCCCTCATTTGGCCTTCGTCCTCAGAGGGTAAACGGCCTCCATCTCCAGATATGGGGCATCTGTGGCTTTACCCTTGGCTCTCATAGCCCCATCTCTTTTACAATTTTTTTTTAACTTTTTTTGTTGTTTTGTTTTTGAGACGAAGCCGGTTGCCCAGGCTGGAGTGCAATGGCACAATCAGGGCTCACTGCAGCCTCAACCTGTGGGTAGTCCTCCTCAATCACCCACAGCCCTATTGAATAGCTCTTTCACTCCTGTCCATGGGGCTGGTGAGAGAGAAGGGCAGGTCCGTGTGAATCTGGAGTTCTCTGACAGAAAAACAACCCAGTCTACATTCCCCCAGGGCAGGGGTGGGGGATGGGGTCAGGGTGAGGGGCACTGGAATCAGCTCTATAGCGGGAGGGACAACCTGTTGTGAGGTTCTGGTTTCAGACCTTAAGTGTGTGGTCTTTTAGGATTATACTGGGGCAGGAAGGGGTGATGGGCAGAGGACGAGGAGAGCAAGAGGGACTGGTAAGGAGCCCAGGGCTGATCAAAGTTCAGACGGTTTGCTCCCTGGCCTGCTGCCAGCATCTGTTCATGCCAGAAAGAAGTCAGAGGTTGGGCTGCTGAACTCCAGCTAGGTGCTGGGTGAGGGCCGGGTGTGGTCACTGTACAAGCCGTGGACTGAAGTTAATTGGCCTTCACAGGTGCCAGCAGGTACATGGCCCTGCTCACTTGCCTTTTGCTTTGCTTTTTTTTTTTTTAATTTTGATTTTAGGTTCAAGGGTACATGTGCAGGTTTGTTATATAAGTAAACTTGTGGCCGGGTGTGGTGGCTCACGCCTGTAATCCCAGCACTTTGGGAGGCTGAGGTGGGTGGATCACCTGAGGTCAGGAGTTCGAGACCAGCCTGGCCAACATGGTGAAACCCCCGTCTCTACTAAAAATACAAAAATTAGCCGGGTGTGGTGGCGGGCACCTGTGGTCCCAGCTACTCAGGAGGCTGAGGCAGGAGAATCGCTTGAACCCAGGAGGTGGAGGTTGCAGTGAGCCAAGACTGCTCCACTGCACTCCAGCCTGGGCAACAGAGTGAGACTCCATCTCAAAAAAAAAAAAAAAAAATGTAGCCGGGCGCGGTGGCTCACGCCTGTAATCCCAGCATTTTGGGAGGTGGAGGCGGGCAGATCATGAGGTCAGGAGATCGAGACCATGTGGCTAACACGGTAAAACCCCATCTCTACTAAAAATACAAAAAAATTAGCCAGGTGTGGTGGCAGGCGCCTGTAGTCCCAGCTACTTGGGCGGTTGAGGCAGGAGAATGGTGTGAACCCAGGAGGCAGAGCTTACAGTGAGCCGAGATCATGCCACTGCACTCCAGCCTGGGAGACAGAGGGAGACCCCGTCTCAAAAAAAAAAAGTAAACGCATGTCACTGGGATTTGTTGTACAGATCATTTCATCTCCCAGGTACTAAGCATTTTTTTTTTTTTTTTTTTTTTTTGAGATGAATCCTCACTCTGTCGCCAGGCTGGAGTGCAATGGCACAATCTCAACCCACCACAATCTCAGCCTCCTGGGTTCAAGCAATTCTTGTGCCTCAGCCTCCCAGGTAGCTGGGAATGCAGGTATGCATCACAACGCCTGGCTAATTTTTGTATTTATTTTTTCAGTTTTAGTAGACATGAGTTTCATCATGTTGGCCAGGCCAGGCTGGTCTCTAACTTCTGACCTCAAGTGATCCACCTTCCTTGGCCTCCCAAAATGCTGGGATTACAGGTGTGAGCCACCACACCCGGCCCTCAAAATGTTTGAAGAAAGTTTAGGAATTTGTGTTGGGCCACATTCAAAGCCGTCCTGGGTCGCATGTGGCCCATGGGCTGTGGGTTGGATAAGCTTGGTTTAAGTGTTTTTCTCCGCAATCTCTCCAGCATCTATTATTTTTTGACTTTTTTTTTTTTTTTTTTTTAATTGAGATGAGGTCTCGCACCTCTGCCCAGGCTGGTGTTGAGCTCCTGGCCTCAAGTGTGCCAACTGCCATGGCCTCCGAAAGTTCTGGGATTACAGGCATGAGCCATCACGTTTGGCCGACTTTTTAATAATAGCTATTCTGAGAGGTGCGAGATGGTATCTCGTTGTTTTGATGTGTATTTCTGTAATGTTAGTGATACTGAACTTTTTCTCATATGCTTGTTGGCCGCATGTGTAACTTTTGCTTTTCTTACGAATCTTTGCACAGGTCTCCGGCTTCCACTCATCTTTTCCTCCCCCAAGCCCACTCCCACAGCTTGCCTGGCTCCTCAGGGTCTCTGGGGCCTGCTGTGTACCGCTTTGGATTTGCTTTTCAAGCCTATGCAAGGTATCCAGAGCAATGGGACTTAAAAGAAAAAAGACCAGGTCAGGCGTGGTGGCTCATGCCTTTGATCTCAACACTTCGGGAGGCTGAGGCAGGAGGATTTTTTGAACCTAGGAGTTCAAGAACAACCCTGGCAGCTGGGTGCGGTCACTCACGCCTGTAATCCCAGCACTTTGGAGGCTGAGGTGGGTGGATCACGAGGTCACGAATTCGAGACCAGCCTGGCCAAGATGGTGAAACCCTGTCTCTACTAAAAATAAAGAAAAGTAGCCGGGCATGGTGGCGGGCGCCTGTAATCCCAGCTACTCGGGAGGCTGAGGCTGAGGAAGGAGGATCGCTTGAACCCGGGAGGCAGAGGTTGCAGTGAGCCGAGATAACGCCACTGCACTCTAGCCTGGGCAACAGACTGAGACTCCGTCTCCAAAAAAAAAAAAAAAAAAAAAAAAAAAAAAGAGAACAGCCCGGGCAACATAGTGAGACCCCTATCTCTACCAAAAAAAAAAAAAGAAAAAAAATTCTATTTACCACCTTTGATATGCCTGAGAGTGTGATCCCTGTGGCCCTGGATGCTTTCACTCGTTTCATTGATATTCTTTTTTTTTTTCTGAGACAGTGTCTCACTCTCTTGCCCAGGCTGGAGTGCACTGGCGTGATCTCAGCTCACAGCAACCTCTGCCTCCTGGGTTCAAGTGATCCTCCCATGTCAGCCTCCCGAGTGGCTGAGATTACAGGCGCCTGCCACCACACTCGGCTAATTTTTGTATTTTTAGCAGAGATGGGGGTTTGCCATGTTGGCCATGCTGGTCTCGAGCTCCTGACCTTAAGTGATCCATCCACCTCAGCCTCCCAAAGTGCTGAGATTACAGGCGTGATGTTTTGTTTTGTTTTGAAACAGTCACTCAGGTTGCTCTGTCACTCAGGTTGGAGTGCAGTGGTGCAATCTCGGTTCACTGCAACCTCTGCTTCCTGGGTTCAAGCAATTCTCCTGCCTCAGGCTCTCGAGTAGCTGGGACTACAGGCGCCCGTCACCACACCCGGCTAATTTTTGTAATTTTGGTAGAGATGGGGTTTCACCATGTTGGCCAGGCTGGTCTCGAACTCCTGACCTCAGGTGATCCGCCTGCCTCAGCCTTACAGGCATGATGTTCTTATTCTTCAAAGCACTTTAGAAGCTCTTAGGTAATGCCGAATTTAGGACTTGGGGGACTGAAGAGTTGTTTCCAAAACTTAGCCCTAAGATCATTCTCTGTCAGTGAAACTTAAGGAAGAATATGCATATTAGAAAGGCTATCAGTCACCTGAGGAAATGAGCTACCAAAGACATCCTGTAAATGCAGGCATTTGTGGGAACTATTGCCCCAATGCACTCCAGTCTGGGTGACAGAGTGAGACCCTGCCTCAAAAAACAAAACGTTAATTTTATGTTGTGTGAATTTCACCTCAATAAAATAAGAAAGAAGAAAAAGAAACAGGGGGAAAGAAGAGAATGGGGAGGGTGGAGAGCGCAAGTGGTCGAGGAGTGAAGGGTTGTCCAGCGCTGCCGAGAGGAAGCAGAGGAAGATCTGGTGGGCAAGGGACACACCCTCTTGTAAGACAAGGCCAGAGTGCAGACCTCGCCAGCCCTCCTGGGGAAATGTTCCTCAGGCTCTTCGACCCCTTGGTCTGACTTCCTACTCACCAAGCAAGCTTATGATTATGGTTATTATTTTTTTGGTCGGGCATGGTGGCTTATGCCTGTAATCCCAGCACTTTGGGAGGCTGAGGCGGGCAGATCACCTGATCTGCCTCCCGGGTTCAAGCAATTCTTCTGCCTCAGCCTCCCGAGTAACAAGCATGCGCCACCATGCTCAGCTAACTTTGTATTTTTAATAGAGACGGGGTTTCTCCACGTTGGTCAGGCTGGTCTTGAACTTCCGGCCTCTGGTGATCTGCCCACCTTTGTCTCCCAAAGTGCTGGGATTACAGGCGTGAGCCAATGCGTCCAGCCTATTATTTTAATTTTAGATTCAGAGGATATGTGTGTAGATTTGTAACACAGGTAAACTGCATCTGTTTCTTCTTTTTTTTTTTTGAGACATGGTCTCACTGTGTCACGGAGGCTGGAGTGCAGTGATGTAACCTCGAGTGATCCTCTTGCCTCAGCCTCCCAAGTAGCTGGGACTACAGGAGTGCACCACCATGCCAGGCTAATTTTAAAATTTTCTGTAGAGACGGGTGGACCCACTATGTTGCCCAGGCTGGTCTTTAACTCCTGGTCTTAAGTGATCCTCCCACCTCAGCCTCCCAAAGTGTTAGGATTATAAGCATGGACCTCTGTGCCCACCTTCTTTTTTTTCCTAAAAGAAAACCATGTTTATTTGAGATAGCCATTGCAATGGTAATACACAGGACATAGGAAAAACTATGTGCTGCATATTCAAGGAGGTAAAGGAAGACGGGTTTTAAAGGAAAAGTAGGGAGGATCACATTGTTTTGAGATCATTATCCTTGGCTACAAGGATCCATAACAAGGCTGGCGCCAGTCTGAGGCTGGACAGGCAGTTGCTGGGCAGATGTCCTCACACAAGTATTTTGTGTGTCTGTGTGGCTCCATTTTGATTCTGGCAACTTTCACATGGTCATTTGTGAACGTTTGTTAGGCTGTACACTAATATCTGGATGTGTATTTTTAAAGTGTGTATATTTTGGCAGGGCGTGGTGGCTCACACCTGTAATCCCAGCACTTTGGGAGCCAAGGCGGGCAGATCACCTGAGGTCAGGAGTTTGAGACCAGCCTGGTCAACACGGTGAAACTCCGTCTCTACTAAAAATACAAAAATTAGCCGGGTGTGGTGGCGCCCACCTGTAATCCCAGCTACTCAGGAGGCTGAAGGGGGAGAATCGCTTGAACTTGGGAGGTGGAGGTTGCAGTGAGCCAAGATCATGCCACTGCACTCCAGCCTGGGCGACAGAGCGAGACTCCATCTCAAAAAAAAAAAAAAAAGTAAATAAATAAAAAAAAAAGTATGTATATTTTACTTTAAGCAAAAATGAAAATTAAGATGGGGCAAGTGTGCTAAGATCCTTGTACAAAGATGCTTTTTTCGATGTTATGATGTTAAAAATTGGAAACGTCCTGCATGCATAAAGAGCCAAAGGCTGATGAACTAATAGCTTTTAGTATCCCCACAAAATGGAATGTTATGCGGTCATTGGGAATGTTGATAAAGATGTACATTTATTTGCTCGGAGTTATTAAGTAAACAATATAATGCGAAATAAGTTAAAAAAAAGAAAGTATATTCCAAAAAGTGACCCTTTCTGGGCAATATACAAATATGCAGACTATTAATAAAGTCGACTAGTCTGAGGAGCTTGCTAGATACATATATTCCTGAGCCCCCACACAAACTTGACTAATCCAAGGAGCTTGTTAGATACATATTCCTGAGCCCCCACACTCAAGGATTCAGGGATTCTCATTCAGGCATTCCCCCAGTCCCCACCCACACATACCCAGCCAGAGTTTTTTTGAGAAGGAGTCTTGCTCTGTCGTCCAGGCTGGAGTGCAGTGGCATGGTCTCGGCTCACTGCAACCTTCGCTCCCAAGTTCAAGCGATTCTTCTGCCTCAGCCTTCCAGGTAGTTGGGATTACAGGCACGCACCACCATGCCCGGCTAAGTTTTTCCTGTATTTTTAGTACAGATGGGGTTTTGCCATGTTGGCCAGGCTGATCTTGAACTCCTGACCTCAGGTGATCCATCTGCCTGCCTTGGCCTCTCAAAGTGCTGGGATTATAGGCGTGAGCCATTGCGCCTGGCCAGGCAGGTTAATTTTTATGCACAGCCTGATTTCTACCATTCTGGGAGCATCTTTGAGAATTTGATGTAAACTGTGGATCCTCACCTCTGAAAAAGTAATGGACACATCAAAGCCTGGGTAGAACTTGGAGGGGCGAGGTGGTCCATAACTCCAGCTAAGAGGAAGGATGAGAGGTCACCTCCCCTCATTTTCCTCGTTTCTATTTATCCTCGGAAGGCCCCTCGCTCCCCCTCCCTAAAGGTTGAGAACCCCTGCCAGGCAGCACAGCCCCTCTGGGCCATTGTTGAGGTCGGCGCCCCTCCCTTTTGTGTTTCTGTGAGGGTCCCTGTTGAGAGCTGAGGGCAGTGGTAGCCTGGTAATGGCCCTGAGGCTTGCTCTGAGAACCTGCCTCAGCTGCGTTCGGGGCTTTTCCTGCCTCCCCGCTGTCCCTGCTGTCCCCAATGTCCCCGCTGCAGGACCGTTCTTAGGTCGCCCTGAGGTTTTGGCCTTCTCCACATCCTCCCTGCTTCTGGTCCAGAAAACACAAGCTGCCTCTCTGGCTGCACATGGCTAATGATGCCGCCCCAGCATTCTCACCCTCCATCTTGTTACCATCAGCCGCAAAAGGTCCCCCCGCCCCACACCGTGTACACGCAGTGCACATCCACTATTGCATTAATGCTGCTCTGGGCCCCTGGAATGAGACGGGAATGGGGTCAAAGTTGTGGCTATGTGTGGGAAGGTGGGCCGTAAGCAATGTCGTAAACTTGAGGACCCCTAGAACAGTTTACTAACCTCTTTTTGTGTGTGTGCCTCTAAAAGCCAGGGACTACTCAGGCAGTGGACAGTTCCATGGCTGCTTCTAAGAGAACAGGGCAGTCAAGGAGTCAGGTCCATTTGGGAAGAGAGACATCCATGGCCTCGGCCACCAGGTGGCATCACTGTCCCTTCTGGAAGAGCAGCGTGTCTGGGAAGCCACATCCGTCTACAGCTCCCGTTCCTCCCCAGCCTCCACCCTAGGGCAAGGGCCCAGCCTTTCACTAGGAGGCCTCACTCCCTGAACCCGAGGCACCGGCTCTGCCTCCTCCCCTCACAGTCCTCGTGTGTCCTCAGTCCCGCTCCGAGGAGCACCTCATTTCTGTTGCCCATCACCACCCCTCTTAGCTCCATTGCTGAGCGGCCGGATGGGACGAACGAGGGGAACGTGTAGGGCAGGACAGGCTCCTCTTGGCCTTGGCATAATAAACAGAAAACCCACACATTTTTCTTACTTTTAATATCTAAGATAAAAAAAACCCCAACCACCAAAACAACCCATTTACATGTCGGCGACACGCCTGGTCTTGGTCTCCCTTTCTGGGGCTGTCCTCCCAGGCGGCTCCCAGGTCCTCATCCAGGGGAGAGCCCAGCCTCGGCCAGAAGTCACCGCGGCCTCCAGTTCCGCACTGCGACAACCTGGGACCCAGCCTTTCAGAAAGGCCACCAGGAACTGTTTTTAAAGCATGGGGGCTGCACTAGGAGGAAGTTTTCCCTTGAGGCTAAGCTGAGAGTTATTTCTTGTGGAGAAATTTCATTTTATTGCCTAAAGAAAAGGAAAATGAGAACATTTCACAAGGCAGACAAAGGAGGGTGAGATAAATCTTGCCCTTTCCACCTAGAAGTGGTGTGGGTAACAGGGCCCCCACGCCACCCCGGGGAGCCTCATCCCTTGCTCTGGAGAAGCCAAAAGGGCTTTGTTCTTTCCAGAGATCCCCATGGGGTCTTCCTCAGACTTGGGGGTGGTTTGAAAGGAAGACCATCAGAGCTGTCTAGGAGGGCTGGCTGTTTCTGTGGTAATAAAGGAAGCACCGAATTAACACATCCCTCAGGAGCCAGGGCAGGAGAAAGTGACCAGCAATGCTGTGTGTATTTAAAACACTCCGCTTCCAGGTAGCCCTCCATCCTGCAGGAGGCACAGATACCGCACCGTTCACAGGCCCTCTGGGAGGGCCTCACTGCTGCAGACACCTTCCTACTGGGGCCTCCGTCCTCTCTTTTGGCTGTCTTCATCCTCCCTTTCCCTGTAAGGGCCTTTTCACTGATTAAACTGCAGTCCTTGTAAGTGTCATGTTTCTACTTTCCAGAGGAATTTGGACACCAGTGCGAGTCTTTCTTGCCAGACATCCTTGTCTGGTTCCCGCCATGCTCCCTCGGCTCAGTTCCACTGAGATTCAACAGTGTAGGGGATCATAGAGAAAGAAGATAGCAAGAAAGCCCGGGGACCCAGAAAAGGAGGTGCTGGGGGCAGCGTTTCCTTTGTTTTCTCTTTGGGGACAGATTAGAACAGGAGGTTAAAATGCCAGTAGCATCTGCCCAGCGCAGGCCGTAGAGCTCTGCATTATTCAGGGTGCTGGCTCCAGTGGAGGGAACTGGCTGGGACTTCGAGACAGACAGCTCAGAGGCACACAGGCTGGGCATCCAGAGCCCGGGGCCTTACCTAGTCCCTTCAGGAACTTATTGACACCGCTGTGCTCTCCACTGGGGAGTGTTTCCAGATACTCTTGGGCTCGGACTTCAAACAGACCTGTTAACAAGAGAAATCCCAGCCATTTGAGTTCTTGGTCTTTGCACTTCTAAGTGTGTCCATTTCCTCCCTACCAGAGAAAAGAGAAATTTTGTTTCTGAGACTAAGCTGCTCCTATAAACATGCTCTGAATCAGGAGGTTTTATAAGGGTTTTATTGCTCTTATAATTGCCCCACCTGTGCAGTAACTCTCTTTGGAAAGCTATAAAGCCACCTCATAGATGAAATCCTATTTTTATTCAACAAACGCCTTCCGGGAGTCTACACTGTGCCAGGCGGGCAGTTTTAAAGATGAACCGGAGTGGCCAGTCATGGTGGCTCACGCCTGTAATCCCAGCACTTTGGGAGGCTGAGGTGGGCAGATCACCTGAGATCAGGAGTTCGAGGCCAGCCTGGCTAACATGGTGAAACCCTCTTTCTACTGAAAATACAAAAAATTAGCCAGGCATGGTGATGCACGCCTGTAATCCCAGCTACTCGGGAGGCCGAGGCAGGAAAATCACTTGAACCTGGGAGGCAGAGGTTGCAGTGAGCCAAGGTCGCGCCTTTGCACTCCAGCTTGGGCAACAAGAGCGAAACTCCGTCTCCAAAAAAAAAAAAAAAAAAGGTTGAACCAGACTGTCCTGGCTCGGAAGGGGCACCTGTGCTCTCCCATTTCCCTGTATTCTCCTGTACGAGGGCCCTGGCCAAGTGGCTTAGTTTTCCGGGAGTCCCTCTGTGGATGTGTGGAGGGAGGATGGCTGGATAGGCCATCTCTTAGGCCGCTTCTCAGACCCCTGGGGTCTGAGCTTCAGGCACTCTGTCTTCATTGCTGACTGATCTTTCATGGACAGAGGGTTCTTTCCAGGGTGTTTTTTTGAGATAGAGTTTCGCTGTGCCACCCAGGCTGGAGTGTAATGGTGCCATTGTGCCTCACTGCAAGCTCTGCCTCCTGGGTTCAAGCGATTCTCCTGCCTCAGTCTCCTGAGTAGCTGGGATTACAGGCGCACACCACCACGCCTGGCTAATTTTCTTTATTTTTAGTAGAGACAGGGTTTCACCATGTTGGCCAGGCTGATTTCGAACTCCTGACCTCAGGTGATCCGCCTGCCTTGGCCTCCCAAAGTGCTGGGATTACAGGCGTGAGCCACCACACCTGGCTTCCAGATAATTTTTAAGCTTGTGTGTTTCACACCTCTCTTACCAAGTGATCTGTAAAGAGATATTTAAATGTAACTCATACTCTCCAATCAGTTTTCTTTTTTTCTTTTTCTTTTTTTTTTTTTTGAGATGGAGTCTCACTCTCTCAACCAGGCTGGAGTGCAGTGACATGATCTCGGCTTATTGCAACTTCCACCTCCCAGGCTCAAGTGATCCTCCCACCTCAGCCTCCTGAGGAGCTGGGACCACAGGCACACACCATCACGCCGATCTAATTTTTTAAAACATTTTTGTAGAAAAGGGGTTGCACCATGTTGTCCAGGCTGGTCTTGAACTCCTGACCTCAAGTGATCTGCATGCCTTGGCCTCCCAAAGTGCTGGGATTATAGGCGTGAGTCACCCACTGTGCCCAGCCTGAGAATTTCATCAGTTTGGAAAGAATGGGATAGAAGGAGACCTTGCCGCAGACACTGGAATGTGGCTCTGGGAGAGGCTGGCAGAGGGAACAGAGAAGCCAGGAGAGGGGGCCTTCCCACCAGCTCAGTCAGGGCATAACTGCAAGCTCTCTGGGGGAGGTGGACACAGTCCTGTCTGTGCCCCTGCCCTGTGATCTTTCTCCCTGCTCATCAGCCGCCTGGAATATAGGGAGCTCTAGCTGACTCAGCCCCAACAGAGAAGATGCCCCTCACCTTTGGCATCCTGCCGGCGCAGCTCCCGCTCCTGGATGAAGCCCCGAAACATCTGAGTCTCCATGAAGACCTCCAGGAAGTGGCGGAGGCTCTTGGAGGAGACAGCTTTGCGGAAGGCCTCCCGCTGCAGGGTTCTCTCTTCGCGCTCGCCCAACGTCAGGAACAAAGAGTAGTGTCCCACGATCTCCACGAAGAAGCGGACAAAGGCTTCAGACACCACCTCGTTCAAGGGGCTGGACTCTGGGCCTGAGTAAGGGGAGGAAAGGCCAGGAACGGTGAGGGCAGACAGGCTGGGCCAGAGCCCTTGAGACAAGCCAATTAGTAATCAAAGTACAGTAACTGCTAGTTCCCTTGATGGAAACTGCGATCATCCAGGAGGACGGTTACCCTAGGTTATTAAGACATTTCTTTCTCTGCTTAATTTTTTAAATTTTAGATTGTTAAAAAAGTTTTTATTTTTATTTTGTTTTTATTTTTTGAGATGGAGTCTCACTCTGTTGCCCAGGCTGGAGTGCAGTGGCGTAATCCTGACTCACTGCAACCTCTGCCTCCTGGGTTCAAGCAATTCCTCAGCCTCAGCCTCCCAAGTAGCTGGGATTATGGGTGTGAGCCACCACGCCCAGCTAATTTTCGTATTTTTAGTAGAGATGGGGTTTCACCATGTTGGCCAAGCTGGTCTCGAACTCTTGAACTCAAGTGATCTGCCCCCCTCGGCCTCCCATAGTGCTGGGATTACAGGTGTGAGCCACCCCGCCTGGCCACAGTTTTTAATTTTTGATTTTTTGAGATGGGGTCTCACTCTGTTGCCCAGGCTGGAGTGCAGTGGTGTGGCTCACTGCAGCCTCAACCTCCTGGGCTCAAGGGATCCTCCTGCCTCAGCCTCCCGAGTAGCTGGGACCACAGGCATGTGCCACCATGACCAGATAATTTCCACGTCCCCCTTTTAAACAGGTACTTTAAGGCCAAAATGGGGGAGGTGGGAAAATCTTTCCCACAATTCGTCGTGAGAATGAAATCAAGATAAACAGAATGAGGCCCCGGTTTCTCTCCTTATGTCTCCCTTGCCGATTTCCCTCCTTGGCCCTTAGCCACTGCCCATTTGTTCCCTGGCCCTCAGAGTGGAAGGGAGAGACCCACTGGGAGGTGGCTAAACACTTACCATGCCTGCCATCCAGGGGCCCTTCATCCTGCTCACAAGCCAGCTCGTTCCTCTGTTCCAGAATGTGTTCCAGGGCCACCTGAAGCTTCCGGGGCAGGATGGAGTCCTCATCGTCCATCTGGAAAGCAGAGGTAGCAGGTGGGCTTATGGGCATGGTGGCTGCGTCCTGGCTGCAGGACACACTGGAGTCACTGCAGGGCAGGCCTGGCTCAGTCTCCAGTTTCATGGAAGGAATACAACTGAAAGCCAGAGGTCTGAGGTTTCAATCTTGAGCCTACTTTTTTTTTTGTTTTGAGACAGAGTTTCATTCTTGTCGCCTAGGCTGGAGTGCAATGGTGCAATCTTGGCTCACTGCAACCCCTGCCTCCCGGATTCAAGCAATTCTCCTGCCTCAGCCTCCCAAGTAGCTGGAACTACAGGCGTGTGCCACCACTCCCGGCTAATGTTTTGTATTTCTAGTAGAGAAGGGGTTTCACTATGTTAGCCAGGCTGGTCTCAAACTCCTGACCTCAGGTGATCCGCCCACCTTGGCCTCCCAAAGTGCTGGGATTACAGGCCTTAGCCACCGCACCCGGCTGAGCCTACTTTTTACAAGCAACGGGAGCCTCATTTTCCCCACTTGTAAAATGGACTACCAGTCAATCTGTACCTTGTTGTGAAGCTAAAATGGACTACAATTACCCTGTGAAAGGGCTTGGCACTGAGAGGATACTCAATAGATGATTTCCACTGCCCCATCCTGTAGGGTAGCTAGTGGATTCTGGTAACCAGGGGATTCTGGCCAGGGCAGATGGCCTGCGTGATCCAAGGCTGGCTTTGGGATCTGGGCCTCAGAGCAGGAGGGTCTCGGGAAGGGCCTACCCTGTGGGCCTTGAGGAAGTGAAAGTAATGATAAAAAAAAAACAGCATTAATGCTACTGAACTTTTCAGCAATGTGGCAACACTTGGAAGTAATCCATCAGAATGCCCAGAGAAATGTTCTGTAATTACTGTAATTACTTCTTGCAAGATCTGATAGAAGTTAGGCCTCTCTAGCAAATGATAAAAAGAAAATACATGTGTGTTACCTTCTCTGCTAGTGAAAGTAACTGATGATCATTATAAAAATATATGAATGTACTAAAGCAATTTCAGATCACTCATAATCTGTCTCCTTTCAGTCTCCCTCCCCAAGACAACAAGCATTAATGTTTTAGTGGGTTTTCCTTTCAGTCCTTTTAAGGTGCACGTGCACGCACACACACATACACACACATATATATACATATATATTTTTTTCCTGTCTCCTTTTCTCTCCTTTTTTGTTCTTCAGGAAAGAGTTTCACTCTGTCTTTCAGGCTGGAGTACAGTGGCACAATCTCAGCTCACTGCAGCCTTGACCTCCCAGGCTTAAGTGATCCTCCTGCCTCAGCCTCCTGAGTAGCTGCTGGGACTACAGGTGCACACCAGCAGGCCTGGGTAATTTTTTAATTTTTTTGTAGACACAAGGGTCTCACCATGTTGTCCCAGGCTGGTCTTTAACTCCTGGGCTCAAGTGATCCTCCTGTGTCAGCCTCTGGAGGTGCTGGGATTACAGGCGTGAGACACCAGGCTGGGGCAAATATTCTTTAAATGCATATTAAAGTTGGGCATGGTGGTGCATGCCTCCAGCTACTGAGGAGACTGAGGTGGGAAGATCACTTGAGGCCAGGAGTTTGAGAACAGCCTGGGCAACAGA
Organism: Pongo pygmaeus; assembly: GCF_028885625.2. Classification (NCBI taxonomy): domain Eukaryota; kingdom Metazoa; phylum Chordata; class Mammalia; order Primates; family Hominidae; genus Pongo; species Pongo pygmaeus. The sequence continues at coordinate 139,482,874 of NC_072379.2, forward strand.
GTGAGACCCTGTCTTTTTTTTTTTTTTTTTTTGGAGATGGAATCTCACTTGTTGCCCAGGCTGGAGTGCAGTGGCGCAATCTCAGCTCACTGCAACCTCCACCTCCCAGGTTCAAGTAGTTCTCCTGTCTAAGCCTCCCAAGTAGCTGAGACTACAGGTGCCCGCCACCACGCCTGGCTAATTTTTGTATTTTTAATAGAGATGGGGTTTCACCATATTAGTCAGGCTGGTCTTGAACTCCTGACCTCAAGCGATCCACCTGTCTCAGCCTCCCAAAGTGCTAGGATTACAGGTGTAAGCCACTGCACCCAGCTATTTTTAAAAATGAAAAATCTAGGTGCCTATAGTTATAAGATTACAAAGATTCTTTTTCTAATTGTTAGAAAACCATTTTGTGTCAGAACACGTGGAAAGCAATCCTTTGCCCAAACCCTTCCTTTCTGCCCCTTGCCTTCTGGCTTGTCCTCAGCCCAGCCCCGTCCTGGGGTCACACAGCTCTGCCACCCTGCTCTGCAATCCCAGGGAGCCTTTCCAAGCCTGGAGAGCTGAGCCCCAAACAACAAATAGGTAAAGACAAAGGGAGCAGGAGGTCGTTGCTGGCCTCACCTGTCTGAGGAAACGGCTGTTGACGAGGTCAACCACAAGGACCTATGAGATGAGAAGAAAGGGACTGTTACTGTCACCAGGGCTTCTGGGATAGGGATGGACTCGTAGCCTTCTTCCTTCTTGGCATGCAGAGAGGCAGCTGGGGCGGGGCTGGGGGTGAGCCATATGTGGTTTCCTGACATTGCCACGGTAGCCACAGATAATGAAGAGCAGGGCTGGGGAGGGTCCTTCCTGAACTGCATGCTTTCAACACCGACACCGCAGGCTGGGACGCATGTGTGCTGTGGCTGGACTCCCTGCCTGGCTCTCACACTGGCTGAGGCAGAGCTTCTCACGCTGCCTTTTAGGGTGTGGGCTACTGAGGTGGGCAAAAGACGCTGCAGGCCTCCCTGGTTCCCACCCTAGGGCCCCTGCCTTGTCCTTCCCCCAGCTGCCCACTTAACCGTGTCATTTCCCTCCAGGGGAGAGGAGGAGAGAAACCCACCTGGAGACTCGGTTAGGCTTTGGGCTTTCACTGCTGAAGGCTTTCAGGATAAAGCACTTCTTCCCTCATCCTCAGAGTGAGAATGAGACCTGGGACAGGACCAGGGTGGGGCAAGTGAGGTGCCTGGGGCGCAAAGGTCACACAAGTGCTGCTGCTACTAAGAGCACGACCCTCACTCAGACTCCAGCCAAGGCCACTGGCCGTGATGGAGGAGGAACCAGGGGCCTGGATGGTCACCATGACAACAGCTGGAAACATGTGAGTTCTCCCATATCCCAGAGACCTGCCCAGGAGCGGAGGGCCACCTCTCCTTCCTTCCCACTCACACCCTCTGGGGTTGAACTGAGCCACCTGCAGGAGCACAGGGCACCCAGACGAACTCCTGGCTGCCCTCAAGCCTGCACTGAAAGCCCTAAGGCCGGTGGGTGATGTTTAATGGGGCGTTAGGACTATCTGGGCAATTAGAGGAGCAGCTTCTAGGGACCCAGACAGAACTGCAGGACAGAGGGACAGGCGTTCCTCCTGGAGCTTCAGGGCTGAGCAACATTATTTAAGCTTCCTTCTCTGACTGCTGGAAGTCCCCAGTCCTTGGGGTCGAAACCATTTAGAGGAAGGGACTGGGGCTAAGTAACTCCAGCAGTGCCAAGCAGGACTTTCCCCGCTTCAATGCTAAACTGGACACCCAGAACTTGGGGATTAAAAACATTTTTAACGGATATGACAAGGGACCAGATCTTGCTAGCTCCTCCATGTGGGGGAGTGGACGAGAGGGCGGGGGAGAGGAGAGGGCTATTAATGACTTAAGAGTTTTGACATCTGGCTAAATTGTTCATTGCTGACCTTCTCAAGGGGTGCTCGTACCAGGCATTTCATTTGGAAGGGAAAACAGTGTTTGCAGTCACTGACGGTCTGACTGAGTTAGCCTCTGGGCAGGACCCATGCCAGACAAAGCCCTGGTGCCCCCGTGCCCTGCTCCCCAACACTGCTCGCTCTGAGAACCGCTCCATGATGCCTGCAAGGCCAGCGCCCCGCTCTGTTCTCTGTACCCTACAGGGAGGGGGACAGGGCCGAGTGGGAGCTCACCTCTTCCAGCGGCAGCTCCCTGAGCAGCGGCAGCGAGCTGGAGAGCAGCCCGATGAGGAAGGGCGTCGGAGAGCACACGATGTCGACCATGGAGGGTGGCAGCACCGGGATGTAGGTGTGCTGCCAGGTGAAGGGGTAGATCAGCGCCACCATCGCGTGGCAGCACTTGGACAGGGTGCTGCAGCCAGGGAGAGAACAGGGAAAGAGGCAGGCTCAGCGAGGGCCCAGGGAAGCCTCCAGGGGAGAAGGCTTCTCCCAGAGGCAGGATGATTAGGAAAGGATACACGTGGATCGGGTGGAGCACATGATGGTCTCAGCACAGGCCACACCAGGCACTTAGAGCCTATGCGAGAGGCTTGGAGGCATAGCTACAGGGACGAGTTTAATGTCCTGGATAATTTTTACAAGTGCGTTTTCACATGTGAGCTACACACCCTGCACCCTCCCGCCCTGACCTTTTTTTGTGAGCTATACTCTTGTAAGTTTTTTATTTATTTATTTATTTATTTTTAATTTTTTTGAGACGGAGTCTCACTCTGTTGCCCAGGCTGGGGTGCAGTGACACAACCTCTGCCTCCCAGGTTCAAGCAATTCTCCCACCTCAGCCTCCTGAGTAGCTGGGACTACAGGCACGCGCCACCACACCTGGCTAATTTTTGTATTTTTAGTAGCGATGGGGTTTCACCATGTTGGTCAGGCTGGTCATGAACTCCTGACTTCAAGTGATCCGACCACCTCAGCCCCTCAAAGTGCTGGGATCACAGGTGTGAGCCACCGTGCCTGGACTCTTGGAAGGTTTTAATTTACATTCATTTCCACCCTTACTCCCTGCCCCCACCCAAACAAAACAAAAACACAAACAGTGAAAGCCTATTTTCTCATGAATGCTCCTTCTCTTACTGAAGATCTGAAGATGCTTTCTATTGAAACACTGTAGCTTTTGCTTTGTTCTGTTCCAAGCACTGTCTCAGCTGAGCATGAACACCTAGGAAATCCGGGAAAAGGACAGAAAACTCCTTTGGTACTCACATGCCAGCGGTCAGCTCCAAATGGGTTCATGTAAAAGTGAAGCTCATATACAGTTGAGCCTTACCCAGAATTCTGGTCAAAGATGATATGCTAGAGATGACTGAGGGCTGCCGGGCGTGGTGGCTCATGCCTATAATCCCAGCACTTTGGGAGGCTGAGGTGGGTGGATCACCTGAGGTCAGGAGTTCGAGACCAGCCTGGATAACATGGTGAAATTCCGTCTCCACTAAAAATACAAAAAATTAGCCAGGCATGGTGTACGCCCAGCTACTCAGGAGGCTGAGGCAGGAGAATTGCTTGAACCCAGGAGGTGAAGGTTGCAGTGAGCTGAGATTGCACCACTGCACTCCAGCCTGGGCAACAAGAATGAAACTCCGTCTCAAAAAAAAAAAAAAAAAAAAAAAAAAGAGATGACTGAGGGCTAACCATTTTATGCATCAAAACTTTTAAAAATAATAACATTGGGAGAGGCCAGGCACAGTGACTGATGCCTGTAATCCCAGCACTCTGGGAGGCTGAGGTGGTCAGAAGTTCAAGACCAGCCTGGCCAAAATGGTGAAACCTCGTCTCTATCAAAAAATACAAAAATTAGCTGGGCGTGGTGATGCACGCCTGTAATCCCACCTACTCTGGAGGCTGAGGTGGGAGGATTGCTTGAACCTGGGAGGCGGAGGTTTCAGTGAGCCGAGATTGCGCCATTGCACTCCAGCCTGGATGACAGAGTGAGGCACTGTCTCAAAAACAGAAACAAAACACCAAAAAAACACTGGGAGAAATATTGGGAGTTTCTCTTCAAGAAAAATGGTCAGGCTGGGTGCAGTGGCTCATGCCTATAATCATAGCATTTTGGGAGGCCAAGGTGAGTGGATCACCTGAGATCAGGAGTTCGAGACCAGTCTGGCCAACATGGTGAAACCCCATCTCTACTAAAAATAGGAGAGGATGTGGAGAAATAGGAACACTTTTACACTGTTGGTGGGACTGTAAACTAGTTCAACCATTGTGGAAGACAGTGTGGCGATTCCTCAAGGATCTAGAACTAGAAATACCATTTGACCCAGCCATCCCATTACTGGGTATATACCCAAAAGGATTATAAATCATGCTGCTATAAAGGCATGTGCACATGTATGTTTATTGTGGCACTATTCACAATAGCAAAGACTTGGAACCAACCCAAATGTCCAACGATGATAGACTGGATTAAGAAAATGTGGCACATATACACCATGGAATACTATGCAGCCATAAACAAGGATGAGTTCATGTCCTTTGTAGGGACATGGATGAAGCTGGAAACCATCATTCTCAGCAAACTATCGCAAGAACAAAAAACCAAACACCACATGTTCTCACTCATAGGTGGGAATTAAACAATGAGAACACTTGGACACAGGAAGGGGAACATCACACACCGGGGCCTGTCGTGGGGTGGGAGGAGGGGGTAGGGATAGCATTAGGAGATATACCCAATGTAAATGATGAGTTAATGGGTACAGCACACCAACATGGCACATGTATACATATGTAACAAACCTGCACATTGTGCACATGTACCCTATTTTTTATTATACTTAAAGTATAATAAAAAAACAAAACAACAACAACAACAAAATATATGTATGTATTAAAATATCATGTTCCAGTTGAGCCCAGGAGATTGAGACCAACCTGGGCAACATGGTGGGGCCTTGTTTCTACAAAAAAAAAAAAAAAAAAAAAATAGCCTTTGGTGGTGACATGTGCCTGAGGTCCCAGCTACTCAGGAAGCTGAAGTGGGAAGATTACCTGAACCTGGAAGGTCGAGGCTGCAGTGAGCCGTGATCGTGTCACTGCACTCCAGCATGGATGACAGAGGGAGACCCTGTCTCAACAACAACAAAATCATCATTGTTGTACATGACAAATATATGCCATCTTTATATGACAATTAAAATAATTAAAATTAAAAAATACATGTACACATAGCCTTCTTTTCCACTTCCCAGTTTGGGGGCCCTTAGACTAATAATGGTACTATTGAATCTTGTTCATTTATCACCCTGTCTCTTAACCTTCCTGTTCCCTGTCTTTGCAAATAATCGTTCTCCTGATACTCACTGGAGTCATGAAATACCTCTTAGCAGCATGGCATCCATGCATTGCACTGATATTCAGTCCTTATCTTTTCTTTCAAATGATCACCACCAAGATGAGAAAAACGCTACCCCAAGATTTCATTCTTATCCCTATACTGTCTTCTTTATTAGCTGGGTAAGAGTAAGACATTGCATTTGGAAGATACCAAGAAAAAAAAAGAGTGAGAGAATAATGAAGTTAGGACTTATATTAAGGAGAATACTATCAATAATCCAGCCAGAGCTTAGGGTGAAGTGACTTCTATGTCTTTCTTTTTTTTTTTTTTTTTTTTTTTGAGACAGAATTTCACTCTGTCTCTCAGGCTGGAGTGCAGTGGCATGATCTCGGCTCACTGCAACCTCCCCCTCCCGTGTTCAAGCGATACTCCTGCCTCAGCCTCCTGCGTAGCTGAGATTACAGGCATGCGCCACCATGCCCGGCTAATTTTTGTATTTTTGGTAGAGACAGGGTTTCACCATGTTGGTCAGCCTGGTCTCAAACTCCTGACCTCAGGTGATCTGCTTGCCTTGGCTCCCCAAAGTGCTGGGATTAAGGGCGTGAGCCACCGCATCTGGCCAACTTCTATGTCTTTGGAAGGATCTAGATCTACATCTTCTGTCAAAGCAGAGATACCTTTTCCTAAGGCATCACTTCCTCTCAAATATTCAAGAATGTTAATACTTTTAGTTAATTCCTTACCATTTGTGTTTTAGTTCCTTGATCTATAAACCACTGAATGTACTGAATTCTCTTTGTTCTAAATTTTTTTATTTTATTTTGGGACTAATCTATGTTGATGCTTGGAGCCAGGCTACAAAGTTGCTATGCTTGTGTGCTATGGTTGTAAGGTCAGGACTTAGAAAATCAGAACATTAACATACACATGAGGATAGTTGTTTCTAGAGCAAGATTTTTCAGACTATAGTTTGCAGCCCATTAGTGGGTCTTGAAATCATTTTAAAGGGTTGCAATCAGCATTAAAAACAAGACCAAAAAGAATAGAATAGAAAATAAGAGAGTGTGCTGCATGTTTCCCAGCTGTAAATAACTATGTGTGTGTCGGCCGGCCACAGTGGCTCACGCCTGTAATCCTAGCACTTTGGGAGGCTGAGGAGGGTGGATCACCTGAGGTCAGGAGTTCGAGGCCAGACTGACCAACATGGAGAAACCCCGTCTCTACTAAAAATACAAAAAAAAAAAAAAAAAAAAAAATGAGCCGGGCATGGTGACGCATGCCTGTAATCCCAGCAACTCAGGAGGCTGAGGCAGGAGAATCGCTTGAACCCAGGAGACGGAGGTTACAGTGAGCCGAGAACACGCCATTGCACTCCAGGCTGGGCAACAAAAGCGAAACTCTGTCTCAAAGGAAAACAACAACAACAACAACAACAAAACAACTATCTGTGTGTCTGTGGTGGGGGCGGGTGGGAAGGCACACCCTGGGTCTGATTGTAAAATGTACTTCTCATTGTGGGCTGCAATGAAAAGGGCTTGAAGCCAATGATTTGGACTAGAAGATTGGGAGTGGGTGCTGGGCGCGGTGGCTCACGCCTGTAATCCCAGCACTTTGGGAAGCTGAGGCTGAGGTAGGTACAACACCTGAGGTCAGGAGTTTGAGACCAGCCTGGCCAACATGTTGAAAACCTGTCTCTACAGAAAATACAAAAAAATTAGCCAGATGTGGTGGCAGGTGCCTGTAGTCTCAGCTACTCGGGAGGGAGGCTGAGGCAGGAGAATCGCTTGAACTCGAGAGGCAGAAGTTGTTGTGAGTCAAGATCACGCCGCTGCAACAGAGTGAGACTCCGTCTCAAAAAAATAAAAGAGACCTTAAGAAGGAAATCCCTGCATGAAGGTATTTTGCATGAAACCAGTCTCTTTTTATAGGACGTTTGCCAAAGTGCCTAAATGTGACTTGGAAATGAAGTGGTTCATGAGAAGATCCATGGTCCATTTCCCTAGTCTTTGAAACTCTGACTTTAGTCCATTAAAGGAGAAGCAGAAACGCAGTATTTGTGTTTAAGATTCCTTTTACATTTCAGAGTTGTGGTTCAAGCACTTTTGACTTCACAGTTACAGAATGACAGAATTTAGACCTGGAAGAGATCTTGGGGGTTGAGTTCAGTTTCTTTTGGATTTTTAAGGTAGGAAGAGTGAGGCTAAATGAGGCTAAAGTAACTCTGAATGTAGGATGGGGCAGAGTAGGGAGAGAAGGGTCCTGCAGACTGGAGAAGGCAAGATTGCTGCTCAGAGGAATGCAGGCATGAGGAGGCACCCTACGATCCAGGCACAGTGGCATGTGCCTGTAGTCCCGGCTACTGAATCCCAGAGGCTGAGGTGGGAGGATCTCTTGAGCCCCGGAGTTCAAGTCCAGCCTGGGCAACATAGTTAGATCCCCATCTCTAAAACAAAAAATTACACGTACATAAAAAGGAGGCACAGTGAAGACAGCCTATGTGTGGGGTTTTTTTTTTTCAATCATTGCAATAGAAAAACAAAACAAAAACATGTTTAACTTTTTTTCCCAACTCAAAGAAAAGGCTACCTGCTTTTTTTTTTTGAGACAGTGTCTCACCCTGTTGCCAGGCTGGAGTGCAGTGGCGCGATCTCGGCCCATTGCAACCTCTGCCTCCCAGGTTCAAGCAATTATTCTGCTTCAGCCTCCCAAGCAGCTGGGACTACAGGTGTGCACCACCATGCCTGGCTAATTTTTTGTATTTTTGGTAGAGACGGGGTTTCACCATGTTGGCCAGGATGGTCTCGATTTCTTGACCTCATGATCCACCCGCCTCAGCCTCCCAAAGTGCTGGGATTACAGGCGTGAACCACTGCGCCTGGCCAGCTACCTCCGTTTTTGCTTCCTTGTGGTCTCATTCCTAGAAGGAGGAAGTACAAGGGGCTGCTCCCTTCTTGCTGTACAGCCCCTTGAGACTCCTTTCTGTACAGCCCTTTGGGACTCCTAAAGCCCTATGTTGCCTTCAGTGACAGAGAGGCCCCTAGGGCCTGGGACACCCGGAGGCCCTGGTTCAGCTGCAGTGAGTGTGAACCATCTGGAGGAGAACGTCATGGGAGCAAGGTCAGGAAACATGACCAGCAATGCCGGTGCTAGATGCAGAGGCTGGTGGAGAAACCTAACAGAAAGAAAGCCATAGTTCACTCAGTGAACTGGATGCATGGGGCTCCAGCACAGCATTGTTCAGGCTTGATGCGACAAATGATGACGACTCGGCTGCGGAACCAGCTGGCCGCGTGGGAGGAGCTGCCCCTGTTTGTTGACTATCTCCTGTGGCAAGTTTGTTTTGAGTAGTCTGATCCCACTGTTGTGGCTGCAGCGAACGTTTCTATACCTGGTTATCACGAATACCTCGTTAACCAGAGCCCATGGAGCACAGGGTGCTGGAGACAATATGGCAACAAGCAGGCAGGTGAAGGGGTCTCATTCCTCTTGCTCTCTAGCCCACATCAACATTTTTTCTTTTTTTAGATGGAGTCTCACTCTCTCGCCCAGACTGGAGTGCAGTGGCACGATCTCGGCTCATTGCAACCTCCACCTCCTGGGTTCAAGCGATTTTCCTGCCTCAGTCTCCCAAGTAGCTGGGATTACAGGCATGTGCCACCAATGCCTGGTTAATTTTTTTTTTTTTTTTTTTTTTGAGACGGAGTCTTGCTCTGGCACCCAGGCTGGAGTGCAATGGTGCGATCTTGGCTCACTGCAACCTCTGCCTCCAGGGTTCAAGTGATTCTCCTGCCTCAGCCTCCCAAATTGCTGGGATTACAGGCACGTGCCACCACGCCCGGCTAATTTTTGTATTCTTAGTAGAGACGGGGTTTCACCATGTTGGCCTGGCTTATCTCTAACTCTTGACCTCATGATCCGCCCACCTCAGCCTCCCAAAGTGCTGGGATTACAGGCATGAGCCACCGCGCCCGGCCCACACCAATGTTCTAAAAACAATTCTGCCCCTAAACACTAAAAGGAAAGGTCAAATTTTGTGAATAATTCCATGAGTGGCAGCCCTTTCCTCAAAATAAATGATAGAGCAGGAAAGATTATTTTGAATGGAGCTTGTTTCTCTCAATCCCTGATGCAAGTGGTAATAAAATTTTATTCCCCGACTTGTGAAGGCCAGAGGAGCCCTCAAGGAGGGGGATGGGAGGTGGGCACTAGTGGGACTGGTGGTCCCTTAGGAACATGCCAATAGTCAGTGGTTCTGGGGATGCCAGGGATGACTGGTCAAGAGGGCTTGCTGCAGAGCGTGGAGGTGGAGGGGCTGGAGAAGAGGCAGTGTTTTTGAAGGAAGCCATAGAAAGAGCGTCCTCGCTTGCAGCTGGCTTGCATTACAGTGGTGTGGAGGAAAGAAACGCCAGCACTCACAGCTGTGATCAATTGTACAAAAATGGGGCAGGGAAGAGAAGGCCCCAGTGGGAGGTTGGCTGGGCTGCAGGGTTAAAAGTTGGGCATGGGTGAGAAGGGTTGGGTCCAAGGATGTTTTGCAGTTGGGTGGTGGTTCCTGAGGGTTGGAGCAGTATTCCAGAACATCAGGACGCACTTGTAAGGAATGCCAAAGTTTTCCTGGAGCCGACTCTTTAGCTCTGGTTGCTACCAAGCCTCTGCTCCATACTTGGTGTTCCTATGCTCAGCTGGCTTCCAACTCTCTATGAACCAGTAAGGATCCAGCACAGAGCTTCCTCTAAGATGCTACCAGAAAAGTAAATGAAGAATTTCCCGAATTAGAGGAACACCCCAGGAACTGGAAGGCTGATTCAGTGAATACCCTTTAGTATCCCAAGCAAAGTAGCTCTCCTATTGGTGCTCCACTCCCGAGAACATGAGTGAAAGGTAAACTCAGGCGTGGTCTGGTGCCTGGTGAAACCTACCAGGAGGGGGAGTCACCATGCAGTGGCTCCTGGTTTCCATCACTGTACTTGCAAACCCTGAGGCCGTATGCCACACAGTTGAAAACGAACACGGGCTGGGCTTCAAGACAACTAGTTCTGTTACCCTCTGCGTGATCTCAGGTAAAGGCCTTAACTGCTCCAGGCCTCAGATTCTCACCTGTGAAATAACTAAAGTAGACTAGATCATCACTAGATCGTTGCTGATGTCCTTCCAGCTTCTTTTTTTTTTTAATTTTTTACTTTTTGAGATGGAGTTTCGCTCTTGTTGCCCAGGCTGGAGCGCAATGCCATCGTCTCAGCTCACTGCAACCTCTGCCTCAGGGGTTCAAGTGATTCTCCTATCTCAGCCTCCTGAGGAGCTGGGATTACAGGCATGTGCCACCACGCCCAGCTAATTTTTGTATTTTTAGTAGAGATGGGGTTTCACCACGTTGGTCAGGCTGGTCTCAAACTCCTGACTTCAGATGATCCACCTGCCTCGGCCTCCCAAAGTGCTGGGATTACAGGCTTGAGCCACCGCGCCTGGCTGTCCTTCCAACTTTAACATCTGCAAACGATGAACCCAGAAGAGAGAGCAAAGGCCAGGAGCTGGAAACAGGAGCTTTTGTTGAGGCCATCAAAAGAACGAAGGGTGTCACAGGAAGGTAATTCTAGGACTCCTTAGCCAAGACAGAACAAAAGAATGATGGTGACACTCACTAAGAAATTCATAGAGAAGGCCGGGTACGGTGGTTCACGCCTATAATCCCAACATTGTGGGAGGCTGAGGTGGGCGGATCACTTGAGGTCAGGAGTTTGAGACCGGCCTGGCCAACATAGTGAAACCCCGTCTCTACTAAAAATACAGAAAAATTAGCCAGCCATGGTGGCACGTGCCTGTAGTCCCAGCTGCTTGGGAGGCTGAGGCAGGAGAATCACTTGAAACCGGGAGGCGGAGGTTGCAGTGAGCCAAGATCATGCCACTGCACTCCAGCCTGGGCAACAGAGCAAGCCTCCATTTCAGGAAAAAAAAAAAAAAAAAAAAAAGAATCTCAGAGAAACGTGTCTGAGAGGTTTCCAGCGGCTGCAGTGCATCCAAAAGGTGAAGATGACAGCGTTTCAAAGCCAGTACAGTCTGGGAGGGATTCGACTCCAAGAGAAGAACTGGAATAAGCTTCCAGCCCCAGGATATGTCAGTGATGGGTCTGGCTTAGAAGACAACAGCATTTGTGGCTATGCTAAACTCTAAATCTTGCTCCAATTGGTATCTTGTTGGTGTTCATATGCAAAAATAGGTGGTTAATACTTAACATTTAATCAGGCTGTACAATTATACTATTAAAATTGTATTTTTTTTTTAAATGGAGTCTTGCTCTGTTGCCCAAGCTGCAGTATAGTCGTGCCATCTTGGCTCACTGCAGCCTCCCTCTTGGGTTCAAGTGATTCTCCTGCCTCAGCCTCCTGAGTAGCTGGGATTACAGGCGCCTGCCATCACCCCCAGCTAATTTTTGTATTTTTAGTAGAGACGGGTTTTCACCATGTTGGCCAGGCTGGTCTCGAACTCCTGACCTCAGGTGATCAATCTGTCTCAGCCTCCCAAAGTGCTGGGGTTACAGGCATGAGCCACCGCACCCGCCTAAAATTGTATTTTTCACAGGACTTTGCTGAACTAAATGTACTTATCTCTAAGACTCTGTCAACCATGCTGAGGACTAGCTAGACCTCTGAAGTATCTTATGGATGCCAGAGCAGCAAGGTGGCAGCTTCAAACACTTTCGGCTAGGCCTTGGGCAAACTCATCTCCCTAGAGAGGGTGTGGTGAGAAGCCCAACCTCCTGGGATGGCAAATGTTGCTGGGTGCAATCAATTCTAGAGAGGACATGGGATTCTCATTTAAGCTTGTGTAAACTTATTAAAAATAAACCAAACCGAACAAATAAGAGGATGAAAGTGCACAGCTACATATGAACTTATTTGTGTAGTTACCTATAGGTCAAAGACAAGGTTCAAACTCCTGTATGTGTCAAGATTTGCCCACCTAATCCTACTTATCACTAGCCAGTAGTCTACCATTTAGCTTATTGTTTAATGCACTACAAACATATAAGTCAATTTCTTATTTGTTTTATTTTTTAATTTGCTTTTTAAAGACAAGGTCCACCCTGGCTGGAGAGCAGTGGTGCAGTCATAGCTCACTGTAGCCTCAAACTCCTGGGCTCACATGATCCTTCCACCTCAGCCTCCTGAGTAGCTGGGACTACAGGCATGTGCCACTATGCCCAACTCATAAATTTCTTGAATATGAAAAACTTTGTCCCCTATAAAGGTGGTTTTCGTTTGTTTGTTTGTTTGTTTTAAGAGAGGGGGTCTTGCTATGTTGTCCAAGCTGGTCTCAAACTCCTGGGCTCAAGCAATCCTCCTGCTTTGGCCTCCTAAAGTGCTAAGATTATGGGCGTGAGCCACCATGCCCGACCTCCCTCTAAAACTTTTTGCACATATTTGTTTATGTGCAGCTCTGACTTTATCATTCAGCCTGGTCTGTAGCTTTAGCCAAAACTTTGGGGAACTGAAATTAGTAAAGTAAAAAACAAAATGTTTATCATCAGGAAAATGAAGGCTAGGGTGTAGAGAAGTATTTATCTGTTGTCATGACCACAGAACAAGCCATCACAACAGCATTCTTTCCTTTCCATCTGTCAAACTCCTGCTTGACAGAGCCATTAGAACACTCAATGTCCAGCCTAAAGATAAAACAGAGCAAAAATGTTATTCTAAACTTGATAGATTTTTGGCTCAACTTAAAACCCTTTTATAACTCATACAATATTTGCCATAACTCCCTGAAGCTTCTTCTTGCAGTGGGAGACTCGCAGCGATGATGAGAGAATAAATTGTGTTTGTGGGGGAGAGTGCTGCGGGGGTGGCTACCGACCTAGAGTGGGCGAAGGTCCCCTCTGGGATGTCACCGGGCCACGAACTGAGTCTGTGACATGTCCTGTTCTCATGCCCTGTTCCATGCCCTCATTAAGTTAGGGGCTACAGCTGGAAATCAGGAGAATAAGGAGGCTTTCTGCAACATGAGCGGAGCAGGGTTGGGCATAAGTGCATGTGCAGCCCCAGGAGTACTGGGGATGAGGGTACCAGCTGTAACTTAACCTGAAGACTTTCTTTTCTTTTTCTTGTTTTGATTTTTTTAATTGAGATAGAGTCTGACTCTGTTGCCCAGGCTGGAGTGTAGTGGTGTGATCTCAGCTCACTGCAACCTCCACCTCCCAGGTTCAAGTGATTCTCCTGCCTCAGCCTCCTAAGTAGCTGGGATGACAGGCGCCCGCCACCATGCCCGCTAATTTTTGTATTTTTAATGGAGATGGGGTTTCACCATGTTGGCCAGGCTGGTCTTGAACTCCCAAACTCAGGTGATCCACCTGCCTTGGCCTCCCAAAGTGCTGGGATTACAGGCATGAGCAACTGCACCCGGCCCTTTTTTAAAAAAAAATTTCTTTATTTTTTTTGAGATGGAGTCTCGCTCTGTTGCCCAGGTTGGAGTGCAGTGGCTCAATCTCAGCTTACTGTAACCTCTGCCTCCTAGGTTCAAGTGATTCTCCTGCTTCAGCCTCCCGAGTAGCTGGGATTACAGGCGTGTGCCACCACGCCCGGCTAATTTTTGTCTTTTTAGTGGAGATGGGGTTTCACCATGTTGGCCAGGCTGGTCTCGAACTCCTGGCCTCAAGCAATCCACCCACCTCGGCCTCCCAAAATACTGGGATGACAGGCGTGAGCAACTGCACTTGGCCTAAAGACTTTCCAGAATTTTCCAGGTCAGGCAACTTGCAGCCAACCATTGGTCCCCAAACCCTTGTTTGTCATGGCCTGGCCAAAGAACACTTCAATTCCCTATGGCTACTTTCCTGTAAATCAGACAGATCGAGGTGGATATGGATTCCTCCACCTGGCCCATGGAGTCAGAGAGTTTCAAAGCTGGGGGAGGCCTTGGGGGTGACCTGATCATACCTGTCTCACTGGGACCCTGCTGGAAGGCCAAAGGCCGTACGTAAGGGAGGCGGGGAGGGCCCTGAGGAGAAAAGCACAGACTTCCCGATGACCGTGTTAGCCTGACTGCCGAGCACAAAGTGGGTCCTGAGGGCCTGTGCTAGGGAGACTTTCCTTATATATTTCTGTAGACAGACAGGGCCCCAGACCCTGCCCTTCACCCATCCCCGGAGCCTGCAGCCCAGCTGCTTTCCCTCTGTCCTCTCCAAAGCCCGGCAGCTCTCCCACTCCCCGCTTCTTTGAGCAGAATGATGGATCCTCTGCACGCCTGTTAGTTACCCATGTGACAGGGCTGTGGGGGGCGTGAAATGACGCAGGTCAGACCCTCAGAGGGCGCCCGGCACAGAGGCCACTCCACACCCGTCGCTACCGTCATCCTCATCAGCTTTGCTCACGCTTTGTTTACCCTCTTCCTGTCTCAGAGCTCTTCAGGCCTTTCTTTATGCAGATTTCCATCTCTTCAGGTCTGCATGGCACCCGTGTAGGATGGAAGGACGATTTATTGGGCAGCAGGGAGAGCACGTGGAGCCATTTGTAACAGGAAAAGCGAGGGCTGCTTTCAGAGAAAACAAGACAGCGGAGTCCCAGAAAGTCAGAGCCATGTGGCGCCGCGTCTTATGAACGAGGAGACCCAGGGCCAATGGCTAAGGATGCTCAGGGGTCCCCCCTACTCTGAGAAACCTCCCTGAGTGATGGGGGAGGGATGTGTACCTTTGAAAGCTGTAAAGGGTCTAAAAACCCAACAGCGGTCTTTCTCACACACGCACACCATTACTGTACTGTCGCCTGGCTCTGGCTGCAAGGAGGGCACCACAATTATCCACATTCCTGCTGCCTTCTCTTCTCCCACAGAAATACCATCCTCACAGCGCCTGACATCTGGCAGCTGCTGCAGAAGAAAACCCCTGATGGGCACGACGTGCCCATGGGGAGACCTGCTTGCAGCAGCCACAGCTGGCGTCTGACCCACTCACAGCATGAGCTGTTTGAAAAGACGAAATCTCCAAGGGCAGAATGCCAGGCACTGTGGAAGGTTGGAGAGAAACACCAGTGCCTCTCCTGTGGACCGCACTGGTGACTGTCTCCTCTGTCGAGGGGTCCCAGAGCAGGGCAGGGAGGGTGGTTGGGGAACAGTCAAGGCCCAGGAATCCAGGCGGGGTCCACTCTCAGCCACTGGACTTCGCTCATTTTTGTCTGTCTCTGGTGACAGCAGCTCTGTGGGAGGGGCGGGCCCAGCGTCCAATCTGTCCACCCAGAAATCTGTCCAGCAAAAAGGCGGAGGCGTCAAGTCCTCTCTCAGACGTCGCTGGGGCAGGCATTTCCAGGTTTCCTTCTTTCTTTCTTTTTTTCAGACAGAGTCTCGCTCTGTCGCCCAGGCAGGAGTGCGATGACATGATCTCGGCTCACCACAACCTCTGCCTCCCAGGTTCAAGTGATTCTTCTGCCTCAGCCTCCCGAGTAGCTGGGATTACGGGCGCGCGCCACCACGACCAGCTAATTTTTGTATTTTTAGTACAGACGGGGTTTCACCATGTTGGCCAGGCTAGTCTTGAACTCCTGACCTCAGGTGATCCGCTCGCCTCAGGTGATCCGCTCACCTCAGCCTCCCAAAGTGCTGGGATTACAGGCGTGAGCCACTGAGCCCAGCTGGCATTTCCAGGTTTCTTTGTGCCCTGAGCCTTCTGACATGTCCCCCTGAATTGCCCTTTGGGGATGTGTTTGTCTCTGACAAGGCCCCTTCCCTTTTCTGTTCACATCTTTTCTCTCCCTGCACTTAATGTTTTTAAGTTTTGTTTTTTTTTCTTTTTAATTTTTAGAGACAGAATCTCGCTCTGTCACCAGGACTGGAGTGCAGTGGTGTCTCACTGTACTTTTACCAGAAAAATCGATGATACTTTGTTTTCTTCCCCCTGGAGGGAGTCTGGGGGAGGCTGGGTTATGTGAGGGGGGCCCACGGCTCCTCTCCAGCTGTGCCCTTCCAGACATCTTCTCAGGGTGGGTCCTCCCCAAGTCTAGCATCTTCACCCCGCAGGCACCTTCCCTGGGGACTCTGTCCCCACCACCACTCCTGGGGGGCCCTGGGTTTCCTTGGCTGGCTTTCCACTTCTAGCCCAGGCTTTTCTGAAATCCATCATTTTCCCCTCCCCCACATCCAAGCCTGAGAATTCCACCTCTAGGGGATGGAGGGAGTGGGGGATGGAGAGGATAAAGACAGTTACTATGGTGCTGATGAAATCCGATCCTGGCCACTGAAGGGTTATTACTCATCCTGGCTTCCAGGGATCCAACCTTGAGAACTCCCTTGGCTGAATTCCCCAATGCCCGGGAGCTTGGAGAGCTCCCCAGCGCCCAGCACCAGCTGCAAGGCTTACAGAGAGGGCCTGCTTCCTGCACTGACAAAAGTGCACCGGGAGTACAATCACGCTGACATTTAAAAGTGAATAGCAAACTAAAACACAGGGTGGGAGCAGGCTGGGAACAGCCAGATGGCTGCTGTCCAAAGAGGTGCATCAGAAAGGTGACCAGATGCGCCGCATGAGGGGAGAGGGTGGGGCCGCTTCCCGCCCCGCCTCCTGAGGAATCCCACATCTATGGAGTTTGTCCCTTCAATTCTTCTATGCCTTTTTTTTTCTTCCCTTTTGTTTCCCATAGTTCAGAGTCAGATTTCCTCTCCAAACCACAGTGCTTCAGTTTTTTTTTTGTTTTTGGCACTGCTTCCTTCCAGATGGACTTCTCAGGTGGCCTCATCTGTGCCACCCGGTTGGCTGGCCCCGCATCTCAGCTCCTCCTGGGGCTGCAGCCATCCCTCACGCTTCTGTGCCCCCAGTTCCAAAGCAAAGAAGGCTCTGATTCAGTATTTCAAAAATGCAAGGAATTCTCTTTTTAGAAGCTCAGAACGAACCCAAGTCTTTGTCTGCATTTCCTTCCGGATCTTCTTTGATTTGTGACATGGCGTTAGCAAATCATTGAATGTGCCCACTGGGACGGGGGTGGCCTCCTATGGGGCACTGAGTTTGTGTGTGTGATGGGAGGGGATTTGCTTTAATGGTGAGGAGGCCCTCACGATGGTCTGTCCTCTTGAGCATGGCCCTGCAGCCTTCTGTGAGCTGGCCTCTGTCCACCACTGCCGGCTCATCTCTCCCTCCCCCACCTTCCTCTCTCTGGGCCAGCCCTAGTGAACTACTTTGCAGTTCTTTTTCTCTTTCTTTTTTTTTTGAGTTTCGCTCTTGTTGCCCAGGCTGAAGTGCAATGGCGCGATCTCGGCTCACTGTAACCTCCGCCTCCCGGGTTCAAACGATTCTTCTTCAAGCCTCCCAGGTAGCTGGGATTACAGGCGTGCACCACCATGCCCAACTAAATGTTTTTGTATATTTAGTAGAGACGGGGTTTCACCATGTTGGTCAGGCTGGTCTTGAATTTCTGACCTCAAGTGATCCACCTGCTTTGGCCTCCCAAAGTGCTGAGATTACAGTCATGAGCCACCGTACCCGGCCTACTTTGCAGTCCTGAAGGTGACAGCTAGGCCTCACCTGTCCCCATATCTCTGTAGGATGGCTCCTTTTGCCTGCAATGTGCTGACTACTTGTTCTGAGTGTTGGCCCTCGGAACTCGCCTCCCTGGGAGTGAGTGCCCTCCCTTGGTATCCAGAACTCACTGCCTCCACCTGCCTCTAATGTAGTCCTGGACAGTCGGCTTATGTCTCTGTTACCCACTGCACTGAAACAAGTCTGTGTGTTTTTCTTTTCTTTCTTTCTTTTTTTTTTTTTTTTTTTTGAGACAAGGTCTTGTTCTGTTGCCCAGGCTGGAGTGCAGTAGCATGATCATGGCTCACTGCAACCTTGAACTTCTGGGCTCAAGTGATCTTCTTACCTCAGCTTCCCTAGTAGCAGGCACTGTAGGCTTGAGCCACCATACCTGGCCAATTTTTTTTTTTTTACGTTTTTTATAGAGATGAGGGTCTTACTGTGTTGCCCAGGCTAGTCTCAAACTACTTCCCTCAAGCAGTCCTTCCACGTCAGCCTCCTAAAGTGTGGTGATTACAGGCGTGAGCCACCATGCCAGCGGTGTCTTTTCTCTGTTTTCCTACCACATAGCAGAGTGTCTGACACATGGCAGAATGAGTGGAAAGCCCACCAATGCCAGGGAAGTCGCACACAGCAGTGCAAAACAGTGTGCCTCCCAGATCTCCAGTCTGAGCTGCCGACTGATTCCACCCTTTATTTTCTTTTATTTTTTATTTTTTGAGATGGAGTCTCGCTCTGTCACCAGGCTGGAGTGCAGTGGCATGATCTCGGCTCACTGCAATCTCTGCCTCCCAGGTTCAAGCGATTCTCCTGCCTCAGACTCTTGAGTAGCTGGGACTACAGGCACACTCCACCAGGCCCAGCTAATTTTTGTATTTTTAGCAGAGACGGAATTTCACCATGTTGGCCAGGATGGTCTCAATCTCCTGACCTTGTGATCCACCCGCCTCGGCCTCCCAAAGTGCTGGGATTACAGGTGTGAGCCACCGCGCCTGGCCTGTTTTATTTTTATTTTTGAGATGGAATGTCACTCTGTTGCTCAGGCTGGAGTGCAATGGTGCAATCTCAGCTCACTGCAGCCTCTGCCTCCCGGGTTCAAGCGATTCTTGTACCTCAGCCTCTCAAGTAGCTGGTGTTACAAGCACGAGCCACCATGCCTGGCTAATTTTTGTATCTTTAGTAGAGACGGAGTTTCATCATGTTGGCCAGGCTGGTCTCGAACTCCTGACCTCAGGTGATCTGCCTGCCTCGGCCTCCCAAAGTGCAGGGATTACAGGCGTGAGCCACAGTGCCTGGCCATCCTTTATTTGTGGGGGCAGGAGGGAAGGTCTCCCTCTGTTGCCCAGGCTGGAGTGCAGTGGTGAGATCTCAGCTCACTGCAATGTCTGCCTCCCAGATTCAATCGATTCCCGTGCCTCAGCCTCCCAAGTAGCTGGGAAAACAAGTGTGGGCCACCATGGCTGGCTAATTTTTCTATTTTTAGTAGAGACGGAGTTTCACCATGTTGGACAGGCTGGCCTCGAACTCCTGGCCTCAGGTGATCCACCTACCCCAGACTCTCAAAGTGCTGAGATTACAGGTGTAAGTCCCCACGCCCAGCCTATTCCATCCTTATCTCAGAAGGGCTTACTCTTCAATGCTAGGCGGTCACCTGCTCTACAGACTAGAGGATCCAAGAGCGACTGTCATTCAAACGCTTTAGCAGAAGTAGCCAAGGCGGGTACCTGAGCTTGTCTGCAATGAAGATGACCCTCCTCTCCAGAAGCAGGGAGGCAAACACACAGACCAGGTGACGGACGCTGAGGGAGGAGAAGAGAGACTCAAAGTCCACATGCTCGAGCCGGGAGTCCAGTGGGCGGCACAGTTCGATCACCTGCCAGGGAACAGGAGCAGTCATGAAGGAGGGGCCCAGCTACGCAGCCAGGCCTCTCACGGGCGTCGCAGTCCCGGGGCTCTGAGGTCCTCATCAGGGGTGACCCACTGGCGGGGGAAAAGGGAAAGAAAAAAAGCAAAACAAAAGGATTGGGGGAAAAGAAAGATGCCAGAAGACTGGGGAAGGAGGTAGCTTTGGCAGGGAAGCAAGCGTCTCACACTCAGCTATGAGACTGAGGACAGTGTGGACGAAGGGGAGGACAGAGGATGGCAAAAGCAATGGTTTTTGGCCCCAAATGGTTGGGAGACTCTCCCTGGCAACAGCATATCTGTACTCCCCATGGACAGTTTGTAGGACTTTTGAAAACTGTTCTGTCCCTGAGAGTCCCAGTGGAGAGCATCTCTGTCTCTTGAGGAACTGTTACCTGCTAGGTGGAAATCCCAGGCTAGCATGGAACGCCCAGCAGGCCTGAGCAGCACTTCGGAGACTCACTGCCACCTCAAGAAGGTGTTTTTTAGGTAACCCTGACTCCATCCCACTCCGTTTCTGATGATGTGTGCTTTCAGCTTTTGTGCTTTGTGTCTATATCTTCTTTTTTTGAGATGGAGTCTTACTCTGTTGCCTAGGCTGGAGTGCAGTGGTGCAGTCTTGGCTTATTGCAGCCTCTGCCTCCCAGGTTCGAGCAATTGTCCTGCCTCAGCTTCCCAAGTAGCTGAGATTACAGGCGCCCGCCGCCATGCCCGGCTAATTTTTGTGTTTTTAGTAGAGACAGCGTTCCACCATGCTGGCCAGGCTGGTCTCGAACTCCTGACTCCAAGTGATCCACCTGCCTCGGCCTCCCAAAAGGAGGGATTACAGGTGCGAGCCACCGTGTACCCAGCCTGTGTGTATATCTTCTTATTCTGCACTTGTTGAAATGTTCCTGAATTCCCTCAAGTTGGTACCCATGTGCATGTTTTTTTCTCTTTAATTAGCTGCCTCCCTCCCGGTGAGCAGAGAGTGGATTTCACTCTTAGCATTGCACTGCCTGGTGCTGCCCCCACGGTGAGGCTTCCTCTCCGGTAACCTCCCTGCTACATCCCCATGGCCAAGCCACTGCATGTGGTATGGGATGGTTTCAGGTTCTCTGGCAACAGAGAGACTGCTGTTCTCTCTGCCGGGAAACTAGGTTATTCCAGAGTGTTCCAGGCCTATTCTCCTCCCTCCTTTGTTTCCAGAGGTGATCTGGTTTGCCGAGGGTCTCTGAAACTGAAGACTCAAGGCTAAATGGGGTCCTTCTTCTCATGTCCACCAAGCCATGCAAAGGGGGTGGGAGGGATGAAAACAAACTCCTTCATAAAATCCCAGCCCAGGCTGGGCGCGGTGGCTCACGCCTGTAATCCCAGCACTTTGGGAGGCTGAGGCGGGCAGATAATGAGGTCAGGAGTTTGAGACCATCCTGGCCAACATGGTGAAACTCCGTCTCTACTAAAAATACAAAAATTAGCCGGATGTGGCAGCAGGCACCTGTAGTCCCAGCTACTTGGGAGGCTGAGGCAAGAGAATAGCTTGAACCTGGGAGGCGGAGGTTGCAGTGAGCCGAGATCACACCACTGCTCTCCAGCCTGGGCGACAGTGCAAGACTTCGTGTCAAAAACAAAAACAAAAAATAAAGTTATAGAGGCGATACAGACTTGAAATGTAAATAGGCGTCAATAAAATGTATGAAAGAAAATGGGCTATTAAAAGAAATTAAGGATGTTCAGTGCAGATCCCTAACCTGAGGCCAACATCATGCAAAAGAACACCCCAGCTGCCGTAGCATAGTTCTTGGGCTTGCCGCATTGGGCAGAGTCCTAGGCTGGATGGATTGAGGGTGGAACTCATGATGAGTGATCTGGGCCAGCCCTAGGGGCAGGGAGAAGACACCACGGAATTGGACTGCTCACTGAAAGGCAGCCCCTCTGAGCACGGAGACTTGGCTGTCTGGGCCACTGCCTCCCCAGGGAGAAAGAAGGAGTCTGACAACTCACCTCAGTTCCTGAACCTGGCAGGAAGTTCTTGACAAGGATGGTTTTGCCCAGGGCTGGGAAAGGGGCTTCCATGACACTTCTCATGAGTGGCTGAACCAGGGCAGGAGAGATGCCTCGTCTTTTTTCCACCTCATCCAAGATCTGCAAGGGTCAGAAAAGCAGCTTAGCTATTCTGAAGCCAGAGCACCAAGGTGGGGCTCAGTTGTAGGTGAAGTGGGCCTGCCATGATGACTCAAGAATTATGGGGAAGCCCTGCTTTCCCTATGAGGCCAAAACGGGCCCTTTGACCCTACACGTGATTGCCCCCAATTCTTCTCCCCTGTGTGTGTCCACACCCTTTGCCATGCAACGTTGCAGCTCCTACTCAGCAGTGAAGTCTACTTCCTTGCCCCTTTGACTTAGGGTTTGGCCATGTGACAGGTTGTGCTAATACATGCATTCCCAATGACGGTAATATAACCCCAAGGGGGTAAGAACTGGTTTTTGGGAGGAATGAAAAAACTTAGATATTATAATGGTTTGTAGCCCTCTAAGAGGTCACAGTACATAAACAGATATACAGTTTATTTATGAAATTAAAATATCATGGGAGGGGATAGCCATCAGGAAAATACAAATCAAAAGCACCATGAGATACCACTTCACACCCGTTAGGATGACTCTAATAAAAAGATGGATAATAACAAGTGTTGGCAAGGACATGGAGAAATTAGAACTCTCATACACTGCTGGTAGGAATGTAAAATAGTGAAGCCACTCTGGAGAACAGTCTGGTAGTTCCTCAAAAGGTTAAACATAGAGTTACCATATGACCCAGCACATAGCACTCCTAGGTACCTACCCAAAAGAAGTGAAAACACATATGTTCACATAAAAATTTGTACATGATTGTCTGTAGCAGCATTATTCATAACAGCCACAACACAGAAGAAACTTAAATGTCCATTAACTGATGAAGTGATAAACAAAATGCACTATATCCATATAATGGAATATTATTTAGCCATCAAAGTGCTCATACATGCTATAACTTGTATGACTCTTGAAAACATTATGCTAAATGAAAGAAGCTAGTCATAAAAGGCCATCTAATATATGATTCCACTTAGATGAAATGTCCAGAATAGAAAAATCCAGAGAGACAGAAAGTGGATTGGAGGTTGCTTAGAGTTAGGGAGTGACTGCTAATAGGTATAGGGTGTTTTGTTGGGGTGATGAAAATGTTCTAAAATTGTGGTGATGGTTGTATAACTCTGTGAATATGCTAAAAGCCATTGAACTTTATATATTTTTTATTTTTTATTCTTTTAGAGATGGGGGTCTTGCTAGGTTGCCCAGGCTTGCCTTCAACTTCTGGGCTCAAGTGTCCTCCTACATCAGCCTCCTGAGTAGCTGAGACTACGGGCACTTGCCACTGTGCTCAGCAAATTGTGTACTTTAAATGAGTGAATTGCATGATATGTGAATTATATCTTAATAAAGCTACTACTAAAAAATTAAAAAAAAAAAAATCCAAACTCTCCACAATCTAATTGTAAATTAAAGAGTCCAAATTAAAATGCCATTTATGAAGCTGGGTGAGGTGGAACACACCTGAAATCTCAGCTACTTGGAAGGCTGAAGCAGGAGGATTGCTTGAGCCCAGGAATTTGAGGCTGCAATGAGCTATGATCATGCCACCGCACTCCAGCCTGGGCAACATAGTGAGACCCAGTCTCTATTTTTAAAAACTGCCATTTATAAAAGTATCACAGGTAGCTATTGAGCCCTTGAAATATGGCTAGTTTGAATTCAGAGGTTTTTTTTTACTTTATTTATTTATTTATTTTTTGAGACAGAGTTTTGCTCTTGTTGCCCAGGCTGGAGTGCAGTGGCATGATCTTGGCTCACTGCAACCTCCGCCTCCCTGGTTCAAGCGATTCTCCTGCCTCAGCCTCCCGAGTAGCTGGGATTACAGGCATGCACCACCACGCCTGGCTAATTTTGTAGTTTTAGTAGAGACGGGGTTTCTCCATGTTGGTCAGGCTGGTCTTGAACTCCCGACCTCAGGTGATCCACCCACCTTGGCCTCCCAGTGTTGGGATTACAGGCGTGAGCCACCGTGCCTGGCCCAGATGTATTGTTAAGTGTAAAATACCAGCCGGGCATGGTGGCTTCTACCTGTAATCCCAACACTTTGAGAGGCCAAGGCTGGCAGATCACCTGAGGTCGGGAGTTCGAGATCAGCCTGCCAACATGGTGAAACCCCATCTCTACTAAAACTACAAAATTAGCCGGGCGTGGTGGCAGGTGCCTGTACTCCCAGCTACTTGGGAGGCTGAAGCAGGAGAATTGCTTGAATCCAGTAGGCAGAGGTTGTGGTGGGCCAAGATTGCGCCATTGCACTCCAGCCTGGGTGACAACAGCAAAACCATCTTAAAAAAAAGTGTAAAATGCCAACTGAATTTCAAAATACACAATTTATTTTTATTTCTATTTTATTTTACTTTATATATTTTTTAGACTGAGTCTTGCTCTGTTGCCCAGGCTGGAGTGCAATGGCACAATCTTGGTTCACTGCAACACCCACCTCCTGGGTTCAAGCGATTCTTGTGCCTCAGCCTCCAAAAAAAAGGGTAAAATACCAACTAAATTTCAAAATACACAATAATTATTATTATTCACAAATATTATTATTATTTTTTGAGACTGAGTCTTGCTCTGTCGCCCAGGCTGGAGTACAATGGTGCAATCTTGGCTTACTGCAAACTCTACCTCCTGGGTTCAAGCAATTCTCGTGCCTCAGCCTCCCAAGTAGCTGGGATTACAGGTGCATGCCACCGCACCTGGCTAATTTTTGTATTTTTAGTAGAGACAGAATTTTGCCATATTGGCCAGGCTGGAACTCCTGACCTCAGGTGATCCAATCACCTCGGCCTCCCAAAGTGCTAGGATTACAGGTGTGAGCCATCATGCCCGGCCCTCAAAATAGACAATTAAGAATATAAAATATATCAATGATTTTTTTCATGTTAACTATAGGCTGAAATAAAATAATATTTTGGACATATTGTGTTAAATAAAATTTATTATTAAAATTAAAAAGACAGGATGACAGTTCCTCAAAAAACTAAATAGAATTACCATATGATCCAGCAACTCTATTTGTGGGTGTATACCCAAAAGAATTGAAGCAGAGACTTGAATAGATATTTATTTGGACACCTATGTTCCTAGCAGCATAATTCACAATGGCCACAACGTGGAAACAACCCAAATGTCCATCAATGGATAAATGGATAAATAATCAATCAATGGATAAATGGATAAATAATCAATCAATGGATAAATGGATAAATAAAATGTACATACACACAGTGGAATATTATTCAGCCACAAAAGGAATGAAGTACAGATACATGCTATAACACGAGTGAACCCTGAAAATATTATGCTAAGTGAATTGAAGCCAGTCACAAAAGGACAACTGTTGATCATTCTACGTCTATGACGTTCCTAGAATCCTCGAATTCATAAAAATAGAAAGTAGAATGGCAATGGCGAGGGGTTAAGGGAGGGGTTAGGGGTGGGATTAGGGGAGGGGGAATGGGAAATTATTGTTTTATGGGTACAGAGTTTCTTTTTTCTTTTGAGACGGAGTTTTGCTCTTGTTGCCCAGGCTGGAGTGCAATGGCGTGATCTCGGCTCACTGCAACGTCCGCCTGTCAGGTCCAAACAATTCTCCTGCCTCAGTCTCCCGAGTAGCTGGGATTACAGACGCCCACCACCACACTCACTTAATTTTTTTCTTTTTTTGAGCCTGAGTTTCGCTGTTGTTGCCCAGGCTGGAGTGCAGTGGTGCAATCTTGGCTCACTGCAACCTCTGCTTCCCAGGTTCAAGCAATTCTCCCGCCTCAGCCCCTGGCTAATTTTTGTATTTTTAGTAGAAACGGGGTTTCACCATGTTTGCCAGGCTGGTCTTGAACTCCTGACATCAGGTGATCTGCCCGCCTCAGTCTCCCAAAGTGCTGGGATTACAGGTGTGAGCCACTTCATCCGGCTTTAGCTAATTTTTGTATTTTTAGTAGAGATGGGGTTTCACCATGTTGGTCAGGCTGGTCTTGAACTAATGACCTTAGATGATCCACACCTCGGCCTCCCAAAGTGTTGGGATTACAGGCATGAGCCACCATGCCTGGCCTCAATGGGTACAGAGTTTCTGTTGAGGGAGATGAAAAAGCTCTGGAGATAGATGGTGGTGATGGTTGCACAACAATGTGAATGTAATGCCACTGAACTGTTAAAATGGTTAAGATGGTAAATTTTTTGTTATGTATATATTTTAGCACAAGAAAAAGACAATAATATGAACAAAATTAGAAAGAATTTTGGTGGAGACAGTTAGGGAAAACACACCTAAAAAGGCTGCTTAGGGGGACAGTAATGAAAAAAAAGCTTGTGGCCAGGCACAGTGGCTCATGCCTGTAATCCCAGCACTTTGGGAGGCCGAGGCAAGCAGATTACCTGAGGTCAAGAGTTCGAGACCAGCCTGGCCGACATGGTGAAACCCCGTCTCTACTGAAAATACAAAAATTACCTGGGTATGGTGGTGGGCTCCTGTAATCTCAGCTACTCAGGAGGCTGGGAAGGAGAATCACTTGAACCTAGGAGGTGGAGGTTGCAGTGAGCCAAGATCACGCCACTGCACTCCAGCCTGGGTGACAGAGCAAGACTCCATCTCAAAAAAAAAAAAAAAAAAAAAGAAAAGAAAAGAAAAAGGAAAAGAAAAAAGCTTGTGGGACACTGGGCAGAATGAGGCAGAAGCGTTGCCATGTGGGTTCTCTGGCCAGGCCTTAGGAGGCCTGCCTTTGTGTTTTGTGTGCCCTCTTGTGCCTCTGCCATTGCCACGAGAAGAGCACATGTGGGCCATTTCACTGTCTAGGAGCATGGGAGACATGTGGACCAGGCCTGCGCCCAGACCTGTAGCCTCTAGAGCAGCTAGATCAGCCCACCTGCCAGCCTCAATCAGCCAACCCAGCTTCTTCACATTACTTGCCAAGCCCAAACCCCAGCTGACCTCACAGCTGGGAGAACAAATGATTGAATCTTGAAGCCTCTGTGGTTCACTAGACAGTATTACTATAGCAACTGTTAACTGATACCCTTTTCTTCAGAAATTCTGAGAGCTGCTCTTCTTCTCCATGATTCCTTTCTGTTCTAAAGGACAACATGCATTTTGGCCATCCTTGCACCCCGCCTAGAAATAGCTCAAGTTCCTGGGATCAGTTAGTTAAAGCTCTGGTTCTGGTTCTGTCCTGAATATCTGCTGTGTGGTCTTCGGCAAGTCATCACACTGCACTCCTAAAATATCCCTGGTCAGAAAACAGACATGAAAGCAAAGGACTGTGCATCACAGAAGTATGTTAGCACATTTACTGGCTCCACGTCCCCTGCCTATGACAGCAATGAAGCTTATGTGAACTTCAAAGCCTCCACTTGGAAGCTGGCCTAACTCACATGAGCTGTTTTACTTCTGGTGTTCATAAGCATTCTGACAACAACAAAGGCTATGACCTATAACCTTACTTCACATGTAAACAAATCCCATGAAAGACTGGCCTGAGCAGTAATGCCTAGCCTGCTAGACCTTGCCAATGGCCAACCCCAACATGAAATGATGAGCACTTCTGGTGGAGGGGAGGGGAGACCTTGGCTCAGATTACACTGGTAGCATTCATTTTCTTTCTTTCTTTTTCTCTCTTTTTCCTTTCTTTCATTTTCCCTTCCTTCCTTTCCCTCCCTCTTTCCCTTCCTCCCTCCCTCTCCCTCTCCCACCCCTCTCCCTTCCCTTCCTTCTTCTTTCTTTCTTTTTCTTTTTTTTTCTTTTCTTTCTTGACAGGGTCTCACTCTATTGCCAAGGCTGGAGTGCACTGGTGTGAACATGACTCGCTGCAGCCTCAGCCTCCTAGGCTCAAGCAATCCCCCCACCTCTCAGCCTCCCAGGTAGCTGGAACTACGGGTGCACACTACCATGCTTGGCTAATTTTTTTGTATTTTTTGTAGAGACAGGGTTTCACCATGTTGCCTAGTCTGCTCTTGAACTCGTGGGCTCAAGTGATCCTCCCGCCTTGGCCTCCCAAAGTACTAGGATTACAGGTGTGAGCCACTGTGCCTGGCCTTCTTTTGTTTTTTATTTTTTAATTAGAGACAGGATCTCGCTAGTTTTCCCAGGCTGGAGTGCAGTGATGTGATCACAGCTCACCACAGCCTCGAACTCTTGGGCTCAAGTGATCTACCGGCTCAGCCTCTTGACCAGGCATTAATTCTTTCAAAAAGACTTACAGAGAAGTACAAGTTCTACCATGGGAAGAGATTATACTATATCTGTATAATTCAGGCTTCCTCTGAGTTTAGGTGGACGGTGGGCAGGAGGAAGCTTTTTTATAGAAATGCTTTTAGGGGCCGGATGCAGTGGCTTGTGCCTGCAATCCCAGCACTTTGGGAGGCCCAGGTGCGCGGATTACGAGGTCAGGAGATCAAGACCATCCTGGCCAACATGGTGAAACCCCGTGTCTACTAAAAATACAAAAATTAATCGGGTGTGGTGGCATGTGCCTGTAATCCCAGCTACTCAGGAGGCTGAGGCAGGAGAATTGCTTGAACCCAGGAGGTGGAGGTTGCAGTGAGCCGAGCTCGCGCCCTTGCACTCCAGCCTGGTGACGGAGCAAGACTCCGTCTCAAAAAAAAAAAAAAAAAAAAAAAAATGCTTTTAGGGAGTACTGCTTTAACATCCATGGACCGTAGGTGCAGGAACTTCAATTCCCCAAAAGAAAGCTCAGACAGATCTATATACTCAAGAAGGATTGAAAATAAATTTATGAATTAGGCTGGACGCGGTGGCTCATGCCTATAATCCCAGCACTTTGGGAGGCCGAGGTGGGTGGATTACTTGAGGCCAGTTTGAGACCAGCCTGGGCAACATGGTGAAACCCCATCTCTACTAAAAATACAAAATTAGCCAGGCGTGGTGGCACGCGCCTGTAATTCCGGCTACTCAGGAGGCTGTGGCACAAGAATCGCTTGAAGCCGAGATCGCGCCACTGCACTCCGGCCTGGGTGATAGAGTGAGACTCTGTCTCAAAAAAGAAAAAAAAATTATGAATTAGACACTCATGTCTGGTTAATATAGGAAATGATGTTGAATTATACCTAGTTTTTGAGATCAGCATCATATAAGATAGTAATTCTCCCCTATACACCAATCCAGAATACGGGGGTAGATGAGCTAATTAAATATGGCAATTCCTATGCGTTCATATATTGGCTCATTTTCCAGAAAAGAAGACCAAATTATATGAATATTTGGATAAACTTAGAGCACTATTAAAATAATTAATCCCCCCTCCACAAAACTGTTATACATACATGACATATATGCACGTGGGTACACACCTATCCATCTATTATAGTAGCCTTTTTTCATGCCAAAGCTCATATGACAAAAGGCAATGCTCAGAAGAAGAAAAATAAAACAGCTGGAATATTCTGGGAGGGTCCTCCACCCCTCCCTTTCTCAACTTCACTTATCTTGCCCTCCCTGCACCACACACACTTTCTGAACCTGCCTCTTCATTAACCCTTTTTTTTTTTTTGAGACGGAGTCTCGCTCTGTCACCCAGGCTGGAGTGCAATGGCACGATCTCGGCTCACTGCAACTTCCACCTCCCGGGTTCAAGTGATTCTCCTGCCTCAGCTTCCTGAATAGCTGGGGCTAGAGGCTCCCGCCACCACGCCTGGCTAATTTTTTTTTTGTATTTTTAGTAGAGATGGGCTTTCACCATGCTGGCCAGGCTTGTCTCGAACTCCTGACCTGAAGTGATCCGCCCGCCTCAGACTCCCAAACTGCTGGGATTACAGGCGTGAGCCACCCCGCCACCGCACCGGGCCTATCAACTCTCATTTCCTGAACCAACGGTGAGAGAATAGAGGGGTGACGAGGAGAGGAGTGAAGAAATGGGAAGGGAAGTAGGTAGGGAATAAGATGATAGAAGGCCCAGGACATGGGGGTATTCCCTGGAGCCCTCTAGAGCCCTCCCGTTCCTTCCCTTCCTCTTTCTCTGAGGTCCAAGTTCTCACCTTTGAAAAGAGGCTGAAACATCCTAGGCGGCTCACAATGCAGTAAACTTCAGGAAGGCGCTTCCCTTTGCCTCCAGGCTTTTTGGAGAGAAACACAAGGGAATTATGAGTGTTGACAACCTCAGGGAAGAAAGGAACTCACATGTTTTTTGGGAGACTGTCATGTGCCAGATGTTTCCACATTATCATAGCTCTGGAAAACCCAATAAAGTAAGTTGTTATCCCATTGTGTTTATTATAATGTTTGTTATAATTGTTTCGTATCCCTATATGTTTATTATAATGATAATTTCAAGTGAGAAATCATTTTTGAAGATCTTTCTGAAAACTCAGTTTTAAGCTAATTTTCAAACCAAAAAAAAAATCAATCTCAATACTTTTTTTTTTTTTTTTTTGAGATGGAGTCTCACTCTGTCACCAGGCTGGAGTGCAGTGGCATGATGTTGGCTCACTGCAACCTCCACCTCCCAGGTTCAAGCGATTCTCCTGCCTCAGCCTCCCAAGTAGCTGGGATTACAGGCTCGCACCACCATGCCCCGCTAATTTTTGTACTTTTAGTAGAGAAGGGGTTTCACCGTATTGGCCAGGCTGGTCTCGAACTCCTGACCTCATGATCTGCCCGCCTCCACCTCCCAAAGTGCTGGGATTACAGGTGAGAGCCACTGCACCCTGCCCAATCTCAATACTTTTAAAAAATTTTATTTATTTATTTTTGGAGACAGAGTCTTGCTCTGTTGTCCAGACTGGAGTGCAGCGACTTGATCTCGGCTCACTGCACCCTCCACTTCCCAGGTTCAGGAGATTCTTGTGACTCAGCCTCCTGAATAGCTGGGATTACAGGCGTGTGCCACCACGCCCAGCTATTTTTTTGTATTTTTAGTAGAGATAGGGTTTCACCATGTTGGCCAGGCTGGTCTTGAACTCCTGAGCTCAGGCAACCTGCCCACCTCAGCCTCCCAAAGTGCTAGGATTACTGATGTGAGCCTGTGCCCGACCTCAGTCTCAATACTTTAACCCTAAAGTAATTTGATCAACAAAATTATTATCTCACTTAACTTTTTCAATTATCCATGCTTTTTATTTTACTGATTAATTCAAAAAATGTTTCTTGAACACCTACTATGTGCCATGCATTATACTTGACTCTAAAGTTTTTCAGCCTATTTCAGAGACTCAAGTATATTCTCAGTGGAAAAAAATTCACCATTACTGAAGATGTTCAAAAGAATGGGCCTGAAAATGACAACTGTAAAATGCTTTAGCAGGATCATTGCACTGAAATAAGTTTCTGACTTTTAAAGGTGACTGTTCTGAAGGGGACATTCTTGAATTATTTGAGTCTTCTCTCCTTAGAAACCATTCTGAATGTTCTCTCTAAGTGATCAGGGTCTGTTTGGCATGTTTTATTAGAAAAAAAAATTTCGCTTAAAGAGAGAAAGGTCTTTTATTTGGCAGGAAAAATAACGGATCAAGTATTTTTGTCCAGTTGCGGTGGTTCATGCCTGTAATCTCAGCACACTGGGAGGCCGAGGTGGGAGGATTGCTTGAGCCCAAGAGTTCGAGACCAACCTGGACAACATAGCAAGATCCTGTCTCTACAAATAATTTAAAAATTAGCCACGTGTGGTAGTACATGCCTGTGGTCCCAGCTACTCGGGAGGCTGAGGCAGGAGGAACACCTGAGCTGGGGAAGTCGAGGCTGCAGTGAAACATGATCCACTGCACTCCAGCCCAGGCAGCAGAGTGAGACCCTGTCTCAAAATGAAATAAAAGTATTTTCTTTCTGATGGAAACGGACATTCCCACCTACCAGTAAGACTCAGGTGAGCCCCCTCAATTCCTTTTTTAATTTTTTATTTTTTAGTATATATTTTTAAAATAGAGACAGGGGAGACAGGGCCTCATTTGTTGCCCAGGCTGGTCTCGAACTCCTGGTCTCAAGAGATCTGTCCCTCTCATACCCCCAAAGTGCTGGGTTTATAGGCATGAGCCACCGTGCCAGCTTTTTTCTGTGATTTGAACTATGCTGATTCAGCTGCCACTCCCCCTGCTCTTTCTCCTCCTGTGGCCGGTCGGGGAATCTCAGTCTCATGGGACTAGGAAGCCAGACCTGGCTCTTGCACAAGGGCTAGGAAGTCCATGAGGCTCTTGCAGGCTGAAAGCAGAATGTACTCACCAGCAGTCTTCGGCAGTAACCGAACCTTCTGCTCCCATCTTCTCCAGTTAAGACAAATGAGAATGTTTCACTGTGGTTGGGAAAACACAAACGTATCACAAAGCAAAACAAAACCAAAGACATCTCATCACTCTGCAGCAAGGGGTGGCAGTGAGCAGCCATGGGACACACTGCAGGAGGCTGTAGGAAAGGCCACTCCCCGTCCTACCTGTCCCTGTCCGTGCTGAGACACTGGTCACCCATAGCTTCATAGTAAATGTCAGTGAGACTGGGCTGGGCGCAGTGGCTCATGCCTGTAATCCCAGCACTTTGGGAGGCCGAGGCGGGTGGATCACTTGAGGTCAGGAGTTAGAGACCTGCCTGGCCAACAGGGTGAAACCCCATCTCTACTAAAAATACAAAAATTAGCCAGGCATGGTGGCACATGCCTGTAATCCTAGCTACTGGGGAGGCTGAGGCAGGAGAACTGCTTGAACCCAGGAGCCAGAGGTAGCAGTGAGCCAAGATCATGCCATTACACTCCAGCCTGGGGGAAGAAGTGAGACTCTATCTCAAAAAAAAAAAAAAAAAAAAAAAAAGTCAGTGAGACTTGAGACCTAAAGTGTAGCTGTGGCCTGAGACGAAATGTGGTGCTTTGTTTCCATCATGGGCTATCCCGTCATTTTTTCATTTTTTCTTTTTTTTTTTTTAAGACGGAGTCTCACTCGGTTGCCCAGGCTGGGATGCAGTGGTGTGATCTCGGCTCACCACAACCTCTGCCGCCCGGGTTCAAGCGATTCTCCTGCCCCAGCCTCCCAAGTAGCTGGGATTACAGGCGCCTGCCACCACCATGCCTGGCTAAGGGCTCTCCCATCATTCAATCACCTGAGCTGCCCCATTGTACAAAACACAACTGTCATTTACTCTGGAGGCTAAAGAGAGGGAAGAGCCTGGGGTGCTGTCCTCAGGGAACCGAGCATGTGTGAGTGCAGTGACATCTGCTCATCTAGGGATGTGACTCAGTGAGGGAGCAGCGGAAGACGGGGACAGTTCTGTGCCCCTCTTGGAATTGCCCTGGGGCAGCTCTCTCAGGGCATGGTCTGTACAGGGCAGCCCTGAGGCTTGGACGGTCCTTAAAGACTGCTGAGCCACCCTCAAGGAACGCGGTACCCCTTAAAGACAGGACCCGCAGCCTACTGAGTTTGGCCAAATGCTGAAACATCTGATAATAAAAACACTGGTGTCTAATTACACGGGATGAAGCAGAAATGTAAACGGATCCCAATCCAATAAACAGCTGGATAGGAGACTGAAGAGATGTTTCAGGATGAGAACAGAGAAGGGCAATGTTGCCCTAACTTTTCCCAGGCTAAGAATTATCTTCCGGGAGGCTTCTGAAACAAGCATCCCCAGATGGAGTGGGAAGCCCAGGAGGTCTGCATGCTGGGCACGTGACTCTCACCTTCAGGGAAGCTTTAAAAACACCCCTTGGGGAAAGCTCTAGGCCAGGGCCCATCAGGATTACTTAACGGTGGGAATGACTCATGGGGTCTGCCACCTGTAACCCAAACGGATCCCAATCCAAGAAACAGCTGGTTAGGAGACTGAAGAGATGTTTCAGGATGAGAACAGAGAAGGGCAATGTTGCCCCAACTTTTCCCAGGCTAAGAATTATCTTCCGGGAGGCTTCTGAAACAAGCATCCCCAGATGGAGTGGGAAGCCCAGGAGGTCTGCATGCTGGGCAGGTGACTCTCACCTTCAGGGAAGCTTTAAAAACACCCCTTGGGGAAAGCTGTAGGCCAGGGCCCATCAGGATTACTTAACGGTGGGAATGACTCATGGGGTCTGCCACCTGTAACCCCGTCTCTAAGTCTCGCCTTAGTCTTTGGGGCTGCGAAGGAGAGAAGCCAGCTCGTACCTGGTGAACTGCTGGACAGGAACCCAATCCTTGGCATCGGGAAAACAGAACTGGGGAATGGCCTTCAGTTGGTCCTCAGCTTCTCTCATGAACTTGAAAGACCTTTCCAACTGCAGGGAGAAAGGTGAGAGAAAATTCGAGAACAAATCTCAGCATGGGAAATTGAGGCTGATGATGGTAAGGATGGCCTCTCCCACCTTTCCACATTTGTGACTGCCGCCTTAACCTCTTTCCTTGGGAAGGGCTTGCAGCTCAGTCGGCTGGGGCATTTTTCCCCCAGTGCAGTTCCAACTATAGACCTCTGGGAGAAGTTGGGAGGAAAAAATAGTATGCTTTAGAGAATCACTCTCTATGCTTGACACTCTAGAATGTAACTATTTCAATGAATAAAAAAAACTGCCAGCAATCCTTTCCAAATAGGAGGCTCAGGAATCTGGAAGGCAGAGCTTCCAATCAGGCCTTTCTATCTCTGGGCCCAGGCAAAGCCGTCCCTTTCGCACTCCAGGCAAAGACTGTTACAACATTCTCAGTGAATAAATCCAGTAAAACCATATTATGCTGGGAAATTCAACTAATTTCAGACAGTCATTGAGTGTTGGAACTAGACGGAAGCGTGACACCATCCAGCCTGACATTCTTATTTCAGCAAGAAGGAAATAAGCCCCAGGTGTGAAGTGATGTGTCCTGGTCACAGGAGTTAATGTTCAAACTAGGAAGAAAAATGATCTTAATCTTTTTTTCTCTCTCTCTCTCTTTGTGATATTCTAGCACATCATACAGTATCTGACATATCAAAGACTGGATGAATGTTATCTTGTTAAAGAACAGGAGGAGTACTTTGGGAGGCCAAGGTAGGAGGATCACTTGAGGCCAGGAATCCAAAACCAGCTGGGGCAACATAGCAAGGTCCCATCTGTACGGGAAAAAAAAAAGAAAAAAAGAACAAGGGCCGGGAGTGGTGGCTCACACCTGTAATCCCAGCACTTTGGGAGGCCGAGGCGGGTGAATCACCTGGCGTCAGGAGTTTGAGACCAGCTTGGCCAACATGGCGAGACCCCGTCTGTACTAAAAATACAAAAAAATTAGCTGGGTATGGTGGCGGGCACCTGTAGTCCCAGCTGCTCGGGAGGCTGAGGCATGAGAACTGCTTGAACCCAGGAGGTGGAGGTTGCAGTGAGCCGAGATCACACCACTGCACTCCAGCCTGGGCGACAGAACAAGACACTGTCTAAGAAAAAAAGGACAGGATGAATTAATAAAGTCTGATTTAGAGATGATATTTAAAATCGTGAGTTTATTTTGCTTATGAACAGAAAGTTGTGATTTTTTTCTTTCTATGTATAAATAGATATTTTTTAGAGCCAGAGTCTTGCTATGTTGCCCAGGCTGGACTTGAATTCCTGGGCTCAAGCAACCTGCTTCAGCATCCTGAGTAGCTGGGACTACAAGTGCATACCATCGCACCTAGCCAGAAATCTGTGCTTTTAAAAAGCACCCCAGATACAAGTTTGGGAAACACAAAAGAATAATTGCTAATTATTTATCTCATTATTATTCATCTTTGCTTATAAACAGGTACTTTTTCATGTGAAGAGAATTGTAGGCTTTGTTGCTGTTGTTAATAGGTTTA
Source organism: Pongo pygmaeus (assembly GCF_028885625.2). Taxonomy (NCBI): domain Eukaryota; kingdom Metazoa; phylum Chordata; class Mammalia; order Primates; family Hominidae; genus Pongo; species Pongo pygmaeus. Next base: position 139,518,347 of record NC_072379.2, read on the forward strand.
TACTTGTTAAATTTCCTTTATAAAAAGTTAAAGAAAAATACATCATGCTAAGGTTATCTTCAGTGATTTGAAATATCACATATCTGAATATCTGAGGTTAGGAATTTATAACGTCTAACCTAAATATAATGGCTAACCTGTATTTTTTCTTTCTTTCTGTTTTCTTTCTTTTTTTTTTTGAGACAGAGTCTCACTATGTCGCCCAGGCTGGAGTGCAGTGGCGTGATCATGGCTCACTGCATGGGTTCTCTGCCTCATGGGTTCAAGTGATTCTCCTGCCTCAGCCTCCCAAGTAGCTGGGATTACAGGCATGCACCACCACACCTAGCTATTTTTTTTTTTTGTATTTTCAGTAGAGACAGGGTTCCACCATGTTGGCCAGGCTGATCTTGAACTCCTGGCCTCAAGTGATCTGCCTGCCTCGGCCTCAAAGAGTGTTGGGATTATAGGCGTGAGCCACGGTGTTTGGCCCTAACCTAAATTTTTCTGTAATAATTTGCATAATTTCTTTGTTTCCAATAGCTTGCTAGTGAGCTCCACTTTATTTATTTATTTATTTATTTATTCTTTTGAGATGGAGTCTTGCTCTGTCACCCAGGCTGGGGTGAAATGCCGCAATCTCAGCTCACTGCAACCTCCACCTCCTGGGTTCAAGTGATTCTCCTACCTCAGCCTCCCAAGTAGCTGGTATTATAGGTGCCTGACACCATGCCCGACTAATTTTTGTATTTTTAATAGAGACGGGGCTTCACCATGTTGGCCAGGCTGGTCTCGAACTCCTGATCTCAAGTGATCCACCTGCCTTGGCCTCCCAAAGTGTTGGGATTACAGGCATGAGCCACCGCGCCCGGCCCAAGCTCCGATTTAAAACACCCTTGCAGACAGTTTCTGAAGTCGGCAAGCCAGCAGTCCTGTTCACTGCTCCTGATGGTCAACAAGCCTTCCCAAGGTCACCACGTGTCAGAGAGAGGAGGGCTCTGAAGAAGAGTATCCAAAGGCACAAAGCACCAGACTGGTTGTTTCCAACTTTAAAAACCACTTCCTGGCCGGGGTGCGGTGGCTCACGCCTGTAATCCCAGCAGTTTGGGAGGCCAAGGTGGGCAGATCACGAGGTCAGGAGATCAAGACCATCCTGGCTAACACGGTGAAACCCCGCCTCTACTAAAAATACAGAAAAATTAGCTGGGTGTGGTGGCGGGCGCCTGTAGTCTCAGCTACTCAGGAGGCTGAGGCAGGAGAATGGCGTGAATCCGGGAGGCAGAGCTTGCAGTGAGCCGAGATCGCACCGCTGCACTCCAGCCTGGGCGACAAAGGGAGGCTCCGTCTCAAAACAAACAAACAAACAGAACAACAACAACAAAAAAAACCCACTTCCAGTATGATTCCCCTCAGGCTAGGCCAAATTTAATTGAAGCCATGGGGTGCCACTAATACTAGTGGTTAAGACAGCAATCAATCAGTAAAACACAGTCACTATTTATAGACTTAGTTGTCCTTTAGTTGTTCTTCTTCAGAATAAATAGCCACTATTTCTTTTCTATATAAGAGTTCTCTCTTCCATCCACGATGACACAGATGAACCCAACTGGCCCAGGAACAGTCTTTGAGTTGGTAATTCACAAGCTCAGACTGTCCCCTAAACAGTAATTTTGACTGTCCTTGCATAGTTATGCAAAGAAGTAAATACCAGCTGGGTGTAATTATAGGAAGGGGTCATTAATCACCACAGAGTGAATGACTTAATTTCTAAAGAAGACCAAAGAAAGGACCAGCCAAGAATACCAAAGGGAGGAAGAATACCAAAGGAGTTTCTCCACGAAGGAAACAGCATTCAGGATGAAGAGCAGACCTCGGGGAAACAAGTTCCAGCCCTTTTCAACAGCCCAGTCACTACTTGCATGCACCCACCCCAGATCACACATAGGACACACACAAATACAGGCACACATGTGCCTACCCACATGTCATCAACCTATGAGTTATCAGCGCATACACACACAGGCTCATATATGCAGAGGAGCACAGTTACGGGAAGCTGCACACAGAAATTTCCCACAAATACAACTAATCACAGATGGCTGGAAAACAGCCCAGTCTCCCTGAACTGTCAAAGATAAATATGGGATAGGAAACGTTTTAATGGAACATTAGCATGCAAATAGGGGCTGTGCCTTGATTCAGGTGACTTGACAGAAGTGAGGGATAAAACCCACAAAAAAAGTTTAAAAAGAGAAGAGAGAGAAGGAAGAAAAGGACCTTTCTACAGAGGGAGCAAGGGAGCAAAGACAAGGAGATAAAATGCCTGACATGTAAAAATACCTGTACAAGGATGATCACCATTGCATTAAAAAAAAAAGCTAGGCACAGTGGATCCCAGCACTTTGGGAGGCCGAGGTAGGCAGATTGCTTGAGCCTAGGAATTCAAGGCCAGCCTGGGCAACAGAGAAAGACCTCGTCTCTACGATAAATAAATAAATACATAAATAAGCTGGGCATGGTTGCATGTGCCTGTAGTCCCAGTTACTTGGGAAGATGAGGCGGGAAGGCTCACTTGAGCCCAGGAGGTTGAGGCTGCAGTGAGCTGTGATCGTGCCACTCCATAACATCCTGGATGACAAGAGCAAGAGAGAGATCCTGTCTCAAAAATACACACACAGGCAGGGCATAGTGGCTCATGCCTGTAATCACAGGACTTTGGGAGGCTGAGGTGGGCGGATCATTTGAGGTCAAGAGTTTGAGACCAGCCTGACCATTATGGTGAAACCCCATCTCTACTAAAAATACAAAAATTAGTTGGGCATGGTGGTACATGCCTGTAATCCCAGCTACTCGGGAGGCTGATGCAGGACAACTGCTTGTACCCGGGAGGTGGAGGTTGCAGTGAGCCAAGATTGCACCACTGCACTCTAGCCCAGGCAATACAGTGAGACTGTGTCCAAAAAAAAAAAAAAAAAAACCACACACACACACAGAGAAACACTGGTTGCCAGATACATTTCCAACAGAAGGGGACTGGTTACATAGATAAATAGACTAGGGAATACTCACATATTGGAACATTATACAACTTGAAAAATGATGTTTTAGAATTTTTATTAAATATGCTTATAAATAATGAGAGGTTTACAAAAGAGTACATGCAGCATGATACAAAAATTCTGCAGTGTATAATTCCAGTCTTGTAAGAAAATTACACCATTAGAAAAGACTGGAAGAAAAAGAAAATGTTAACAGTGACGGTCTCTGTGTGGTGGGATTACCAGTGATTTCTTTCCTAATACATTTCTGGATCAGTTTCCTTTTAAACAGTGACTGTGCAACTTTACTCTAGAAAAAAAATTTAATGTGGGTGACTCCAGGCTGGAAACAATAATCATTTGATCATTATGGTGAGTCATTAATTAACTAACTCACGAATTAATGCATCCTTGATTCCTACAACACTGAGTAAGCATTGCCACGTGAACAGCATTGTGCTAGGCCCCAAGGCAATGAACAGGATAGCAGGACAGCCCTTCACGCCTCAGTGATCGCTGTTGTGAGTCAGTGTGAGCATACCCAGCGGCCTCTCTTACCCATGGGCAGCCCCCGCCGAAAAAAAATCTGGGCATACCTGTGGCAGTGGGGTGTCACGGGCTCATTCCTTAGAGGTGTGATAGCTAGAGGAAGGTGAGTGTCACCTTTGGAAGGCCGGTGCCTATGGTTTACTTCAGTCTACATAATTGCTATCCTAAACTCCAAAAATAGGACTTGATTGTGGTGTTGGAGCACAGTGGACAGGATGGAAGGAAGGCTGGCCTACGAAAGGAGGGGAGGCCTGGGGACAGCAGGATCTGGGCCTTGGTAGATGCTGGGGTTGTGCCTGGGTGGTGATGGCAAAGGGAGTCCCTGAGTGGGCAAGGACAGAAGCTCCCTCCCTTCTGCCCTCCCTGAGGCATGAGTCTGTCCAGAGACCATCAGAATCTACCTGGGGAATCTTTGCATGCTTTTCTGGGGGTGGGGGGAGATGGTTATTTTATGTCCTCCTGGCAGAGTTTAAATTCCTTGAGGACAGGAGACACATTTCGTTCATCACTGTAATCCCCTAGGCCCAAACAGAAAATTGCTTGAATGCAATATATTCTTAGTAAATTCTGGTTGAACTGAATTAGAATATGGTGGAACCTCTTTAATGCTGATGTCAAAGCCTAAGAATAATTTATAAATTATTGGCCATGTTGCTTCAGGCTATATTAAGTGCCATTTTATTTATTTTATTTTAGGTGCCATGATTTAACATATGGTAAAGCTGAATCCACACGACCATGGTCCATGACGTAAAAGTGTCACAGGTGTGTGAACCACAGTGACTCCATCTTGAGTAGGGGCTGGGTAAAATGAGGCTGAAACCTACTGGGCTGCATTCCCAGATGGTTAAAGCAGAGACAGGAGGTCGGCTTTTATCAGCAAGCTGATAAAACAGGTTGCAGTAAAGAAGCTGGCCAAAACCCACCAAAACCAAGATGGTGATGAGAGTGACCTCTGGACGTCCTCACTGCTACACTCCCACCAGCATCATGACAGTCTACAAATGCCATGGCAACGTCAGGAAATTATCCCATATGATCTAAAAAGGGGAGGCATGAATAATCCACTCCTTGTTTAGCATATAATCAAGAAATAACCACAAAAATGGGCAACCAGCAGCCTCAGGGCTGTTCTGTCTATAAAGTAGCCGTTCTTTCATTCCTTTACTTTTTGCAATCTCTGCTCACTGCAAGCTCTGCCTCCTGAGTTCAAGCGATTCTCCAGCCTCAGCCTCCCGAGTAGCTGGGATTATAGGTGCCTGCCACCACGCCCAGCTAATTTTTGTATTTTTAGTAGAGACGGGGTTTTGCCATGTTGGCCAGGCTGGTCTCAAACTCCTGACCTCAAGTGATCTGCCCACTTCGGCCTCCCAAAGTACTGGGATTACAGGCGTGACTCACCGCGCCCGGCCTCCTTTACTTTCTTAATAAATTTGCTTTCACCTTACTCTGCTAACTCACCCTGATTTCTTTCTTGTGCGAGATCCAAGAACCCTCTCTAGAGGTCTGGATTGAGATCCCCTGCCTGTAACAAAAGGAAAGGACATACACAGAGATGCACAGCACACAAGCAAAGCAGAAGTTCAGCATAGACACAAGTGTGATGCTGCTTAGGGAGACTTGGGGCTTCAGAGGAAAGAGACTCCTAGGCTAGGTTAGGAAGAGATGTGGCTGGCTGGATAAGGAGATGGAAGGAAAGGGCAGAAAGGATGGCATAGTCAGCACAGGGACCACAGCAAGTGAGAAAGCATTTCTGGCCATACTATTTTTTATTTTTTGAGATGGAGTTTCGCTCTGTTGCCCAGGCTGGAGTGCAGTGGCGTGATCTTGGCTCACTGCAACCTCCACCTCCTGGGTTCAAGCGATTCTCCTGTCTCAGCCTGAGTAGCTGGGACTACAGGTGTGCGCCACCATGCATGGCTAATTTTTGTATTTGTCTGGCCAAACTTTTTAAGTCCCTGAATCTCTCCTTTCTGGGACCTCCCAAATTCTCTAGCAGCAGCATTTTTTTTTCATCTGATATACCCTAATTAGGACCCATTTTCAAGATTCTAGATGCTAGGAGTTCCTCAGACTCCAACACCTCCCTCAATTCATGAGTCCCAACAAGGTGATGGTTAGAACCCTGGCAGGCCGCAGGGACCTGGCCACCCTGTTACCTTCAGAGGGAACTGTTGGGTGAGTTCTGGCACGTAGGCAGCCCCGGCCTGCTTCTTGTGCAAAGACACAACCACAAAGTACTCGAAGAGCTGCCTCTCCTGGTACTCGATGAGTTCCCGGGCAAGTGATGGGTACCGAGGCGCCTGCTTCAGGCGGGACTTCACGTTGACCAGGCGCTGGCTGTGAGCTGGGTGAGGCAGGGAGAGAGAAAGAGAGAGAGAGAGAGAGAGAGAGAGAGAGAGAGCAAAGAGCCTGAAATGACCATGAGTCCATGTGGAATTGTACCAAGCTGCAATAGGTTGTGGAATTCTCAGCTCAAATCCTTTTTTCTAATTCCCAAAGTGTCTCTGTGTTTAACAAATTAGTAGGAAACTCTTTATTTGGGATCTCTGCCAAAGTTCTCGGAGAACCAACATTCAGTTGGCTACCAAACCAATCAGGGTGCAGGAGCCTGGCTCTGCTCTGCCATGGTTTTGCTGTCTGGACTCTGGGCAGAGGCTGAAGATGTCTTTGCCTTCATCTGTCTGATGAGATGGGGACAGTGACTCCTCTCCTCACCCATTTCCCTCGTCTTTTGGTTTGTGTGATGTGACAGAATCCAGACTATAGGCCTTTTGGAGCTGGGAGCTTTGTAAACATCCCTTGTGACTCAACTGGCAGAGATCCCACTAACTCAGGAACTCATGTCCACCTCCCCTCTTGCCACTAACTCTGCAATGAAATGGCCTTCCTTCATTCTAGAGGTGAGTCCGAGAGCAGCTGGGTGTCAGAGGCGAATGCAGCAGGGTCACTGAGTGGACAGGTCCCTGTCACCTCGTTCAGCAATCTGGACTTGCTTTCTTTTTTTTGAGATGGAGTCTCGCTCTGTTGCCCAGGCTGGAGTGCAATGGCGCAATCTCAGCTCACTGCAACCTCCGCCTCCCAGGTTCAAGCGATTCTCCTCCCTCAGCCTCCCGAGTATCTGGGATTACAGGCACCTGCCACCACGCCTGGCTAATTTTTCGTATTTTTAGTAGAGACGAGGTTTCACTATGTTGGCCAGGCTGGTCTTGAACTCCCGAACTCGTGATCCACCCGCCTCGGCCTCCTAAAGTGCTGGGATTACAGGCGTGAGCCACCGCACCCGGCCCCTGGACTTGCTTTCTTTGGCTTCTCCCTGGGGTCTGAAAAATTGCAGAAAACTCACTAAAGCCTTGGCCTAGACTATCTAATTTTAGACCCATAGGGACCAATTATTTCAACAACTTCATCAGACAGATGAACTAGAGGCCCTGGATCTTAAGTGATTTCCTCCAGATCACACAGTAATTTGAGCAGAAGTGGGCAGAAGCTCCAGGTCTCTGGAGCCTTAGGGCTGCAGTGTCAAGCCTTGAAGTGTGGAAAACCCTCAGGACATAGGGAGAGGCACGGGAGCAGGGGTCACTGCCGTTACTGTAGCCACCCTGGCTGTCAGCAGCTGTAGTGCCATTTTGATCATGTCCATGACAGACTGGCCCTGGAGCACCCTGTGGCCCCACTGTCTCCCGAGATGTCCACGCCTTGCTGAGCAAGCTCCGGCAGGACGCTTCTGTCCCTCATACTAAGGAGGAGGGGCCACCTTTGCAGCTTCCAAGTCACCTGCCTGAGTCCTGCACGGTAGTGGCTCTCCTCACCTTTCAGCTTCTCCTCTGTGTCACTGTCAGACTCACTGTTCTCATCTGTCACTAGAAGAAAAGAACAAGGAAGAAAATTGCAAATGTGAGTTCTTCTCATGTAGGAAACTCTTTCTATGTGGTAGCACAGATCAAATGTTCTAATTCAGAGGGGATGTTGAGTTGTCTCTTTTTTTTTTTTTTTTTTTTGAGATGGAGTCTCGCTCTGTCACCCAGGCTGGAGTGCAGTGGCGCAATCTCGGCTCACTGCAACTTCTGCCTTCCAGGTTCCAGTGATTCTCCTGCCTTAGCCTCCTGAGTAGCTGGGACTACAGGTGTACACCACCATGCCTGGCTAATTTTTCTATTTTTTAGTAGAGACAAGGTTTTGCCATGTTGGCCAGGCTGGTATCGAACTTCTGACCTCAGGTAGATCCGCCTGTCTCAGCCTCCCAAAGTGCTGGGATTACAGGCGTGAGCCACCGCGCCCGGCCTCTTGTTGTCTCTTTCAATGTATTGCACAAACCACATCTCGTCCAACTCGATGTACTGCCAAATTAATTTGGCTCTAGTTCAGATGGTACTAGATGGTACCTATATCAGATAATACAACAGAAAGTCCTGGCCCCTTTTGTGCAGGCTAAGCAAGGAAGGCTGCTCCCACAGTCAGGCCAGGGCCTGCAGTGCTGGGCTGACTTGGTGGTGGACCAGGACAAGGATGGGGAGGCAGGGGACATGCTGCCCCGGCTGAGCTCCCAGCCCCACCACTGTCCCAAAGACAGTGCGGGACATTTACAAAGCATCAGCTTGTTCTCCTCCTTGGTGAGCCAACCAGAAAAAACAGGAAGCCACTTCTGGAAAGAATCTCTTTTCCGATTCTTGCAGGAGGAGGGCTGGTGGTGGGGGTTCTACCTTTTCCTGAGTTGCTCTCCATTGACTGGGACAGCCTCTTCACCCGTTTCTTTCCTCTCCGGACCTCATAAATGGCGTTGATTCGCAACACCAGCTGCCAGACACCAGGAGAAGAACAGCCAGTGTTAGCAGCCCGCTCTTTGTGGCAGCTGGGCTTCCCTCACTGCCCCTCTCCTAGGACGATGGGGGGCTGAGGCCAGGGCCTGGGGGAGTGGGAGAAACTTCCCATGGGCTCGTGGGTGTCTTTCAATCATTTTTTTAATTTTTTTGAGACAGAGTTTCGCTCTTGTCGACCAGACTGGGGTGCAGTGGCGCGATCTCAGCTCACTGCAGCCTCTAACTTCTGGGTTCAAGAGATTCTCCTGCTTCAGCCTCCTGAGTAGCTGGTATTACAGGTACCCACCATTACGCCCAGCTAATTTTTGTATTTTTAGTAGAGACGGGGTTTCGCCACTTTGGCCAGGCTGGTCTTGAACTCCTGACCTCAGGTGATCCACCCACCTCAGCCTCCCAAAGTGCTGGGATTACAGGCATGAGCCACCGCACCCAGCCCAGTCATTTTTTTCTACCACACAGGAACGTGACTGTCAAGGACACTAAAGGAGGCTGCCAGCTCCACTGCCCTATGGGCGTCTGTTGTCTGGATCTGTTCACGAGCAGCAGAGACCCATGAGGAGACAGCCCATTGCTCGTGATGCAATGGCTGCTTTCCCTCTGAGGCCTCGATGTCACTGCGGCTTGGGAAGGAGCTTTTCCTCCCAAAACAAAACAAGAAAAGGAAGAGACAGAAAAAAAAAGTTCCCAGGCAGGGCTCCCTTCATGGGAACCATTCCAAAGAATGTCAGAACAGCCCTGAGTGGGGTGGGAACCGGGATTAGAACTGCTCCTGAGCCCTAGCTTGGGACTTCGGGGAGCGGTGCCATGCACTCGAGCGTGCAGCCCCATCTGCAGAGGGACACACTCCCCAGACATCATGTACCCTCCATGTGTTCACAGAACACACACATGCAGTGTGCAAGTGCACACGGATACCCTGGTGTGGGACACATCCCAAGCCTCCAAGCAGGCCACTCAGCCTATGTGGTCTCCCCCATCACCACTGCCAGACGCCCTGTGCCCTGCCCCTTCCCACCTCCCAGGCCAGCCTAGTTGTCTGATGCATTTGAAAGGAGACCTGCTTCCATGGAAAATGTTTTTCATATTTCAGACCAAAAAAGTTTGGTGTTTCCTATGTATTTGTTTTCCCTCTTCTTGCGTGAGAAGCTGGTGAGTGCAAATTTATGTATTTCGCTTTGCTGGGTCCCCCAGGGCTTGCTATCAAAGAGCACACATTCATGGCACATGTGATTCAGAATCCCACACATGGAGGAACTCTAAAATTAGTTGTTCTGTGTGCTTACAAAATTAATCTTATTATCTCACAGCTATATGTTAAATGTTATATAACACTTTTATCTGTATAGGTCAGTAAACAAAAATATAGGACGGTAATCAATTTCCATGTTCTATGAATATTTTATTTATCTATTTATTTTGAGACAGAGTCTTGTTCTGTCACCAGGCTGGAGTGCAGTGGCATGATCTTGGCTCACCACAACCTCCGACTCTGGTTTCAAGTGATTCTCATGCCTCAGCCTCCCGAGTAGCTGGGATTACAGGTGTGTGCCACCACGCCCAGCTAATTTTTTTGTATTGTTAGTAGAGACGGGGATTTCAACATGTTGGCCAGGCTGGTCTCGAACTTCTGACCTCAAGTGATCTGCCCGCCTCAGCCTCCCAAAGTGCTGGGATTACAGGCATGAGCCACCGTGTCAGTTTGAATATTTTAATTCTTATTTTCAATATTTAAACATTGTCTGGCCCTCTTTCCTTCTAGCTGGTTGGGTGCCTCTGGGCCATTTAGTTGGCCTCTATGGGGTCAAATGTCCTCGTCGGAAAAATGAAGGGGTTGGAGTGTTTCAACAGTCACTTCTGTTGAAATACTCCAACTTTCTAACAGCCAAGTGTCCATGGACGGATAGATGGATTTACAAAATGTGGTATATACATACAATGGAATACCATTTAGTCTTAAAAAGAAGAAAATGCTGACACATGCTTAAACCTTGAAGACACTAAGCGAAGTGAAATGTCATTCACAAAGGACGATTCTGTGTGATTCCACTTAAGTGAGATATTTCCAACAGTGTAACTTTCTAGGTTCTAGGATGACAGTTCTTAGCTGTCCTCAGACTTGCCAAGTCCTTTCATAACCTCTCCTAGTGCTGCCAAGGTGAGTCACTCAATAGGCACCACTACTTCAAGGCATATTCCCTAAGTGGACTTCAGCAGAACCATCTCTTTCTCTCTCTCTCTCTCTCTCTCTCTCTTTTTTTAGAGGCAGCATCTCGCTCTGTCACTTAGGCTGGAGTGCAGTGGCGCGATCATAGCTCACTGCAGCCTCTAACTCTTGGGATCAAGTGATTCTCTCTCACATCAGCCTCGCAAGTAGCTGGGACTACAAGTGCACACCATGCCTGGCTAATTTTAAAATTTTTTTGTAGAGATGGGGTTCCACCATGTTGCTCAGGCCTGTCTTGAACTCCTGGGATAAAGTGATCCTCCTATCTTGGCCTCCCAAAGTGCTGGGATTACAGGTGTGAGCCACTGTGCCCAGCCTCCCTGGACTTTCTTTCAGGTCAGTAGGTCACTCAGAGAAGTCCCATGAAAGCTACAGACAGTGTCCCACACCGAAACTTATCTGCATAAAGTTTTACATTTTTATGGGTTTCATGACCCCCTAAAGCCCATCCATGAACTCTGAAATTAAGAATCCCTGGCTCTACAAGTTCCTGGCTGGGCACGGTGGCTCATGCCTGTAATCCCAGCACTTTGGGAGGCTGAGGCAGGCGGATCATGCGGTCAGCAGTTCGAGACCAGCCTGGTCAATATGGTGAAACCCCGTCTCTACTAATAATACAAAAATTAGCCGGGCATGGTGACTGTAGTCCCAGCTACTCGGGAGGCTGAGGCAGGAGAATCGCTTGAACCCAGGAGGCGGAAGTTGCAGTAAGCCGAGATCACACCACTGTACTCCAGCTTGGGCGACAGAGTGAGACTCTGTCAAAAAAAAAAAAAGAAGTTGATCTTGAAGGAGTTCAGGACATAACTCCCCAAAATATGCCACTTTGGCATATTAGTTGTTTTTAACTAAAGACACTTGAAAAACAGCAGGTCCACGAAGGGCACTCTGACCTTCCCTTTTCTTCTTAAAACAGGAGATGAAACTCCATGTAAAAGAGGCCCTCCTTATAACAGGAGAAAAGAAACATTATCAGCAGCGATGGGGAGTTGAGGTCAAGAGAAATCTAATCAAACAAACCTTGTTTAACCCCTATCTTCCTGGTTACTTTTCCACAATTGCCGCTCTTTCTTCAGCCTAGTACATAAGCACATAGGCCCAGTCACTTCTTCGGGTCTTACATTTTTCTTTTGAGGGCTCCCATGTACTTGTAAATAAAATGAGTATGCATTTCTCCTGTTAATCTGTTTTACGTCAGTTTAAATCTAAGGCTCAGCTGGAGACCCTAAGAGGGTAGAGGAGAAATTCTGCCTACCCTACAGTACGAAATTGGTCAATGAAGAGAGACCAGAACTGCAGCACTGAAATTGAGCAAAAGGAAATGTAACCAACAATGGATGCATAAAGATGTATATTTCCAAGCCCCTGGGAATATTTTACCTTTTTGGCTGCAAAGAGCCACAAGAGGTATTGTTGACAAGGCTGTCTCAGAGCACAGACTGGGACCTGCCTCTGCAGCGGGTGTCGACCAAGTCTCAGGTCAGAGCATGATGGATGGAGTTCTGTTTTTTGTGGCGGTGAAGGAAGGAGCTGTGGCTTTTTGAGGATAGGCATTAAAACCTTGTCTGGGATTAGACAAGCAGCTAAAATTGGGAGAAGAGTGGCTAAGAGGAAGACCACAGGACCACAAAAATGATCAGGACGAAGGTCCAGATATTCCAGCCTGCTGGCTTCACTGTGTCCCCCTGGCCTGCAGCAACACAGGTGGGAGGGGGCCAGTGATGTATTCTCCACCCAGACCCCTCTGCAGTCTTCTTTCACAGAGAAGGGGTCATGCATATCTGAGCATGAAGCTTGTTGCCACCATTACCTTAGGTATCTTTCTCTTCTTCCTGCCGTTCTGTGGGTCTCCAAGGTTAAAGAAAATGTCATCAGGGCTGCTGGGAGTGGAGGGGGGGCTGATTTTGGAAGGGGACCCAGTTCCATCCCGACTCAGCTTCCTAGTGTCCAGCAGCTTGAAGTTCCTCCTCTCTGAATTTTGTCGGAAAAAAGCAGGTTTGGACAATGACTGCTGTGAGGGAAAAGGAGAAAAGAAGAGTAAATGAATTCAAAGGAGACTGACCGGGGGATAACTGGTGGTGCCAGGGACGAGACAATGAAATTGAGAAGAGGAACTGGTCTATGTTCCCAGGGTAGGTGGAGTTTGGTTATGCTAGTAAGTGTTCAATGAATACGTATCATCCAATTACCAAAACTGTGTGTGATGAGCGATGTAAATTTAATCCAGTTTCTTTTTTTTGAGATGGAATCTTACTCTGTCACCCGGGCTGGTGCGATCTCTGCTCACTGTGACCTCTACCTCCTGGGTTCAAGCAAGTCTCCTCCCTGAGCCTCTCGAGTAGCTGGGACTGCAAGCACACGCTGCCACGCCCAGCTAATTTTTTGTATTTTAGTAGAGACAAGGTTTCACCATGTTGCCCAGGCTGGTCTCGAACTCCTAAGCTCAGGCAATCTGCCTGCCTCAGCCTCCCAAAGTGCTAGGATTACAGGCGTGAGCCACCGCACCTGGCCCGGTTTCTCTTTTTAGACAAGTGTGAGGTCACCTGCCTCAATCCCAGGACATTACAGCTGAGGCTTTCTGGCAACCCAAGACACGTGGACTGGGAGTTACAAGGCCTAAGCCTCACTTTGGCCTTGCTGCAGGATTGCTGAGTGCCTTTTATACAAGGAATTGTGTTTCTTTGGGCCTCAATATGTTATTTTTAAAACAGGCCTCTTCAAAGTCAAAAGGCTGGCTGGGTGTAGTTGCTCATGCCATAATCCCAGCACTTTGGGAGGCTGAGGAGGATCACTTGAGGTCAGGAGTTTGAGACCAGCCTGGCCAACATGGTGAAACCCTGTCTCTACTAAACATACAAATTTAGCTGGGTGTGGTGGCATGTGCCTGTAATCCCAGCTACTCGGGAGGCTGAGGCAGGAGAATCGCCTGAACCCTGGAGGCGGAGGTTGCAGTGAGCTGAGATCACACCACTGCACTCCAGCCTGGGTGATGGAGTGAGACTGTCTCAAAACAAAACAAAAAACAAAGTCAAAAGGCAAACAAAACACTTGCTAAAAAAATTTAGAACCCATAGAAAATAACCCACAGAAATGAACTCATTTTCCTAAAATACGCTACAAATTAATGAGAAAAAGACTAACGACTCAAAAGAAAAACAGGCAAAATAATGGAAAATTTAGAGAAAAAGAAATACAACGATTCTTAGGTATATAAAAAGATTCTTAGCTTCATTCCCAAGAGAAAAGAAAATTAAAGCTCCATTAAAGAAACATTTTTTTGCTCAGAGATAAGATAAGAAAATTTGATAGCTCACTCTGTTGGTGAAAGTGAGGGAGAAAAGTCACTCCCACACTGTCATACAGGGTTGGTGGGAGCATCACTTGGCACAGCACTACAGAGGGCAGTCTAGTATGAGCTAACAAAATTATGATGCATATAGCTTCAGACCCCGCAATTCCACCTCTAGGAATTTACTCTGCTGATATACTCTTATTTGTGCAATGTTATTTTTTACAAGGAAACATATTGTGCAAAGGATATTGTACATTGCCACATGGTTTGTAATCACAAAATACTGGAAATAACCTAGATAGCCATCAATAGAGGGGCTGCTCAAACAAATTATGATATACCCAAACAGTGGAATACTATGCACTTATTTAAAAAATCTTAATGTACTTGCCAGGCACGGTGGCTCACGCCTGTAATCCCAGCACTTTGGGAGGCCGAAGTGGGTGGATCGCCTGAGGTCAGGAGTTCGACACCAGCCTGAGCAATATGGTGAAATCCCCGTCTCTACTAAAAATACAAAAATTAGCCTGACGTGGTGGCGTGAACCTGTAGTCTCAGCTACTTGGGAGGCTGAGACAGGAGAATTGCTTGAAGCCAGGAGGCAGAGGTTGCAGTGAGCTGAGATCATACAACTGCACCCCCACCTAGGCAACAGAGCAAGACTCCATCTCAACAAAACAAAAAACAAAAAACAAAAAACTTGATGTACTGATATGGAAGGTTCTTTCAAAGATATACATATAATTTTTTTCATCATTGACATTTTTTCATACTTCAATGCGCCAACTGTATTTTTCTGCAGTGTATTTTTTATGTTCTTTGTTTATCTTTTAGGATTCTAATGTTTTTACTATTTTCAATGAGCTCTACGTAGAACGGATATTAACTATTTGTCAGGTTTGCCATAAGTGTGCTTTTCCCATGTGATTTATCTGTATTTTTATTTTAGTTATAATAACTTTTTATATGAAAATGTGTTAATATTTTCTTTTGTAATTCATTTAATCTCTTCTTTCTTTGCTTAAAAAAAATCTATCTCCTTTTAGAAGTTCAATAAATATTCAATTCCGTTTTCTTCCAGATTTTCTTGGTTTGTTTCATACACATTTTATTTATTACTCCATCAGTAATTTATTTTGTGATATGTTCATCTAAATCATTTTTTCCCCAAAATAACTTATCCCTGTTCTATTTAATGAATGAGCTTTTCTTTATCAACTTATGAGGCCACATTTATCCTGTCTTAAACTCTCATAGAATAGGCATATTTTGCTCCATTGATTTCTTCATTTGCTATTTGCTTAGTTCCAAATAGTAAGTAGAAATAACTTCAGAATCTTTTCTTTTTAAAGATTTCCAAAAATAAAGACTCCTAGTTTCCTAAGTGGCCAGCTCCAACGTTTCATCACAGGTCTCCAAGGAGCAATAAATTGCTTAGTGCCATAAACTTTCAGTAGAGGAAGAGCTGACCTGGATTGGGTACCATAAGAGTACAAAAAGAAGGAAGAGGGGCAAGCCTTCTTCGAGGCCAAATTCCATCTATAATAAAATCCAAGGAAATGCTCCTACCATTGCACTGGAATCTCCTATCAAATTGTTGAGAAAACGTAGGTTCTGCTTTTGTTAGAGATGTAGATTGTGATGGTGTTCATTCAAAGGAGATATGACCTATGAAAAGGTAAGAGAAGAAACCAGAGAAGGAATGGAAACACAACACACAGCTTTCTGAAGAATGTGTGGGCTGCATCTCTGAGTGGTCACCCTGCTGGAGAAAGGGGATCCTGATGTGTCCCAGGGCACCCCAAATAAGCCACCAAATGTTCAGGGAGCTTTCATGATGGGGTGGGATTTCAGTAGATATTTATTTGATAAAATGGGAAGACTTAGCTGTGGGGGACAGTATTAGCAATGACACAGTACAATCTGAGAATAGTGGTGAGGGAGAGTAAATTAGATCAAAAGAGTCTTCAAGGCTTAGAGTAAGTGCACTGAAACAGATGGAAGAGATGATACAGCGATGAAGACATCTAATTGTCTATTGAAGGCCTTTGAAAGTGAGGATATGAATCTTGGACTTAGGGATCAGAAAATTTTTTCTTTTTTTTTTTTTTTGAGATGGAGTCTCGCTCTGTTGCCCAGGCTGGAGTGCAGTGGCACGATCTCGGCTCACTGCAACCTCCACCTCGGGGGTTCAAGTGATTCTCCTGCCTTAGCCTCCCGAGTAGCTGGGATTACAGGCGGGTGCCACCACGCCTGGCTAATTTTTGTATTTTTAGTAGAGACGGGGTTTCACCATATTGGCCAGGCTGGTCTCGAACTCCTGACCTCAGGTGATCCGCCCACTGTGGCCTCCCAAAGTGCTGGGATTATAGGCGTGATCCACCGCGCCCAGCCAGCAAACCTTTTCTTAAAAGCCAGATTGTACTTAAGGCTTTGTGGGCCATATCCTCTCTGTTAAAACTACTAAACTGTGTCCTTGTAGTATAAAAGCAGCCGTAGATAATACATAAATGAATGAGCCTGGCTGTGTTTCCATAGAACTTTATTCATAACATCAGGGAACCAGCAGTTGTTTGTCACACCCAGAACTATAGTATAAAAGGGAAGTCACTCTAGGATCCTAAGAACGATGTGTCAGACTGTGGTCCACAGAAGATTCTAGCTTTTGATCAGAGGACCTTACACCAACATCTATGGCACCCAATCCCATTGTGTCTCTCTGGAGTAACCTCAGGGGCTTAGCTCTGCTGAGAGGCTCCCAGACACCCCTAATTGTATAGATCTCCGACTCATGATGGCACAGCAAAAGATCTGTAGTGTCCAAAAGGGAAAAGAGACAAGAACCCTGATGGTCTGAGGTCCGACCTCCCTGCTGAAGCCTCTTCAGTTGTTTCAGGAGAGTGGCTAGGGGACATCCTGGGCGGGGTAGGGGGTGCAGTAGCAAGGAAGCTGTGTGCCCCATCAGAGGCGGCCAAGCTGGATTCGAGCCCAGGTTCATTAACCCTTCTTGTCTGTGAATGGTGGCTGGTGGCTCAATTCCTTCCAGTCCTCTACTACCCCTGACTTTACTGCCTCAGGAGACTCTGCCTGTGGGAGACTACAGGGGTCCTTGATATAAACTATCCCCATCCCCCTCACCCATCTCAACATCATTCCTACTCTTAGGAGACCTCCTGTGCTGTCTATCATTCACACAAACATACATATTTGCTCATATGTGCCTGTAGGTACACACATTCTTGCATGAAAAAAGAGACACTTCTCTAAATATGTATACAGAGAAAGGCATACAAGGGCCAGGTGCAGTGGCTCACGCCTGTAATCCCAGCACTTTGGGAGACTGAGGTGGGCGGATCACTTGAGGTTAGGAGTTCGAGACCAGCCTGGCCAACATGGGGAAACCCCGTCTCTACTAAATATACAAAAATTAGCTGGGTGTGGTGGCGGGCACCTGGGCTACTCAGGAGGCTGAGACAGGAGAATCGCTTGAACCCAGGAGGCAGAGGTTGCAGTGAGCGGAGATCATGCCACTACACTCTAGCCTGGCTGACAGCGTGAGACTTCGTCTCATAAAATAAAATAAAAATAAAAAGGCATACAAGGGCATTCTAACAATGGGGACTAATGACATTCTATGAAGATAATGGGATACTGTGCAGGCAATAAAAACTGTTTCTAAAAATAAATTAGGCCAGGTGTGGTGGCTCATGCCTATAATTCCAGCACTTTGGGAGGCCACGGTGGGCAGATCACAAGGTCAAGAGATCAAGACCATCTGGCCAACATGGTGAAACCCCGTCTCTACTAAAAATACAAAAATTAGCTGGGCATGGTGGCGCACGCCTGTAGTCCCAGCTACTTGAGAGGCTGAGGCAGGAGAATCGCTTGAACCCGGGAGGCGGAGGTTGCAGTGAGCTGCGATCGTGCCTCTGTACTCCAGACTGGCGACAGAGCGAGACTCTGTCTTAAAATAATAATAATAATAATAAAAATAAAAAAGAAATTGATGACATGGGAAAACACTCATGATCAATATAAAAAAGCATCAAAACTGTATATACAATATAATCACAAATCTTTTTTTTTTTTTTTTTTTAGAGACAGAGTCTCTCACTGTCACCCAGGCTAGAGTGCAATTGTGCAATCTCGGCTCACTGCAACCTCTGCCTCCCAGATTCAAGCAATTCTCCTGCCTCAGCCTCCCAAGTAGCTGGGATTACAGGCGCACACCACTGCGCCCGGCTAATTTTTGTATTTTCAGTAGAGACGAGGTTTTGCCATGTTTGCCAGGCTGGTTACAAACTCGTGACCTCAGTTGATCTGCCTGCCTCGGCCTCCCAAGATCACAAATCTTTTTATAAAATGTATACACACATGCACACAAACACATGGATGCACACCACACACAGTGTGTGTGAGAAAATCGGAGAGGAAATAAACCAAAGTGTTAGCAGTGGGTGTTGGGGTTACATGTACATTTTAAAGAGATCTTTAAAATACACACACATAAATACACATACATAAGATGTCAATCTGGGCCAGGCGAGGTGGCTCATGCCTGTAATCCAAGCACTTTGGGAGGCAAAGGTGGGTGGATCACCTGAGGTCAGGAGTTCAAGAACAGCCTGGCCAAAATGATGAAACCCCATCTCTACTAAAAATACAAAAAAATTAGCTGGGTGTGGTGGTGGACGCCCATTGTCCCAGCTACTTGGGAAACTGAGACAGAGGTTGCAGTGAGCTGAGATCACGCCACTGCACTCCAGCCTGGGCAACAAGACGGAAACTCCATCTCAAAAAAAAAGTAAATCTATTACAGAAATATTAGAAAATAGAGCCATAAAGAAAAGTAAAATTCCCCAATTGTGGATGAGTTTTATTTTCTCCATTAAACTTTTCAGTAATTGAAACACTTATTCTGTATCATGTAACCAGAAAAACTTTATAATTACAATGTTTTCAGAAAAAAAAAAAGGCATGTATGTATGCATGTATGTATGTATGTATTTATTTTTGGAGACAGGCTATCACTCTGGAGAGCTGTGGCACAAAAATAGCTCACTGCAGCCTTGGACTCCTGGGTTCAAGTGAATCTCCCATGTCAGCCTCCCGAGTAGTTAGGACTACAGGCATGCACCACCATGCCTGTCTAATTTTTAAATTTTTTGTAGAGATGGGGTCTTACTATGTTGACCAGGCTGGTCTCGAATGCCTGGCCTCAAGCAATCCTCCCACCTTCGCTTCCCAAAGTGCTAGGATTACAGGCATGGACCACTGCATCCAGCCTGTTATTTTACTATTATTATTATTTATTCATTTTTTGAGATGGAGTCTCATTCTGTCGCCCAGGCTGGAGTTCAGTGGCGCAATCTCAGCTCACTGAAACCTCCCCCTCCCAGGTTCAAGAGATTCTCCTGCCTCAGCCTCCCAAGTAGCTGGGACTACAGGCGCGTGCCACTACACCTGGCTAATTTTTGCATCTTTAGTAGAGACGGGGTTTCACCATGTTGGCCAGGCTGATCTCGAACTCCTGACCTCAGGTGATCTGCCTGCCTTGGCCTCCCAGAGTGCTGGGATTACAGGCGTGAGCCACTGTGCCTGGGCACCCAGCTTGTTATTTTTAAAAAGGACGTATATTGAAAAATATAGGCCAGGTGTGGTGGCTAATGCCTGTAATCTCAGCACTTTGGGAGGCTAAGGTGGGCGGATCACTTGAGGTCAGGAGTTCGAAACCAGCCTGGCCAACATGGTGAAACCCTGTCTTTACTAAAATTACAAAAAATTAGCCAGCACGGTGGCCTGTGCCTGTAATCCCAGCTAGTCAGAGGGTGGGGCACGAGAATCACTTGAACCCGGGAGGTAGAGGTTGTAGTGAGCCGAGATCGAGCCACTGCACTCCAGCCTGGCTGACAGAGCGAGATTCTGTCTCAAAAGAAAAGAAAAGAAAAGAAATGGTGGGTGATGTGTAGCAAGAAAAGAAAACAGTCCCTTTCAGGAGCTTGCAGTTTGTGTTCAGCAGCAGCAGCATCTACCCACAGCTGCACACTTGGTCCTTTCTGAGCAGAGCCTATCCAACAGACCCTTCCCTCTCAAATGGAAATTCTAGTGACCTGAATAACTAGCCGTGGCCTAATGAAATGAACATCCCAAAGATGGCTGAGGATCTCTCCGCGGCTGGTAGGGGCTCCTGCAAGCTCTAGGGTCCCAGATGCAGCCCAGATGCGGTAGATGTTCCATGAATATTTGATGAGCTAATGGAGGAAGTGGTGAAGTCTCCAGCTGTCCCCTAGAACAGGGCACACAGCAGACACCCAGATGTGGATGAGCAGAAAAATGAGCACGGACACGGTGTCCCGCTGAGGGCTTGCAAGGATCCCTGGCAATCAGACACGTGCTCTGGACAACTGGATTCTCTTTCTTCAGGACAGCTACAGATACAGATACAGCTGGACATTAAGTTCTTGTTGACATTCTCACCTACTGGGCTTAGCTGCTTTGGTGGCAGAGGCTCTAGGTTTTCTCCAGCCCAGCAGGGACAAGAAGAAAAGGGTTGGTAAGCCTTTATTTCCTGGTATCAGGGAGGAGCGTTCTGCCCTGAATGCAGAGCTGCCTTGGGCAGATTTTTCTTTTGAGACAGAGTTTCACTCTTTTACCCAGGCTGGAGTGAAGTGGCATGATCTTGGCTCACTGCAACCTCTGCCCCCCAGGTTCAAGCGATTCTCCTGCCTCTGCCTCCCGAGTAGCTGGGATTACAGGCACCCACCACCACACCTGGCTAATTTTTGTATTTTTAGTAGAGATGGGGTTTCACCATGTTGGCCAGGCTGGTCTCGAACTCCTGACCTCAGGTGATCCACCCGCCTTGGCCTCCCAAAGTGCTAGGATTACAGGCAGGAGCCACCGTGCTTGGCCTGGGCAGATGTTTTTCATTGTTCCTCAGGGGTGAGGCAGTTCACTCCCCACATGAAGTGGGGAGCCAGGTAGGACCCAGAGGGGACAGACCAGGTGTGACAGCTTGCTTTCTTCTTCTAAGTCAGGCTTCTCTGCCATGGGAAATGAAGGATTTCCTAAATGTTGAAGACATCCCTATTCCAATGAAAATACCAACAACACATTTCCAAGGCAAGCAGAAAGTATTTGCTAATTGTCAGTTGCCATGGATTATTCTTGATGACACCCTTTTCCATATGAGAAGAGAAATGGCAGTTAACTGGTGCAGGCAAGTATTGTAGCAATTTATCTGGGTCTGTAAGATCCATCCTTTGGGATAGGTTGTTCTCTCACCTCTTCCAGAAGCCTGGTGGCAGGCAGCATCCCTTTATGGCCATCAAGCACAGGAGACAGGTTTCAGGTGGAGACAGCCCCACCTGCCAACGATGCTGACCCTGTGGGGCTGGGACAGGAAGACCACTGCTTTTCCTAGGCTGGAAACAGAGCCTTGCAATGAGATTTAAGTTGCCCTTTGCAGCTGGTACTTGGCCTGCCTTAATTTCTTCTACTAAATATTGTAGAACTGTTAGGCCTTATGGGAAAACCAAAGAAATAGAATATATACATTTTTCTGTCTTTCTTTCTTTCTTTTAACTTAGGTTTAGAATATATACCTTTTGACCTTGAGGAATTTATAATCTAGTTGGGGAGATGTTTTTAAGATATATTAAGGCTGGGCACGGTGGCCTGTAATCCCAACACTTTGGGAGGCCGAGGCAGGTAGATCATGAGGTCAGGAGATCGAGACCATCCTGGCTAACATGGTGAAACCCCGTCTCTACCAAAAAAAAAATACAAAAAATTAGCCGGGCGTGGTGGTGGCGGGCGCCTGTAGTCCCAGCTACTTGGGAGGCTGACGCAGAAGAATGGCATGAACCCGGGAGGCGGAGCTTGCAGTGAGCCGAGATCGGGCCACTTCACTCCAGCCTGGGTGACAGTATGAAACTCTGTCTCAAACAAACAAACAAACAAGCAAACAAAAATAACAAAAAAAGAAATGGTTTAACTGAGTGTTACAGATAATCAGAGAGAAACAAGTCCCAGGGATTGGGATGGCTGGAGAAGCTTCTTAAAGGACACATGATTGAACTGGGCCTCAAAGGATGGGGAGAGGTCCCGGTGAGAGCCAAGGGCAGAGTTAAAAATGACCTCGCCGGTTGGCAAATTTTGGCCTGTGGGCCACATCTGGCCCACCACCTGTTTTTGTACAAGCCATGACTTAAGAATTAACTTTTACATTTTTAAATGGTTGGAAAAATAAATAATATTTCATGACAAGTGACAATCATATAAAAGTCAAATTTCACCAGGTGTGGTGGCTCACGCCTGTAATCCCAGCACTTTGGGAGGCCGAGGCGGGCAGATCACAAGGTCAGGAGATCGAGACCATCCTGTGAATGGTGAAACCCCATCTCTACTAAAAATACAAAATATTAGCCAGGCGTGGTGGTGGGCACCTGTAGTCCCAGCTACTCGGGAGGCTGAGGCGGGAGAATGGCGTGAACCTGGGAGGTGGAGCTTGCAGTAAGCCGAGATCGCGCCACTGCCCTCCAGCCTGGGTGACAGAGCAAGACTCCGTCTCGAAAAAAACAAAAAAAAGTCATATTTCAGCATTCAGGTCAGGTGCGGTGGCTCACGCCTGTAATCCTAGCACTTTGGGAGGCCAAGGTGGGCGGATCACTTGAGGTCAGGAGTTTGAGACCAGCCTGGCCAAAATGGTGAAACCCCGTCTCTACTAAAAGTACAAAAATTAGCCAGGTGTGGAGGCGCATGCCTATAGTCCCAGCTACTTGGGAGGCTAAGGCAGGAGAATTGCTTGAACCCGGGAGTGCCGAGACTGTGCCACTGCACTCCAGCCTGGGAGACAGAGCAACGCTCCGTCTCAAAAAACAAAAACAAAAAGCAACAACAACAAAGGTTGATTGAAATACAGCCACACTCATTTACTTACGCATTGTCTATGACTGCCTCACACTACACTGGCCGCTCTCAGTAGTTACAACAGAGACCATATGGCCCACACAGCCCCAAATATTTACTCTATGGCCCTTTAGAGAGAGTGCGCATGTCCCAGGCCTACATCAGAGGGGTAGTTGGTAGGCTCTGGCTGGAGGGGGCATTTGTATGTAGGAACTATGGGAGATTAGGGGTAATGGGTGCCAAGATATCTGTTACAAATGCTAGTCCTGCAGGCAGTGGGTTGAAATTACCATCTATATCAGTAAGGTTATATTATCTATGTGCATATGGTATGAAACTCCAAAAAGTTCAAAAGAATATTCTGTAAAAAGAAGGTCAGCCTTCCCCCTGCCCTCTGGGTATTCAGACAGGACAACTCCTCTGAGGTCCTCAGTTACTCATGCTTGGGTATCCGCACGGAGATTTTTTTTTCACCTCCAACATTGGGGATGGAGATAGTCTTACACATACATGTGTGAGTTTACATATACGTATATTCTTTCATCTTTATATATATGCATATTATTTCATTAAAAAAACCCACATACAGACATGGGCGAGTTTACATATATGTATATTCTTTCGTTAAAAAACCCACAGGCTGGGTGCGGTGGCTCATGCCTGTAATCCCAGCACTTTGGGAGGCCGAGGCAGCTGGATCACTTGAGCCTAGGAGTTCAAGATTAGCGTGGCCAACATGGCAAAACCCCATCTCTACAAAAAATACAAAAATTAGCTGGGCTGGTGGCATGTGCCTGTAATCCCAGGTACTCAGAAGGCTGAGGTGGGAGGATTGACTGAGTCCGGGAGTTCAAGGCTGCAGTGTGCCGTGACTGCACCTCTGCACTCCAGCCTGGGTGACAGAGCGACAACACCCTGACTCAATTAAATCAACAACAACAACCCACAAATGGTAAAATACTTTAAAACTACTGTTCTACATCATGCCTTTCCGTCTTGTATCTTAGGGTATGCTCTATGTTAAGACATTCTTAACAGTTGTATGGGACGGATGTACCATCTTTTATTTACCCAGTTTGAGGAGGTTTCTGAGCCAGAAGCTCAATGGTATTTTAGGAAGCTTTTTTGAGCAGAGGGGCTCCAAGAGAACTAGAGGCAGGAAAACCAGTCAGCCAGCGATGTACAAATCCAGGAGCCTGGCAGGGCAGGTGGGGGTGGCCTGGAATTCCAGTGCTGGCCGGAACTCCAGAGTGCTCAAGGCCACCATGCTGCGGCCCCTTCTCCTGTCACCACTCTCAGGGGACTCATACCTTGGTGAGTGTGTCAGGGATGGAAGAGGTGGGAGAAGCAGGAAAATTCAAGACACACTTCTTCCCCAGACAGCGACCATGTAACTCGATGTCCTCATAAGGGTTCTCCTTCATTGGCGGATCTGTGTTCAAAGGCAATGCGTCAGGAACCTGGGACCACTGAGGACATTTCCCTTTTCGAAACACTGAGGTCAGCATCTCGGCCTCTCCTGTGTCCATCGTTGTAGGGATATCTGCTGTTTTGCCATCGATGCGCCCCTCCTGTTGGTAGCAGCCCCTGATTTCACTGGGTTACCTCTCCATCTCCTCATTTGTGGCCATGGGAGATTAACTCCATTCTCAGTTTCAGCGCTTTAGCCAATCTAGGTATCCCAAATCCCTGCCTCAGTAATCAGTTCAGGGAAGGGCTCATATTCTAAGCCTAAGTGATATCACTGCATGGCATTCCCGGGCTCCAAAGGTGAACAAAGGACCTTGGCTGGTCTAATGAGGGTGAACCTCAGGATTTCTGCTGGGACTTGCAGGATACCAGCTCTTCTCTCCACCAGGAAGATATGGATTCCAGAAAGCTGGTGGCAGCCATTGTGGGGACCCTGGGAAGCCTGCTGAGAATAAAGCTAACCTGAGAGGTAAGAAATGGAGGAAGGAGGCTGGGTGTGGTGGCTCACACCTGTAATCCCAGGACTTTGGGAGGCCGAAGGGGGTGGATCACTTGAGCCCAGGAGTTTGAGACTAGCCTGGGCAACGTGGGAAAACCCCGTCCCCACTAAACACACACACACACACACACACACACACACACACACACAAATTAGCTGAATGTGGTGGTGGGCGCCTGTAACCCCAGCTACTTGGGAGGCTGAGGCAGGAGAATCGCATGAACCTGGGAGGCGGAGGCTGCAGTGAGTTGAGACTGTGCCGTTGCACTCCTGGGTAACAGAGTGAGACTCCTGTCTCAAAAAAAAAATAAAAAATAAAAAAAAGAAAGAAAGAAAAGAAATGGAGAAAGAAAAAGCTAGTTTAGTTGGGTTTTCTGTTCCTTGTAACTGAAAGCATCCTCTTGGGCAGTCACTGCTAAGAGAAGTCCAGATCTCTCTCCCATTTTAGATCTGGGAATCCCGCTGCTTTGGCAGGAGCCCATCTCCAGCAGCCTGGACACAGATGCAATTCCAACTGCTTAGCTAAGCATCTGCCTTCCTCAAATTTTCTATTTCCTCCTTCTGTAAGTTTTTTCTAGTATTGATGATTACACGCCTGCATGTCTGCATATATCCACCCTACCTGCCCCTCACCTGCACACACATAAGGGTTTCTCCCTTTTATCAGCTTGTTTCTTCCCCCACCCTTCACCCCCACCATAAGCAGTTGGAGCTCGCCCTTCACTAAAACCATCAACCTCCCCGAAGATGACTGAACTCACCAAACTCTGAATCTGAGACCCACTCCGAAATCTCAGAGGATGCTTTAGAGCCAGAGTTACTTTTTAAATCACATTTAGTCTGTGTTCTGACGCCCTGTTAGTGCCACACTCTTGACAGTTTCTGAAGGAGGCTCTGGTGTGTAGTGTTTTCTTTCATTCAGTAATCCCTGCAGTTGACTGAGCATCTGTCATAAGTGAGGTAGTTGACACAACATTCTCTCCAGTCCTTAACCTCGCAAGGGAGCTAGCTTCATCCTCATTATGCAGATGGGAGAACTCAGTTCAGAGACGTGAAGTCACTGGCTCAATGTCCTGCGGCCAATAGGCAGCAGAGCCAAGCTGTGGTTCTGGATCTTCAGACTCCAGGCCCCATGCTTCTCACTATGCCACACTGCCACACTGCCTCCTTGGCCACTCATCACCAGCCAGTCTTCCCCCTCCAGCCCTAGGGTCTCTCATATATCCCACAAGGCTGACTCTCCCACCCCACCTGCCTGCTCTTTCATCCGAGTGCACAGGTGTCTTCGAGTGTGTGTGTGTGTATGTGTGTGTGCATGTGTGTTTCCAGCAGCCAGCCCCATTCTCCCTCCCCTTTCTCCCAGACAGACTCAGACCCACACACAGACGCTGTGGCCTCTTACCTAGAATGTCTTCATAGACGTTCTCCTCCGATAAAGTGCGTGTCAGCCCCAGCTTAGTCTGTGCGTACCAGTCCACCCTGCTGCTCTCAGAGGAAGACTGCAGTAAATCTTCAAACTCATAGGACTTTCTGGAATGTGCCAGATGGGAGGAAGAAACAAAGAATTTGAATCAAATTAGGCTGCTTCAGAGAATATATTAATATATCCCTTCACCCAAATTCTCTTTTTCTTAGAAAAATTGTTACCGAAATCAACTTCTTTTATTTTATTTCATTTTTTGAGACACAGTCTTGTTCCATCGCCCAGGCTGGAGGGCAGTGGCGCCATCTTGGCTCACTGCAACCTGTGCTTCCTGCGTTCAAGCAATTCTTCTGCCTCAGCTTCCCGAGAAGCTGGGACTATAGGCATGCACCACCATGCTTGGCTAGTTTTTGTATTTTTAGTAGAGACAAAGTTTCACCATGTTGGCCAGGCTGGTCTCAAACTCCTGACCTCAGGTGATCTGCCCGGTCTTGGCCTCCAAAAGTGCTGGGATTGTAGGTGTGAGCCACTGTGCCCAGCCTGAAATCAACTTATTTTATTGTAAAAGGTGTGAAAATCCATGAATAAGAGATGTGGCTTTTATGTGCAAGAATGTTCATGCTATAATGCTAAGTGAAAATAATAAAGTATATGTAAAAAAATACAATCCCAACTTTGTAAACAAACATATACATAGAAAATAAAAAAGGGGGCCGGGTGCAGTGGCTCACTAGTATAGACAGGGACTGTCTACACTGTTTTACAAATCAGGACACTAAGTTTCAGTCCATTTATGTAGTTCATCCAAGACTAAAAGGCTTGTGACTAAGGATATGGAACAGTCCTTATTATAGTATAGATAGTGCTTGACTGTCTTATTACAGTATAGACAGTCCCTGACTGTCTGTACTATAGGTACACAGCACCACGCCCTGCTAATTTTTGTACTTTTTTGTAGAACGGGGTTTTGCCATGTTGCCCAGGTTGGTTTCAAACTCCTGACCTCAAGTGATCCTCCTGCCTGGGCCTCCCAAAGTGCTGGGATTACAGGTGGGAGCCACTGTGCCTAACCGCAAATTAGTATTCTTACCCACTTTTTTCATTTTTTTTGTTTTTTGAGATGGAGTCTCACACTGTTGCCCAGGCTGGAGTGCAGTGGCATGATCTTGGCTCACTGCAACCTCTGCCTCCTGGGTTCAAGCGATTCTCCTGCCTCAGCCTCCCGAGGAGCTGGGATTACATGCATGTACCACCATGTCTGGTTAATTTTTGTATTTTTAGTAGAGACAAGGTTTCACCATGTTGGCCAGGCTGGTCTCGAACTCCTGAACCCAGGTGATCCACCCGCCTCACCCTCCCAAAGTGCTAACATTACAGGCATGAGCCACTGCGCCTGGCCTCTTACACACATTTTATTTATCAGAAGACAGAGGCATAGAGGGGTTAGATAAATTGCTCCAGGTATATTGGGAAAAGGTGGTGGAATTAGGGTCTGACTCCAGGAAGTCTGGTTGGAGACTGATGCTCTTAATGACACAAGGCATTATGGAGAGCATTTATTTAAGTGAGGCACGTCAGGAGGGAAGCTGCATTCACAGGCTCCAAATTAAAACAGGCTGAATTTCAACAGTTTGTTGTTGGGAACCTGAACTAATTTTCCATACAAAGCTGCATTACACAGTACTGTGCGATACCCAGGCAGACCCTCTGTTTCCCTCACGTAGTAAGTAATCTATGCTATGAGGAGATGCTATGAACCCTTACAGGGAAAAGGGGGACAGGAAGGGGTCATTTCACTGGAAGCCAGGCAGTTTCTCCCACTCTCA
The DNA here is from genome assembly GCF_028885625.2 of Pongo pygmaeus. Lineage (NCBI taxonomy): Eukaryota > Metazoa > Chordata > Mammalia > Primates > Hominidae > Pongo > Pongo pygmaeus. The sequence goes on from NC_072379.2 coordinate 139,546,377, forward strand.
GGGCCAGGGTAGCAACCACCACCTACAGGTAAAGCCCTGACTGCCCAGAATTAGAGCATGACCCTGGCTGAGTTTGGCCTTTTCTTTGAGAGAGAGAAAGGGGCTGTAGCTGTGCCTTGCTTTGCCATGGTGACAGCTCTATTTATTTTTAGAAACAGGGTCTCCCTCTGTTGCCCAGGCTGGAGTGCAGTGGTGCCACCACAGCTCACTGCACCTCAAACTCCTGGGCTCAGGCAATCCTTGTCCCTCAGCGTCCTGAGTAGCTGAGACTGCAGTTGCATGCCACCGAGGCCGGCTAAGTTTTAATTTTTTGTGGAAATGGGGGTCTTGCTTTGGTGCCCAGGCTGGTCTCAAACTTCTGGGCTCAAGCGATCCTCCTGTCTCAGCCTCCCTGTTGTCTGGGATTATAGTTCTGTTTTTATTTTTAAAAATCTCATTGGAAACAATATTTGTATAGGTAAAATTTCAAAATGATAAAGTACCTATGAAATAATATCTGAATCTTTAAAATGTTTTCATAATAAGTGCCCTAACAACAAAAGATATCTGTATGGTTAAAGGCTCTCCAAATCTCAGCGGATGGCTCGCTTATTTAAAGCACATGTAATGCAGGCCGGGCGCGGTGGCTCATACCTGTAATTCCAGCACTTTGGGAGGCCGAAGCAGGCGGATCACTTGAGGTCAGGAGTTCGTGACCAGCCTGGCCAACATGGTGAAACCCCGTCTCTACTAAAAATATAAAAATTAGCCGGGCATGGTGGTGTGCACCTGTAATCCCAGCTACTTGGGAGGCTGAGGCAGGAGAATCGCTTGAACAGGTGAGGTGGAGGTTGCAGTGAGCTGAGATTGCGCCACTGCACTCTAGCCTGGGCAACAGAGAGACTCTGTCTCAAAAAATACATACATGCATACATAAAAATAAAGCACATGCAATGCAAGCGGGAATCTGGATTATGTGTTGGGGTTTGTTGGGATAGGATTAGTTTTATCCTATCCCAGTGGTTACTGTCAGACACCTGGGATTTCAAGACATAGTTTGAATGTTTTGTATAATCCTTCTATATTTCCAAGAACAAGATGCTAATATAAGAGTTCAGGCCAGACACAGTGGCTCATGCCTGTAATCCCAGCACTTTGGGAGGCTGAGGCAGGAGGATTGCTTGAGGCCAGGAGTTCAAGGCCGGCCTGGGCAATAAAGTAAGATCCCATCTCTACAAAAACTAACAATTACAAAAATTAGCTGGGCGTGGTGGCATGTGCCTGAAGTCCCAACTACTTGGGAGGCTGAGGTGGGAGGATCCCTTGAGCCTAGGAGGCATAGGTTGCAGTGAGCTGAGATCATGCCAGTTGCACTCCAGCCTGGGTGAGAGAGTGAGATCTTGTTTCTGGGGAATAATAATAATAATAATAATAATAATAATAATAATAAAGGTCAGCCATGCTTTGCATTTGATTTCTGACACATAAAAGGTATCACTAGTCTAAACAGCATTAGAAAAGTCCAATTTGAAAACAACTAAAAACTCCCTTTAAAAAAATGAAGATGGGGGTGGGCGCGGTAGCTCACACCTATAATCCTAGCACTTTGGGAGGCCGAAGCAGGTGGACTGCTTGAGCTCAGGAGTTTCAGACCAGCTGGGCAACAGAGCAAGACCCTGTCTCTATAAAAAATACAAAAGTTAGCTGGGTGTGGTGGGGCACACCTATAGCCTCAGTTACTTGGGAGGCTGAGGTGGGAGGATCCCTTGAGCCAGGGAGTTGGAGGATGCAGTAAGCCAAGATCAAGCCACTGCATTCCAGCCACTGCACTCTCACTCATTTTGAGACAGAGTGAGACCCTGTTTCAAAATAAAAGATGGTTATTCATGTTGCAAAACTAATTTGCAAAACGATTCATCAAAAGTTTTCTCAAATAGCAGCTCTATTTCCTGTATTAAAGTGTTAGTTTTCAGGTGACTAATTCCTATGCAGGAAGTCTGAAAGGCAAACAAATTAACATGAGGTACAGTCCATACAAGATCAAGGAGAAGCCAGAAATCATTACATGTCCAGTTTCTAGAACTAGTGGGAAAATAGGATTCCAGTTACAACATTTGATCTATCATTGTCATGTGTTGGTAATACATGTCAAAGCATTTAGAAAGTTAGCTCTTCCTAGTAGTTCTTTATTTTCCCTCCCTCCCTCCCTCTCTCTCTCTTTTTCTTTCTTTTCTTTCTTTCCTTCTTTCTTCTTTCTCTCTCTCTCTCTTTCTTTCTTTCCTCTCTTTTCTTTCTCTTTCTCTTTCTCTATCCCTCCCTCTCTCCTTTCTTTTCTTTCCTTCCTTCCTTTCTTTTCTTTTCTTTCTTTCTTTCTTTTCCTTCTCTCTCTTTCTTTCCCTCCCTCCCTCCCCTTCCTTTCCTCCCTTCCCTTCCCTTCCTTCCTTCTGTCTTTCTTTCTTTCTTTCTTCTTCCTCTCTCTTTCTTTCTCCTGCCTTCCCTTCCTTCCCCTCCCCCTCCCTACTCCCCTCCTCTCCCCTCCCCTTCCCCTCTCTCTCCTCTCCCCTCCCCTCCCCTTCCTTTTCTTCTTCTTTTTTTTTTTTTTTGACGGAGTTTCACTCTTGACGCCCAGGCTCTTGTCACCCAGGTGCAATCTCGGCTCACTGCAGCCTCTGCCCCCTGGGTTCAAGCAATTCTCCTGTCTCAGCCTCCTGAGTAGCTGAGATTACAGGCGCCTGCCACCACGTCTGGCTAATTTTTTTTTTTTTTTGAGACGGAGTCTCGCTCTGTCACCCAGACTGGAGTGCAGTGGCGCGATCCTGGCTCATTGAAAGCTCCACCTCCTCGGTTCACACCATTCTCCTGCCTCAGGCTCTCGAGTAGCTGGGACTACAGGCGCCTGCCACCATGCCCAGCTATTTTTTTAAATTTTATTTTTAGTAGAGACCGGGTTTCACCGTGTTAGCCAGGATGGTCTCGATCTCCTGACGTCGTGATCTGCCCACCTCAGCCTCCCAAAGTGCTGGCATTACAGGTGACAGCCACCACGCCCAGCTAATTTTTCGTTTTTAGTTAGAGACGGGGTTTTGCCATGTTGGGCAAGCTGGTCTTGAACTCCTGACCTCAGGTGATCCGTGCCCTGCCTTTTTTTTTTTTTTTTCTTTTTTTGAGACAGAGTCTGGCTCTGTCGCCCAGGCCGGAAGGCAGTGGGGCGATCTCAGCTCACTGCAACCTCCGCCTCCAGGGTTCAAGCAATTCTCCTGCCTCAGCCTCCTGTGTAGCTGGGATTACAGGCACCTGCCACCATGCCTGGCTAATTCTTGTATTTTTTGTAGAGATAGGGGGGTTTCACCATGTTGGCCAGGCTGGTCTTGAACTCCTGGGCTCAAGCGACCCACCCACCTCAGCCCCCCAAAGTGCTGGGATTACAGGTGTGAGCCACCATGGCCGGACCACCTAGCATTATTTCTACAGCCTACATAAATGTCAGGGACATCAGTCCTCCCCTTCTGAGATTCAGGTAGGTGATTAGGCTCCCTGAAGAGGAGAAATGTGATTACACTAATCCTCCAACCGCAAAGCTAATTCTGTTCTCTACAAATATTTTTTTAACTTGAAAGTTTTAGTACCTTCATTTACACATTAACTTTGAGAGAAAGGAAACTGTGAAAGGTTAATGAACGATAACCACATCCAAACAGGCTTCTCTCTAATTTAAACATTTTCAACATTCATTCCACACCCCGCCTGCAAGTTTAATAAGTAAACATGCGACTCACATTGTGCTCAAAGTGGGTGATACAAAGGCGAGAAGTCCCTGCCTTTGGGGAGCCCACAGCCTGGGGAAGAGGTGTAACCTCCACTCAGCCTCACTTTACTTCCCAGGCCCTCAAATGATCGTTTGATATTTGGTACTTCTGAGTTTCAGAGATGCTAGAATGAGCTGGTTGTTCAAAAGAACTTTGCTGAAGGGCGTTATAGCCTATGTAATAGGCAAATTTCAACAACCAACGCCAAACACTGTGATTCTGAGTCGTATTTTGAATGTTCTTCATGACTTCTCCATATTTTTGTAAATGAAATGCTAACTTAGAGCTCCTCCCATTTGGACAATGCACAAGAATCTCAAAGCTGAACTTGTAATCCTATTGCCTCTCTCTGATAAGAACCAGCTCCTTGCCCAGTGTTGCCATCCAAAGGTTTAGGTCTCAAACCTGGAAATCAGACTCCTAGCCTCCCTCCCACTTACTGCCTACGTCTAACTAGTTAACCCAAGTTTTACCTCCAAAGCATCTCTTGAACCCACCCACTTCTCTCAGTCCCCAAGGCAGCTACACCACAGGGTAACTACAAGACCTCACTGTTCCTCCCCATTGCCTCACCCCACCTGCCCATTGGTGCCCACCCAGTCTCCAGGCTGCTGACAGGACGGTCTCTTAAACATGCAAATCTTTTTTTTTTTTTCTTTTTTCTGAGATGGAGTTTCACTCTTGTTGCCCAGGCTGGGGTTCAATGCCGTGATCTAGGCTTACTGCAACCTCCGCCTCCTGGGTTCAGGTGATTCTCCTGCCTCAGCCTCCTGAGTAGCTGGGATTACAGGCGCCCGCCATCCATGCCTGGCTAATTTTTTGTATATTTACCTGAAACGAGGTTTCACCATGTAGGCCAGGCTGGTCTCGAACTCCTGGCCACAGGTGATCCACCCTCTTCAGACTCCCAAAGTGTTGGGATTACGAGCGTGAGCCACCGTGCCCGGCCTTAAACATGCAAATCTGATCATCCCTCTCCCCGTCTTAAAAATGTTCCTGTTTTCCATTGCCCTTAGGTAATAGGCCCAAATCCACACCTTGTATACAGGTCCAGAAGACCTTCAGGCCTCACCCCAGACCCTTCCTGGTGTACAGGTCCAGAAGACCTTCAGACCTCACCCCAGGCCCCTCGGGCCACACTCCTGCTTTGCAGTTCCTCTGACATGATGCAGTCTTTCCTGTCTCAGGGCTTTCACCTATTAGTTCACTCAAACTGAACGTCCACTCCCCACCCTCCTGCTGGCCCAAGCGTCACTTCCTCTTGATCCCGTCTGTTTCCCTGATAGGCTACACATCCCTGCTGAATGTTCCCATGGCACCAGGATTCCTCACAGCGCTGACAGCAGTTATGATCACGACACCAGCTGTGTCCTTCTAACTATTACTGGTCTGCAAATCCCGTGAGGACAGAGTCTCCGTCTATCTCGCTCATTATTACATTCCTATGTCTAACACTCGATACGTGCGTGGTAAATATTTGTTGGTTGCATAAGTGAATGAGTATTTTATTTTATTATTTATTTATTTTCACTCTGTCACCAGGCTGGAGTGCAATGGTGCATCTCAGCTCACTGCAACCTCTGCCTTCCGGTTCAAGCGATTCTCCTGCCTCAGCCTCTCAAGTAGCTGGGACTACAAGTGCGTGCCACCACGCCCAGCTAAATTTTGTATTTTTAGTAGAGATCGGGTTGCACCATGTTGGCCAGGATGGTCTCCATCTCTTGACCTTGTCATCGCCTGCCTCAGCCTCCCAAAGTGCTGGGATTACAGGCGTGAGCCACCGCGCCTGGCTTTTTTTTTTTTGAGATGGAGTCTTCCTTTGTCACCAGGCTGGAGTGCAGTGGCAGGATTTCGGCTCATTGCAACCTCCGCTTCCTGGGTTCATGTGATTCTCCTGCCTCAGCCTCCTGAGTAGCTGGAATTGTAGGTGTGCGCCACCATGCCTGGCTAATTTTTGTGTTTTTAGTAGAGACAGAGTTTCCCCATGTTGGCCAGGTTGGTCTCAAACTCCTGACCTCAAGTGATCTGCCCACCTCAGCCTCCCAAAGTCCTGGGATTACAGGCGTGAGCCACCATGCCTGGCCCAGTGAATGAATATTTTAAAAGCTGGTTTTAAGTGCCACATTTACTGTTTATAATTTATCCCTACTTCAAGATTAAAAAAAAAAAGCAGCTGTATTATTGAGTTAATTTTTAGTAAATTGTTTTGAATCCATTTCCCCCAGGATTATTTTCATCTATGGATTAAAAAAGCTTGGCTACAGGCCAGGTGTGGTGGCTCACGCCTATAATCCCAGCACTTTGGTAGGCTGAGGCAGGCAGATGGCTTGAGTCCAGGAGTTCAAGACCAGCCTGGGCAACACAGCAAAACCCTGCCTCTACAAAAAATACAAAAATTAGCTGGGTGTGGTGGCATGTGCCTGTGGTCACAACTACTCTGGAGGCGGAGGCAGGAGAATCGCTTGGCCCAGGAGGCAGAGGTTGCAGTGAGTTGAGATTGCAGCACTGCACTCCGGCCTGGGCGACAGAGCAAGACCTAGTTTAAAAAAAAAAAAAAAGCTTGGCTAGCCTGGCACCTGGCAACCATTTAAAACATCATCCACCTGGGTTAGAAACCAAGGATGCCACGTGCTGACTTCCATCATCCTCCTCCAGCTGCCAGAGTCTTTCTGCCTGTCTATCCTGAGTGGCCACGGGCAGCTCTTCCCCATGGCTCGCCATACTCAGGAAGGGCATTCCTACCACCAGGTGCTCAGGGCAGGCGGCTAGGCAGGAGGAGGCTTCCGTTAGCTCTCAGCTTGCATTCTGTTATCAGGTAGCTCCTCCACCGTGTACTAGGACCACTCACACGGTTTCTGCTTTTCTCTATCCTGGATCTAAACCCTAAAGGTCAGAAGGAAAAACTATTTCTGTCCCTCATTGTGGCTAATATCCAACAATTTCCACCTTTCAATGAGAAAAGACATGAAAATCACTCTTGTAATGGACAACAGCAACCTTGGAAGAGCAAGCACCGTCTCCCTGTTTTCCAGTGCAGCTTCTATTGAAATCAATGGCTTTACTAAATCAAGTTTCTCAGAAGCTTCCAGAGTAGCTTTTGCTCTAAACGTCAACTTAATCAAACAACGCGCTCCTTTGAAGACTTGAAACATTCAGTTTTTAGACGTGGTAATTCCGAGTTGTCTCAGGGATGTCTTGCTGACTGAGATGGATCACAGCTTGGCTGGTAAGTTAATTTTAACTGTTAAACCTGTGAGAGCCGAGGGTTGCTGCTTAGCCAGAGAGCTGTGGGGATCCGTATCAGTCCCATAGAAGATGGAAATTATGGAATCAATAACAGCACAGTGTGATCTGGCAGCCATATAATGACTGAGGTTTCATGTCCTCAAGAAGTTCTGAAAGTCTTACACTAAAGCTCCAAGGAAAGGCCAAATCTATATGATGCCAAAATAATCAGCTGAAAAGTTGAAATTTTGGTCAATGCAGTTATTTGGTTTCATGAAGATCTATAAGCTGTCACATGACCAAGTTAAACTAAAATTTAAAAATCTGAATTCCAGTTAAGACATTTTGAGTATGTAGATACATGTGAATTCAGGATGGTGCTCACACTTAAAAAGTAGTAACTTTTCTTGTTAAATGTCGGCCTTAAGGCATTCTTGCCAGAGCTATTAAGTGTATGCCATAAAACACATATAACCAAGTTAATGTTGCTGTAGGAACCTTATCTTTGGAATTTCCTGACATTTGAGGGTTTCTCATTTTCCATTTTAGGATTGAAGGCCTAAGTCCTTGCATTTAATTTCCTGGGGCTTTAGAGAAATGAAGAAAGAAAAGAGAAGACAGCAAATAGAGAGGGAGACAGAAAAGGAGGGAAAAGGAAGGAAAGAGAAGAGGAGAAAAGAAAAAAGAAGAGAGAGAAACAGGAAGAGAAAAAGAAAAATACGCTTTCTTAAACCAAGGATCTGAATCCACTGGTTTTGCTCTTAAGGAGGTTTTGCTCTTAAGGTTTTAATTGGCCTATAAAAATAAGCTGAATACATTCTCTAAGGCACACACAGCCTGGCCACGAAATTCGAAACCCTCATAACCTTTAAATCCTTAATCATTTCTTTCTTCAACCTTGGTTTGGCTTTCCTCCCTCAAAGAGGGTGATGCGTCTGCCAAATTCGTGGTACAGTCCTTTTTGTTTTTAAGAGATAGGACCACAAGAAAGAGCATACTTTATTTTTTTAAGAGTAGAAAGTGAACATCTTGCCCTAATCACCTCCATTGTACTATTTTAAACAAAATGAAAAACCCAAAGCCAAAATTGTTAAAACACAGCTGATGCAACCATATTCAAACTGGCCAAGAAAAATTTCATCTTTGGACTGAAATAAGTAACTTTAGCTGGTTATAAAGAAAATGCTGGAAGACTGAAAAGCGCAGATGGTAGTTAAGAGAGAAAAGATAATGGGAATAACTGTTCCCCAGGTTGACTCGCCTGCCCAGTGATGACACAGATGAAGGATTCCAGTTTCCCAGAACCAACCTGTCCCTGGGGGTGTGGGGCCTCCTTGGAGGAACAGCCAGAAGGGGCGTGGAAGGGCTGCTGTGGTAAGCACTGGGCAGGAGTAGGGAAGTCATGGGAGTGCTCGGGGACCCGGGCTTTGGCACTGGCTGGAGAAAGGATTTATTATTGGAGATGGATTCAGATTTTCTGAGAACATAAAGAAGGAAGCATCTAAGTTCTTCTCCAGACTTCATGTAACACTGAAACTCAAACCTAGTAAAGATAGTGCAATCATCCTGTATGTATTCTGCAAAAAAAAGATGGTGCAATAAAACCCAAGTATAGACCAGTCTAATTTATTTACTGATACAAAAATCTTAAAATATTAGCAAATAAAATTCAGTAGTACATTAAAAGAATAATAAACCAGGCCTGAATGGGAGTTCATCCCCCACATTTAAGGATGGGTTAATATTAAGATATAAATTCGCTATGAATGGATCAGAACAGAAGAATCATATGATCATCAGGGGTTTCTGAAAAGTACTTTAACAAAAATCTAATCTCTAATCCTAATTTTTAAAACTCTTAAGTGAAAAAATAAATATAAATGGACACTAACTTGATAACATAAAAACATATCTCAAATAAGAGTGCCTGTGAGTGAAACTCTAGATGCATTACCATTAAAGTTAGTGGCGAAGTAAAGCTGCACACTGCTTCCAGCACTATGATTTAACACTGTTCAGAGGTCTCAGCAAGTGCAATTTGGTAAGAGAATTAGGTATAAATTAAAAAGAAAAAGGTAAAATGATGATTCTTTGTAGACAATATGGTTATATTCATAGAAAGTCCAAGAGAATCAACTGACAGACTATTAGAAATAATAAGAAATTTAAGATGTCTTGAAATATATATATATACAAAAAAAACACACAAAATAAGTAGTTTTCTTAAATACAAAGACCATATGAGAAAAAAGACTACATTAACCATTGCATTAAAAAGAGAAAAGACTTAGAAATAAACATAGCAAATACATAGCATGCCAAATAATTATATATTAATTACAAAACCCCCCACAGATTTTGTGTATGTGAAATTTGATAGTAATATTTAGAACATTCAGAAAAATACAGGCAGAAACACTCAAGACATTTTTGGAAAAGGTGAATAATAAGTAAATAAATAAGAGGTTTATAATTACTAAAAATAATAATTTTTTTTTGCATATGACATGATGTTATATATAGGAAGAGACAAAACAATTATTATTTTTTTGCATATGACATGATGTTATATATAGGAAGTCCAAGAGGATCAACTGACTAATTATTAGCAACATTAAGAACTTTCTATAAGCCCTACTAGATATTAAAATACATTATGGGCTGGGAGTGGGGCTCACGCCTGTAATCCCAGCAGTTTGGGAGGCCGAGGCAGGCAGATCACTTGAGGTCAGGGGTTCGAGACCAGCCTGGCCAACATGGTGAAACCCTGTCTCTACTAAAAATACAAAAAATTAGCCAGGTGTGGTGGCCGGAGCCTGTAATCTCAGCTACTTGGGAGGCTGAGGCAGGAGAATTGCTGGAACCCAGGAGGTGGAGGATGCAGTGAGCTGATATTGTGCCACCGCACTTCAGCCTGGGCAATACTCTGTCTCGAAAAAAAAAATAATAATAATAACAATACATTATGAAGTTAAAGTAATAGTTTGGCACTGAAAAAGAAATAGCATGATTAATTAAACAGAATGGAGCCAGAGAAAAATAAAACACTTAACACATATTGAACAGGCTCTGTACTAAGTTTATGTTACACATGTTAACTCATTCAGTCTTCACAACAACTCTGTAAAGTGGTTACTAAAATATAACTATCACCATTTTACAGATAGGTAAAATGAGGCCAACACAATTTAGTGGCTTGTCCAATGTCCCACAGCTAGTAAGTGGCAAAACTAGTAATGCTATATGCTCCTTATCACAGCATTATTTGTAAACTGGGAATAACTTATATATATTTACATATATATACATATATATGTAAATAAATTCTAGAATATGCAAGCTTTTTCCCCCTTGAAGAGAACATAAGAAATTATGCTATTATGCTATTTACAGGGGAAGTGGGAAAAAAAAAGAAATTATGCTATTTACAGCCAAAAGAATCATCCTACATGACAGACCATGCTGAGTGGGGGGGGTGACAGGATTTAATTTATAGTTTATATTTTTAGAAGACTCCTCTGGCTGCTGAGGGAGGAATGTTCTAGGGGTGGGAGGTGAATCCAAGATGATTAAGATGGTAGCAGTGGAGGAGATGTAGGCAGATTTGGTGATGAATTAGGAAGCGGTATGTGAAAAAGAAAGGAATTGGAGATGACTTTTTAGGTTTGTGGCCTAAGCAACTAAACAAACGGTGATGCCATTTAGTAGGATGACAATTATTTCAGGAGGAGGTGGTTACTGGTGGCCTGGATGGAGAATTTGGGTTTGGACACGTGAAGTATGAATGATAAGACAACCAAATGGAGATCCAAGCAGGAGATGACAACACAAACTTTAAGCTGGGGGAGGGATTTGGGGCTGAATGCCTCAATTTGGGAATCATAAGCATGACATTGACATTTAAAGCCATGGGACTGGATGAGATCATTTAGGGAGTGAGTGTAGATGGAGAAGAAAAGTCTCAGGTCTGGCCCTGGGTTGAGGTGGGGATAGGTTCGGGGTGTGTTCTGACAGATAGAAGGAAAAAAGAATGGAACTCAGAGGAGTGAGAGAAGGAGGACTTCCAGGGACATGGGTGACCCAGAAGCCAAATGAAAGAAGTGTTGCAAGATGGAGCGAGTCAACAGGTGTTCCTCGAATACTGAGAGGGGCCAATTAAGAAAAGAACAAAGAACTGGCAATTGGATTTAGCAAGATGGAGGTTACTGGTGGCCTTGGGACAGGGTAGTTTCAGGAGGAGGTTCCCAAAGCTCAATGGGGTGGGTCAAGAGAAAATAGGAGGTGAAATGATGAAAGGGAGTACGACAACTGTTCTGAGGAGTTTTGCTCTAAAGCTGGTTTCTAGATCAGCGGCTATCAAACCAACTAGCGTGTTATAGAAATGGACTAGAGACTAAGTTGCAAAACAGAAAAATTGTTTTCGAAGCACAGATTTTATTTTTAAGCATTAACATGCTTTATTATTTAATGTATTATTTTAACGTTATAAAATATTCACAGTGCGTGCATCCATATGTATAAATGAGGAAACTGAGGCTTCGAGAGGTTAAATAACTTGTTTAAGGTCACATAGATAGACACTGACAGGGCCAGTGTAGACTCCAGGCAATGTGTTTCTAAAGCCCACACCAAGAAAAATTCAAGCACTGGTAGTTAGCAGGGACTACCAGGTTGTAGACTGCCAGGGTTAACATGAGTCTTTCATTTAACTCTTGGTTACTGCCCCAATTCCAAGTCCTTATTACATCTAAAGGGTAATTTTTAAAAGCACATACTCTTCTTTTTTGAGGACTGAGAACAAACACAAAATACAGGCATCAGTTACCAAGTTTCCAGGTTAATTAACAAAGTATCTTAAGCTATGAACCATCTGGACTACAAGATCCATCAGTTTAATAAAACAAATAATTCAGCTGAGAACAGACAGTTATGATGGGACATAAACCACTGGGAGAGTCAGGTGGCGACGCTCTGCCCGGCCACACCGGCACCTACCTGTGGTCTGCACTGGATTTCTGTCTCCCGGTCCACAGTCTTCTGTTCACAGAGGAAGGCGGGGGAGAGGAGGGCAGAGGCGGGGGAGGTAGAGAGGGCAGAGGAGGCAGGTTTCTTTTCTCTTTCCTGAAGCCGATGCCAGGCTTCCCATCTTTGTCCCCTTCTCCGGCATGTTTGAACGTTCTCCGGGGTTTTGGCAGAGGGTTGATGAAGGGCTTTGTGGGGGAACCCTCCGAGCCCCTGTACACGTTCTCAAGGCTCCGGTCCCAGGGCCTTCTGCATGAACCTTTCCTGTCCTCCACAAGCTCGGGGGCAGGCTCCCTGCCTTCCAGGTCCGAGGGGTGGACCCTCTGGCTGACTTCTGAGCCACTCCCGCCTCCCAGGTTCTCAGGAAGGGCGGACCCCGCCTCTGCCTTGTCAGGAGGGCAGTGTGGGGAGTAACAAGTCCCTGGCAACTGGGGATCCAGCCCTGCCGACCCATCCTTCAAAGCCTGCTCGAGTTTCTTGACCTGCTTCAGCACTGAGAGGTGATCGTTCTGAAAGCGTAGCTTGCCAAGTCTTGGCTCTCGGCCTCGGCCCCAGCTAGGATCCACTTCCCGTTCTGGCTGGCTTAGGTCTTGCCCCGGCTCTGGGTCCTGTCCCCCGACGTTCACTGCTCCTTTATTCCTTTCCTTCTCTGTGCTCTCTGTTCCTGGCCTCATTCCATTCTTAGCCTCTGTGACCTGAGTTCTCACCCCATCACTACTCCTCCTCTCCACCATACAGGACGGCAGATAATCCTCCTGTCCGTCTGCTCTCCTGCTGGGTGCAGGAGTGGGCACCTCTTTCTTCCCTTCCCATTCTGATATCTTGTCCTTTATGTTGAGGGACTTGTGCCGGGGTCCGGCTCTGGCAGATGGGCAAGGGTTCTGAACGCCTCTGAGCTGCTTCTTCCCAGCCCTGCTGGCTTCTGCAGCTGGGTCACTGATGATCATATCCAAGCTGAACACATCCATTCTTTACTCTAGCGGGAGGTTGTGGAGGCCTTCCAGGGGGCTCCTTCTGAAGCCCGACTCCTGATCAGTCTCTAGGAATGGAATGGAGGGGACTAAAGTGGATGCCTTCGAGGGTCTTTCTCAGTCCTTGCACCTTCCACTTTGACCCTGCACAAGAAAGACAAACACCAGGTGAGTGATTCTTATTGTTCTTGGCTGGTCATAGAGATTTGCTAGAACTTAGATATAAATGTTATATGCAAGTCATAAACCACAAACATTGAAATTCCTATTAAAAAAAAAATTCACTTTGTGGGCAGGGTGCGGTGGCTCACGCCTGTAATCCCAGCACTTTGGGAGGCTGAGGTGGGAGGATCACTTGAGGCCAGGAGTTTAAAACCAGCCTGGGCAATATAACAAGACCCCCATCTCTACAAAAATTTTTTTTTTAAAACTCAATTTGTGTTTTCCTTGGGGAGACAGCATGGTGAAATGAAGGAGCGATCGGGTTTCGAAGTCAGATAGGCTTGGGTTTAAATCCTAATTCAGTCACATGACCTTAGGCAACTTGTTTAAGTCCTCTAAACCTCAGTTTCCACCTCTGTAAAATGAAGATAATAATAATATGGGCCAGGCATTGTGGCT